>NC_081766.1:23899591-24499591 GCF_963082965.1 Carassius carassius | reverse complement strand
TCTAACACATTAAAAACTGTCTTACAGCATTGCAAAAACATTGTATTTCATAAGGAATAAGCATCTTTCAGTTTGGCAAGATTTGCACTGAATATTGAATGAAGCAGCTGTCTCTCATAGAGAGACAAGCTTTTGAGCAGATTTGGGCTATATTTCACTTCATTTCAACAGAAGCACTATTTTAACAATACTGGTCTCAGAAACCTGTAAACTGACAATCTTGAGCATTGAAGTCCTTACATAAGTTTTTGTGCATATAACTTCTAACTCATTAAAAACTGTCTTACAGCATTGCAAAAACATTTTATTTCATAAGGCATAAGCATCTTTCAGTTTGGCAAGATTTGCACTGAATATTGAATGAAGCAGCTGTCTCTCATAGAGAGACAAGCTTTTGAGCAGATTTGGGCTAGATTTCACTTCATTTCAACAGAAGCACTATTTTAACAATACTGGTCTCAGAAACCTGTAAACTGACAATCTTGAGCATTGAAGTTAACATAAGTTTTTGTTCATATAACTTCTAACACATTAAAAACTGTCTTACAGCATTGCAAAAACATTGTATTTCATAAGGCATAAGCATCTTTCAGTTTGGCAAGATTTGCACAGAATATTGAATGAAGCAGCTCTATCTCACAGAGAGACAAGCTTTTGAGCAGATTTGGGCTAGATTTCACTTCATTTGAACAGAAGCACTATTTCAACATTACTGGTCTCAGAAACCTGTAAACTGACAACCTTGAGCATTGAAGTCCTAACATAAGGTTTTGTGCATATAACTTCTAACACATTAAAAACTGTCTTCCAGCATTGCAAAAACATTGTATTTCATAAGGCATAAGCATCTTTCAGTTTGGCAAGATTTGCACTGAATATTGAATGAAGCAGCTTTCTCTCATAGAGAGACAAGCTTTTGCGCAGATTTGGGCTAGATTTCACTTTATTTGAACAGAAGCACTATTTTAACATTACTGGTCTCAGAAACCTGTAAACTGACAATCTTGAGCATTGAAGTCCTAACATAAGTTTTTGTGCATATAACTTCTAACACATTAAAAACTGTCTTACAGCATTGCAAAAACATTGTATTTCATAAGGCATAAGCATCTTTCAGTTTGGCAAGATTTGCACTGAATATTGAATGAAGCAGCTTTCTCTCATAGAGAGACAAGCTTTTGAGCAGATTTGGGCTAGATTTCACTTCATTTGAACAGAAGCACTATTTTAACATTACTGGTCTCAGAAACCTGTAAACTGACAATCTTGAGCATTGAAGTCCTAACATAAGTTTTTGTGCATATAACTTCTGACACATTAAAAACTGTCTTACAGCATTGCAAAAACATTGTATTTCATAAGGCATAAGCATCTTTCAGTTTGGCAAGATTTGCACTGAATATTGAATGAAGCAGCTTTCTCTCATAGAGAGACAAGCTTTTGCGCAGATTTGGGCTAGATTTCACTTTATTTGAACAGAAGCACTATTTTAACATTACTGGTCTCAGAAACCTGTAAACTGACAATCTTGAGCATTGAATTCCTAACATAAGTTTTTGTGCATATAACTTCTAACACATTAAAAACTGTCTTACAGGATTGCAAAAACATTGTATTTCATAAGGCATAAGCATCTTTCAGTTTGGCAAGATTTGCACTGAATATTGAATGAAGCAGCTTTCTCTCATAGAGAGACAAGCTTTTGAGCAGATTTGGGCTACATTTCACTTCATTTGAACAGAAGCACTATTTTAACATTACTTCTCTCAGAAACCTGTAAACTGACAATCTTGAGCATTGAAGTCCTAACATATGTTTTTGTGCATATAACTTCTAACTCATTAAAAACTGTCTTACAGCATTGCAAAAACATTGTATTTCATAAGCCATAAGCATCTTTCAGTTTGGCATGATTTGCACTGAATATTGAATGAAGCAGCTTTCTCTCATAGAGAGACAAGCTTTTGAGCAGATTTGGGCTAGATTTCACTTCATTTCAACAGAAGCACTATTTTAACATTACTGGTCTCAGAAAGCTGTAAACTGACAATCTTGAGCATTGAAGTCCTAACATAAGTTTTTGTTCATATAACTTCTAACACATTAAAAACTGTCTTACAGCATTGCAAAAACATTGTATTTCATAAGGCATAAGCATCTTTCAGTTTGGCAAGATTTGCACTGAATATTGAATGAAGCAGCTTTCTCTCATAGAGAGACAAGCTTTTGCGCAGATTTGGGCTAGATTTCACTTTATTTGAACAGAAGCACTATTTTAACATTACTGGTCTCAGAAACCTGTAAACTGACAATCTTGAGCATTGAAGTCCTAACATAAGTTTTTGTGCATATAACTTCTAACTCATTAAAAACTGTCTTACAGCATTGCAAAAACATTGTGTTTCATAAGGCATAAGCATCTTTCAGTTTGGCAAGATTTGCACTGAATATTGAATGAAGCAGCTGTCTCTCATAGAGAGACAAGCTTTTGAGCAGATTTGGGCTAGATTTCACTTCATTTCAACAGAAGCACTATTTTAACATTACTGGTCTCAGAAACCTGTAAACTGACAACCTTGAGCATTGAAGTCCTAACATAAGGTTTTGTGAATATAACTTCTAACACATTAAAAACTGTCTTACAGCATTGCAAAAACATTGTATTTCATAAGGCATAAGCATCTTTCAGTTTGGCAAGATTTGCACTGAATATTGAATGAAGCAGCTTTCTCTTATAGAGAGACAAGCTTTTGAGCAGATTTGGGCTAGATTTCACTTCATTTGAACAGAAGCACTATTTTAACATTACTGGTCTCAGAAACCTGTAAACTGACAATCTTGAGCATTGAAGTCCTAACATAAGTTTTTGTGCATATAACTTCTAACACATTAAAAACTGTCTTACAGCATTGCAAAAACATTGTATTTCATAAGGAATAAGCATCTTTCAGTTTGGCAAGATTTGCACTGAATATTGAATGAAGCAGCTTTCTCTCATAGAGAGACAAGCTTTTGAGCAGATTTGGGCTAGATTTCACTTCATTTGAACAGAAGCACTATTTCAACATTACTGGTCTCAGAAACCTGTAAACTGACAACCTTGAGCATTGAAGTCCTAACATAAGGTTTTGTGCATATAACTTCTAACACATTAAAAACTGTCTTACAGCATTGCAAAAACATTGTATTTCATAAGGCATAAGCATCTTTCAGTTTGGCAAGATTTGCACTGAATATTGAATGAAGCAGCTTTCTCTCATAGAGAGACGAGCTTTTGAGCAGATTTGGGCTAGATTTCACTTCATTTGAACAGAAGCACTATTTTAACATTACTGGTCTCAGAAACCTGTAAACTGACAATCTTGAGCATTGAAGTCCTAACATAAGTTTTTGTGCATATAACTTCTAACTCATTAAAAACTGTCTTACAGCATTGCAAAAACATTGTATTTCATAAGGCATAAGCATCTTTCAGTTTGGCATGATTTGCACTGAATATTGAATGAAGCAGCTTTCTCTCATAGAGAGACAAGCTTTTGCGCAGATTTGGGCTAGATTTTACTTTATTTGAACAGAAGCACTATTTTAACATTACTGGTCTCAGAAACCTGTAAACTGACAATCTTGAGCATTGAAGTCCTAACATAAGTTTTTGTTCATATAACTTCTAACACATTAAAAACTGTCTTACAGCATTGCAAAAACATTGTATTTCATAAGGCATAAGCATCTTTCAGTTTGGCAAGATTTGCACAGAATATTGAATGAAGCAGCTCTATCTCACAGAGAGACAAGCTTTTGAGCAGATTTGGGCTAGATTTCACTTTATTTGAACAGAAGCACTATTTTAACATTACTGGTCTCAGAAACCTGTAAACTGACAATCTTGAGCATTGAAGTCCTAACATAAGTTTTTGTTCATATAACTTCTAACACATTAAAAACTGTCTTACAGCATTGCAAAAACATTGTATTTCATAAGGCATAAGCATCTTTCAGATTGGCAAGATTTGCACAGAATATTGAATGAAGCAGCTCTATCTCACAGAGAGACAAGCTTTTGAGCAGATTTGGGCTAGATTTCACTTCATTTGAACAGAAGCACTATTTTAACATTACTGGTCTCAGAAACCTGTAAACTGACAATCTTGAGCATTGAAGTCCTAACATAAGTTTTTGTGCATATAACTTCTAACACATTAAAAACTGTCTTACAGCATTGCAAAAACATTGTATTTCATAAGGCATAAGCATCTTTCAGTTTGGCAAGATTTGCACAGAATATTGAATGAAGCAGCTCTATCTCACAGAGAGACAAGCTTTTGAGCAGATTTGGGCTAGATTTCACTTCATTTGAACAGAAGCACTATTTCAACATTACTGGTCTCAGAAACCTGTAAACTGACAATCTTGAGCATTGAAGTCCTAACATAAGGTTTTGTGCATATAACTTCTAACACATTAAAAACTGTCTTACAGCATTGCAAAAACATTGTATTTCATAAGGAATAAGCATCTTTCAGTTTGGCAAGATTTGCACTGAATATTGAATGAAGCAGCTTTCTCTCATAGAGAGACAAGCTTTTGCGCAGATTTGGGCTAGATTTCACTTTATTTGAACAGAAGCACTATTTTAACATTACTGGTCTCAGAAACCTGTAAACTGACAATCTTGAGCATTGAAGTCCTAACATAAGTTTTTGTGCATATAACTTCTAACACATTAAAAACTGTCTTACAGCAATGCAAAAACATTGTATTTCATAAGGCATAAGCATCTTTCAGTTTGGCAAGATTTGCACTGAATATTGAATGAAGCAGCTTTCTCTCATAGAGAGACAAGCTTTTGAGCAGATTTGGGCTAGATTTCACTTCATTTGAACAGAAGCACTATTTTAACATTACTGGTCTCAGAAACCTGTAAACTGACAATCTTGAGCATTGAAGTCCTAACATAAGTTTTTATGCATATAACTTCTGACACATTAAAAACTGTCTTACAGCATTGCAAAAACATTGTATTTCATAAGGCATAAGCATCTTTCAGTTTGGCAAGATTTGCACTGAATATTGAATGAAGCAGCTTTCTCTCATAGAGAGACAAGCTTTTGCGCAGATTTGGGCTAGATTTCACTTTATTTGAACAGAAGCACTATTTTAACATTACTGGTCTCAGAAACCTGTAAACTGACAATCTTGAGCATTGAATTCCTAACATAAGTTTTTGTGCATATAACTTCTAACTCATTAAAAACTGTCTTACAGCATTGCAAAAACATTGTATTTCATAAGGCATAAGCATCTTTCAGTTTGGCATGATTTGCACTGAATATTGAATGAAGCAGCTTTCTCTCATAGAGAGACAAGCTTTTGCACAGATTTGGGCTAGATTTCACTTTATTTAAACAGAAGCACTATTTTAACATTACTGGTCTCAGAAACCTGTAAACTGACAATCTTGAGCATTGAAGTCCTAACATAAGTTTTTGTTCATATAACTTCTAACACATTAAAAACTGTCTTACAGCATTGCAAAAACATTGTATTTCATAAGGCATAAGCATCTTTCAGTTTGGCAAGATTTGCACTGAATATTGAATGAAGCAGCTTTCTCTCATAGAGAGACCAGCTTTTGCGCAGATTTGGGCTAGATTTCACTTTATTTGAACAGAATCACTATTTTAACATTACTGGTCTCAGAAACCTGTAAACTGACAATCTTGAGCATTGAAGTCCTAACATAAGTTTTTGTGCATATAACTTCTGACATATTAAAAACTGTCTTACAGCATTGCAAAAACATTGTATTTCATAAGGCATAAGCATCTTTCATTTTGGCAAGATTTGCAATGAATATTGAATGAAGCAGCTTTCTCTCATAGAGAGACAAGCTTTTGAGCAGATTTGGGCTAGATTTCACTTCATTTGAACCGAAGAACTATTTTAACATTACTGGTCTCAGAAACCTGTAAACTGACAACCTTGAGCATTGAAGTCCTAACATAAGGTTTTGTGCATATAACTTCTAACACATTAAAAACTGTCTTCCAGCATTGCAAAAACATTGTATTTCATAAGGCATAAGCATCTTTCAGTTTGGCAAGATTTGCACTGAATATTGAATGAAGCAGCTTTCTCTCATAGAGAGACAACCTTTTGCGCAGATTTGGGCTAGATTTCACTTTATTTGAACAGAAGCACTATTTTAACATTACTGGTCTCAGAAACCTGTAAACTGACAATCTTGAGCATTGAAGTTAACATAAGTTTTTGTTCATATAACTTCTAACACATTAAAAACTGTCTTACAGCATTGCAAAAACATTGTATTTCATAAGGCATAAGCATCTTTCAGTTTGGCAAGATTTGCACAGAATATTGAATGAAGCAGCTCTATCTCACAGAGAGACAAGCTTTTGAGCAGATTTGGGCTAGATTTCACTTCATTTGAACAGAAGCACTATTTCAACATTACTGGTCTCAGAAACCTGTAAACTGACAACCTTGAGCATTGAAGTCCTAACATAAGGTTTTGTGCATATAACTTCTAACACATTAAAAACTGTCTTCCAGCATTGCAAAAACATTGTATTTCATAAGGCATAAGCATCTTTCAGTTTGGCAAGATTTGCACTGAATATTGAATGAAGCAGCTTTCTCTCATAGAGAGACAACCTTTTGCGCAGATTTGGGCTAGATTTCACTTTGTTTTAACAGAAGCACTATTTTAACATTACTGGTCTCAGAAACCTGTAAACTGACAATCTTGAGCATTGAAGTCCTAACATAAGTTTTTGTGCATATAACTTCTAACACATTAAAAACTGTCTTACAGCATTGCAAAAACATTGTATTTCATAAGGCATAAGCATCTTTCAGTTTGGCAAGATTTGCACTGAATATTGAATGAAGCAGCTTTCTCTCATAGAGAGACAAGCTTTTGAGCAGATTTGGGCTAGATTTCACTTCATTTGAACAGAAGCACTATTTTAACATTACTGGTCTCAGAAACCTGTAAACTGACAATCTTGAGCATTGAAGTCCTAACATAAGTTTTTGTGCATATAACTTCTGACACATTAAAAACTGTCTTACAGCATTGCAAAAACATTGTATTTCATAAGGCATAAGCATCTTTCAGTTTGGCAAGATTTGCACTGAATATTGAATGAAGCAGCTTTCTCTCATAGAGAGACAAGCTTTTGAGCAGATTTGGGCTAGATTTCACTTCATTTCAACAGAAGCACTATTTTAACATTACTGGTCTCAGAAAGCTGTAAACTGACAATCTTGAGCATTGAAGTCCTAACATAAGTTTTTGTTCATATAACTTCTAACACATTAAAAACTGTCTTACAGCATTGCAAAAACATTGTATTTCATAAGGCATAAGCATCTTTCAGTTTGGCAAGATTTGCACTGAATATTGAATGAAGCAGCTTTCTCTCATAGAGAGACAAGCTTTTGCGCAGATTTGGGCTAGATTTCACTTTATTTGAACAGAAGCACTATTTTAACATTACTGGTCTCAGAAACCTGTAAACTGACAATCTTGAGCATTGAAGTCCTAACATAAGTTTTTGTGCATATAACTTCTAACTCATTAAAAACTGTCTTACAGCATTGCAAAAACATTGTGTTTCATAAGGCATAAGCATCTTTCAGTTTGGCAAGATTTGCACTGAATATTGAATGAAGCAGCTGTCTCTCATAGAGAGACAAGCTTTTGAGCAGATTTGGGCTAGATTTCACTTCATTTCAACAGAAGCACTATTTTAACATTACTGGTCTCAGAAACCTGTAAACTGACAACCTTGAGCATTGAAGTCCTAACATAAGGTTTTGTGAATATAACTTCTAACACATTAAAAACTGTCTTACAGCATTGCAAAAACATTGTATTTCATAAGGCATAAGCATCTTTCAGTTTGGCAAGATTTGCACTGAATATTGAATGAAGCAGCTTTCTCTTATAGAGAGACAAGCTTTTGAGCAGATTTGGGCTAGATTTCACTTCATTTGAACAGAAGCACTATTTTAACATTACTGGTCCCAGAAACCTGTAAACTGACAATCTTGAGCATTGAAGTTAACATAAGTTTTTGTTCATATAAATTCTAACACATTAAAAACTGTCTTACAGCATTGCAAAAACATTGTATTTCATAAGGCATAAGCATCTTTCAGTTTGGCAAGATTTGCACTGAATATTGAATGAAGCAGCTTTCTCTCATAGAGAGACAACCTTTTGCGCAGATTTGGGCTAGATTTCACTTTGTTTTAACAGAAGCACTATTTTAACATTACTGGTCTCAGAAACCTGTAAACTGACAATCTTGAGCATTGAAGTCCTAACATAAGTTTTTGTGCATATAACTTCTAACACATTAAAAACTGTCTTACAGCATTGCAAAAACATTGTATTTCATAAGGCATAAGCATCTTTCAGTTTGGCAAGATTTGCACTGAATATTGAATGAAGCAGCTTTCTCTCATAGAGAGACAAGCTTTTGAGCAGATTTGGGCTAGATTTCACTTCATTTGAACAGAAGCACTATTTTAACATTACTGGTCTCAGAAACCTGTAAACTGACAATCTTGAGCATTGAAGTCCTAACATAAGTTTTTGTGCATATAACTTCTGACACATTAAAAACTGTCTTACAGCATTGCAAAAACATTGTATTTCATAAGGCATAAGCATCTTTCAGTTTGGCAAGATTTGCACTGAATATTGA
Organism: Carassius carassius; assembly: GCF_963082965.1. Classification (NCBI taxonomy): domain Eukaryota; kingdom Metazoa; phylum Chordata; class Actinopteri; order Cypriniformes; family Cyprinidae; genus Carassius; species Carassius carassius. Next base: position 24,490,853 of record NC_081766.1, on the reverse strand, counting down.
ATGAAGCAGCTTTCTCTCATAGAGAGACAAGCTTTTGAGCAGATTTGGGCTAGATTTCACTTCATTTCAACAGAAGCACTATTTTAACATTACTGGTCTCAGAAAGCTGTAAACTGACAATCTTGAGCATTGAAGTCCTAACATAAGTTTTTGTTCATATAACTTCTAACACATTAAAAACTGTCTTACAGCATTGCAAAAACATTGTATTTCATAAGGCATAAGCATCTTTCAGTTTGGCAAGATTTGCACTGAATATTGAATGAAGCAGCTTTCTCTCATAGAGAGACAAGCTTTTGCGCAGATTTGGGCTAGATTTCACTTTATTTGAACAGAAGCACTATTTTAACATTACTGGTCTCAGAAACCTGTAAACTGACAATCTTGAGCATTGAAGTCCTAACATAAGTTTTTGTGCATATAACTTCTAACTCATTAAAAACTGTCTTACAGCATTGCAAAAACATTGTGTTTCATAAGGCATAAGCATCTTTCAGTTTGGCAAGATTTGCACTGAATATTGAATGAAGCAGCTGTCTCTCATAGAGAGACAAGCTTTTGAGCAGATTTGGGCTAGATTTCACTTCATTTCAACAGAAGCACTATTTTAACATTACTGGTCTCAGAAACCTGTAAACTGACAACCTTGAGCATTGAAGTCCTAACATAAGGTTTTGTGAATATAACTTCTAACACATTAAAAACTGTCTTACAGCATTGCAAAAACATTGTATTTCATAAGGCATAAGCATCTTTCAGTTTGGCAAGATTTGCACTGAATATTGAATGAAGCAGCTTTCTCTTATAGAGAGACAAGCTTTTGAGCAGATTTGGGCTAGATTTCACTTCATTTGAACAGAAGCACTATTTTAACATTACTGGTCCCAGAAACCTGTAAACTGACAATCTTGAGCATTGAAGTCCTAACATATGTTTTTGTGCATATAACTTCTAACACATTAAAAACTGTCTTACAGCATTGCAAAAACATTGTATTTCATAAGGAATAAGCATCTTTCAGTTTGGCAAGATTTGCACTGAATATTGAATGAAGCAGCTTTCTCTCATAGAGAGACAAGCTTTTGAGCAGATTTGGGCTAGATTTCACTTCATTTGAACAGAAGCACTATTTTAACATTACTGGTCTCAGAAACCTGTAAACTGACAATCTTGAGCATTGAAGTCCTAACATAAGTTTTTGTGCATATAACTTCTAACACATTAAAAACTGTCTTACAGCATTGCAAAAACATTGTATTTCATAAGGAATAAGCATCTTTCAGTTTGGCAAGATTTGCACTGAATATTGAATGAAGCAGCTTTCTCTCATAGAGAGACAAGCTTTTGAGCAGATTTGGGCTAGATTTCACTTCATTTGAACAGAAGCACTATTTTAACATTACTGGTCTCAGAAACCTCTAAACTGACAATCTTGAGCATTGAAGTCCTAACATAAGTTTTTGTGCATATAACTTCTAACACATTAAAAACTCTCTTACAGCATTGCAAAAACATTGTATTTCTTAAGGAATAAGCATCTTTCAGTTTGGCAAGATTTGCACAGAATATTGAATGAAGCAGCTCTATCTCACAGAGAGACAAGCTTTTGAGCAGATTTGGGCTAGATTTCACTTCATTTGAACAGAAGCACTATTTCAACATTACTGGTCTCAGAAACCTGTAAACTGACAACCTTGAGCATTGAAGTCCTAACATAAGGTTTTGTGCATATAACTTCTAACACATTAAAAACTGTCTTACAGCATTGCAAAAACATTGTATTTCATAAGGCATAAGCATCTTTCAGTTTGGCAAGATTTGCACTGAATATTGAATGAAGCAGCTTTCTCTCATAGAGAGACAAGCTTTTGAGCAGATTTGGGCTAGATTTCACTTCATTTGAACAGAAGCACTATTTTAACATTACTGGTCTCAGAAACCTGTAAACTGACAATCTTGAGTATTGAAGTTAACATAAGTTTTTGTTCATATAACTTCTAACACATTAAAAACTGTCTTACAGCATTGCAAAAACATTGTATTTCATAAGGCATAAGCATCTTTCAGTTTGGCAAGATTTGCACTGAATATTGAATGAAGCAGCTTTCTCTCATAGAGAGACAAGCTTTTGCGCAGATTTGGGCTAGATTTCACTTTATTTGAACAGAAGCACTATTTTAACATTACTGGTCTCAGAAACCTGTAAACTGACAATCTTGAGCATTGAAGTCCTAACATAAGTTTTTGTTCATATAACTTCTAACACATTAAAAACTGTCTTACAGCATTGCAAAAACATTGTATTTTATAAGGCATAAGCATCTTTCAGTTTGGCAAGATTTGCACTGAACATTGAATGAAGCAGCTCTATCTCACAGAGAGACAAGCTTTTGAGCAGATTTGGGCTAGATTTCACTTCATTTGAACAGAAGCACTATATCAACATTACTGGTCTCAGAAACCTGTAAACTGACAATCTTGAGCATTGAAGTCCTAACATAAGTTTTTGTTCATATAACTTCTAACACATTAAAAACTGTCTTACAGCATTGCAAAAACATTGTATTTCATAAGGCATAAGCATCTTTCAGTTTGGCAAGATTTGCACAGAATATTGAATGAAGCAGCTTTCTCTCATAGAGAGACAAGCTTTTGCGCAGATTTGGGCTAGATTTCACTTTATTTGAACAGAAGCACTATTTTAACATTACTGGTCTCAGAAACCTGTAAACTGACAATCTTGAGCATTGAAGTCCTAACATAAGTTTTTGTGCATATAACTTCTAACACATTAAAAACTGTCTTACAGCAATGCAAAAACATTGTATTTCATAAGGCATAAGCATCTTTCAGTTTGGCAAGATTTGCACTGAATATTGAATGAAGCAGCTTTCTCTCATAGAGAGACAAGCTTTTGAGCAGATTTGGGCTAGATTTCACTTCATTTGAACAGAAGCACTATTTTAACATTACTGGTCTCAGAAACCTGTAAACTGACAATCTTGAGCATTGAAGTCCTAACATAGGTTTTTATGCATATAACTTCTGACACATTAAAAACTGTCTTACAGCATTGCAAAAACATTGTATTTCATAAGGCATAAGCATCTTTCAGTTTGGCAAGATTTGCACTGAATATTGAATGAAGCAGCTTTCTCTCATAGAGAGACAAGCTTTTGCGCAGATTTGGGCTAGATTTCACTTTATTTGAACAGAAGCACTATTTTAACATTACTGGTCTCAGAAACCTGTAAACTGACAATCTTGAGCATTGAATTCCTAACATAAGTTTTTGTGCATATAACTTCTAACTCATTAAAAACTGTCTTACAGCATTGCAAAAACATTGTATTTCATAAGGCATAAGCATCTTTCAGTTTGGCATGATTTGCACTGAATATTGAATGAAGCAGCTTTCTTTTATAGAGAGACAAGCTTTTGCGCAGATTTGGGCTAGATTTCACTTTATTTAAACAGAAGCACTATTTTAACATTACTGGTCTCAGAAACCTGTAAACTGACAATCTTGAGCATTGAAGTCCTAACATAAGTTTTTGTTCATATAACTTCTAACACATTAAAAACTGTCTTACAGCATTGCAAAAACATTGTATTTCATAAGGCATAAGCATCTTTCAGTTTGGCAAGATTTGCACTGAATATTGAATGAAGCAGCTTTCTCTCATAGAGAGACCAGCTTTTGCGCAGATTTGGGCTAGATTTCACTTTATTTGAACAGAATCACTATTTTAACATTACTTGTCTCAGAAACCTGTAAACTGACAATCTTGAGCATTGAAGTCCTAACATAAGTTTTTGTGCATATAACTTCTAACACATTAAAAACTGTCTTACAGCATTGCAAAAACATTGTATTTCATAAGGAATAAGCATCTTTCAGTTTGGCAAGATTTGCACTGAATATTGAATGAAGCAGCTTTCTCTCATAGAGAGACAAGCTTTTGAGCAGATTTGGGCTAGATTTCACTTCATTTGAACAGAAGCACTATTTTAACATTACTGGTCTCAGAAACCTCTAAACTGACAATCTTGAGCATTGAAGTCCTAACATAAGTTTTTGTGCATATAACTTCTAACACATTAAAAACTCTCTTACAGCATTGCAAAAACATTGTATTTCATAAGGAATAAGCATCTTTCAGTTTGGCAAGATTTGCACAGAATATTGAATGAAGCAGCTCTATCTCACAGAGAGACAAGCTTTTGAGCAGATTTGGGCTAGATTTCACTTCATTTGAACAGAAGCACTATTTTAACATTACTGGTCTCAGAAACCTGTAAACTGACAACCTTGAGCATTGAAGTCCTAACATAAGGTTTTGTGCATATAACTTCTAACACATTAAAAACTGTCTTACAGCATTGCAAAAACATTGTATTTCATAAGGCATAAGCATCTTTCAGTTTGGCAAGATTTGCACTGAATATTGAATGAAGCAGCTTTCTCTCATAGAGAGACAAGCTTTTGAGCAGATTTGGGCTAGATTTCACTTCATTTGAACAGAAGCACTATTTTAACATTACTGGTCTCAGAAACCTGTAAACTGACAATCTTGAGTATTGAAGTTAACATAAGTTTTTGTTCATATAACTTCTAACACATTAAAAACTGTCTTACAGCATTGCAAAAACATTGTATTTCATAAGGCATAAGCATCTTTCAGTTTGGCAAGATTTGCACTGAATATTGAATGAAGCAGCTTTCTCTCATAGAGAGACAAGCTTTTGCGCAGATTTGGGCTAGATTTCACTTTATTTGAACAGAAGCACTATTTTAACATTACTGGTCTCAGAAACCTGTAAACTGACAATCTTGAGCATTGAAGTCCTAACATAAGTTTTTGTTCATATAACTTCTAACACATTAAAAACTGTCTTACAGCATTGCAAAAACATTGTATTTTATAAGGCATAAGCATCTTTCAGTTTGGCAAGATTTGCACTGAACATTGAATGAAGCAGCTCTATCTCACAGAGAGACAAGCTTTTGAGCAGATTTGGGCTAGATTTCACTTCATTTGAACAGAAGCACTATATCAACATTACTGGTCTCAGAAACCTGTAAACTGACAATCTTGAGCATTGAAGTCCTAACATAAGTTTTTGTTCATATAACTTCTAACACATTAAAAACTGTCTTACAGCATTGCAAAAACATTGTATTTCATAAGGCATAAGCATCTTTCAGTTTGGCAAGATTTGCACAGAATATTGAATGAAGCAGCTTTCTCTCATAGAGAGACAAGCTTTTGCGCAGATTTGGGCTAGATTTCACTTTATTTGAACAGAAGCACTATTTTAACATTACTGGTCTCAGAAACCTGTAAACTGACAATCTTGAGCATTGAAGTCCTAACATAAGTTTTTGTGCATATAACTTCTAACACATTAAAAACTGTCTTACAGCAATGCAAAAACATTGTATTTCATAAGGCATAAGCATCTTTCAGTTTGGCAAGATTTGCACTGAATATTGAATGAAGCAGCTTTCTCTCATAGAGAGACAAGCTTTTGAGCAGATTTGGGCTAGATTTCACTTCATTTGAACAGAAGCACTATTTTAACATTACTGGTCTCAGAAACCTGTAAACTGACAATCTTGAGCATTGAAGTCCTAACATAGGTTTTTATGCATATAACTTCTGACACATTAAAAACTGTCTTACAGCATTGCAAAAACATTGTATTTCATAAGGCATAAGCATCTTTCAGTTTGGCAAGATTTGCACTGAATATTGAATGAAGCAGCTTTCTCTCATAGAGAGACAAGCTTTTGCGCAGATTTGGGCTAGATTTCACTTTATTTGAACAGAAGCACTATTTTAACATTACTGGTCTCAGAAACCTGTAAACTGACAATCTTGAGCATTGAATTCATAACATAAGTTTTTGTGCATATAACTTCTAACTCATTAAAAACTGTCTTACAGCATTGCAAAAACATTGTATTTCATAAGGCATAAGCATCTTTCAGTTTGGCATGATTTGCACTGAATATTGAATGAAGCAGCTTTCTCTCATAGAGAGACAAGCTTTTGCGCAGATTTGGGCTAGATTTCACTTTATTTAAACAGAAGCACTATTTTAACATTACTGGTCTCAGAAACCTGTAAACTGACAATCTTGAGCATTGAAGTCCTAACATAAGTTTTTGTTCATATAACTTCTAACACATTAAAAACTGTCTTACAGCATTGCAAAAACATTGTATTTCATAAGGCATAAGCATCTTTCAGTTTGGCAAGATTTGCACTGAATATTGAATGAAGCAGCTTTCTCTCATAGAGAGACCAGCTTTTGCGCAGATTTGGGCTAGATTTCACTTTATTTGAACAGAATCACTATTTTAACATTACTGGTCTCAGAAACCTGTAAACTGACAATCTTGAGCATTGAAGTCCTAACATAAGTTTTTGTTCATATAACTTCTCTAACACATTAAAAACTGTCTTACAGCATTGCAAAAACATTGTATTTCATAAGGCATAAGCATCTTTCAGTTTGGCAAGATTTGCACTGAATATTGAATGAAGCAGCTTTCTCTCATAGAGAGACCAGCTTTTGCGCAGATTTGGGCTAGATTTCACTTTATTTGAACAGAATCACTATTTTAACATTACTGGTCTCAGAAACCTGTAAACTGACAATCTTGAGCATTGAAGTCCTAACATAAGTTTTTGTTCATATAACTTCTAACACATTAAAAACTGTCTTACAGCATTGCAAAAACATTGTATTTCATAAGGCATAAGCATCTTTCAGTTTGGCAAGATTTGCACTGAATATTGAATGAAGCAGCTTTCTCTCATAGAGAGACCAGCTTTTGCGCAGATTTGGGCTAGATTTCACTTTATTTGAACAGAATCACTATTTTAACATTACTGGTCTCAGAAACCTGTAAACTGACAATCTTGAGCATTGAAGTCCTAACATAAGTTTTTGTGCATATAACTTCTGACATATTAAAAACTGTCTTACAGCATTGCAAAAACATTGTATTTCATAAGGCATAAGCATCTTTCAGTTTGGCAAGATTTGCACTGAATATTGAATGAAGCAGCTTTCTCACATAGAGAGACAAGCTTTTGCGCAGATTTGGGCTAGATTTCACTTTATTTGAACAGAAGCACTATTTTAACATTACTGGTCTCAGAAACCTGTAAACTGACAATCTTGAGCATTGAAGTCCTAAACATAAGTTTTTGTGCATATAACTTCTAACACATTAAAAACTGTCTTACAGCATTGCAAAAACATTGTATTTCATAAGGCATAAGCATCTTTCATTTTGGCAAGATTTGCAATGAATATTGAATGAAGCAGCTTTCTCTCATAGAGAGACAAGCTTTTGAGCAGATTTGGGCTAGATTTCACTTCATTTGAACCGAAGAACTATTTTAACATTACTGGTCTCAGAAACCTGTAAACTGACAACCTTGAGCATTGAAGTCCTAACATAAGGTTTTGTGCATATAACTTCTAACACATTAAAAACTGTCTTACAGCATTGCAAAAACATTGTATTTCATAAGGAATAAGCATCTTTCAGTTTGGCAAGATTTGCACTGAATATTGAATGAAGCAGCTGTCTCTCATAGAGAGACAAGCTTTTGAGCAGATTTGGGCTAGATTTCACTTCATTTCAACAGAAGCACTATTTTAACAATACTGGTCTCAGAAACCTGTAAACTGACAATCTTGAGCATTGAAGTCCTTACATAAGTTTTTGTGCATATAACTTCTAACTCATTAAAAACTGTCTTACAGCATTGCAAAAACATTGTATTTCATAAGGAATAAGCATCTTTCAGTTTGGCAAGATTTGCACTGAATATTGAATGAAGCAGCTTTCTCTCATAGAGAGACCAGCTTTTGCGCAGATTTGGGCTAGATTTCACTTTATTTGAACAGAATCACTATTTTAACATTACTGGTCTCAGAAACCTGTAAACTGACAATCTTGAGCATTGAAGTCCTAACATAAGTTTTTGTGCATATAACTTCTGACATATTAAAAACTGTCTTACAGCATTGCAAAAACATTGTATTTCATAAGGCATAAGCATCTTTCAGTTTGGCAAGATTTGCACTGAATATTGAATGAAGCAGCTTTCTCACATAGAGAGACAAGCTTTTGCGCAGATTTGGGCTAGATTTCACTTTATTTGAACAGAAGCACTATTTTAACATTACTGGTCTCAGAAACCTGTAAACTGACAATCTTGAGCATTGAAGTCCTAAACATAAGTTTTTGTGCATATAACTTCTAACACATTAAAAACTGTCTTACAGCATTGCAAAAACATTGTATTTCATAAGGCATAAGCATCTTTCATTTTGGCAAGATTTGCAATGAATATTGAATGAAGCAGCTTTCTCTCATAGAGAGACAAGCTTTTGAGCAGATTTGGGCTAGATTTCACTTCATTTGAACCGAAGAACTATTTTAACATTACTGGTCTCAGAAACCTGTAAACTGACAACCTTGAGCATTGAAGTCCTAACATAAGGTTTTGTGCATATAACTTCTAACACATTAAAAACTGTCTTACAGCATTGCAAAAACATTGTATTTCATAAGGAATAAGCATCTTTCAGTTTGGCAAGATTTGCACTGAATATTGAATGAAGCAGCTGTCTCTCATAGAGAGACAAGCTTTTGAGCAGATTTGGGCTAGATTTCACTTCATTTCAACAGAAGCACTATTTTAACAATACTGGTCTCAGAAACCTGTAAACTGACAATCTTGAGCATTGAAGTCCTTACATAAGTTTTTGTGCATATAACTTCTAACTCATTAAAAACTGTCTTACAGCATTGCAAAAACATTGTATTTCATAAGGCATAAGCATCTTTCAGTTTGGCAAGATTTGCACTGAATATTGAATGAAGCAGCTGTCTCTCATAGAGAGACAAGCTTTTGAGCAGATTTGGGCTAGATTTCACTTCATTTCAACAGAAGCACTATTTTAACAATACTGGTCTCAGAAACCTGTAAACTGACAATCTTGAGCATTGAAGTTAACATAAGTTTTTGTTCATATAACTTCTAACACATTAAAAACTGTCTTACAGCATTGCAAAAACATTGTATTTCATAAGGCATAAGCATCTTTCAGTTTGGCAAGATTTGCACAGAATATTGAATGAAGCAGCTCTATCTCACAGAGAGACAAGCTTTTGAGCAGATTTGGGCTAGATTTCACTTCATTTGAACAGAAGCACTATTTCAACATTACTGGTCTCAGAAACCTGTAAACTGACAACCTTGAGCATTGAAGTCCTAACATAAGGTTTTGTGCATATAACTTCTAACACATTAAAAACTGTCTTCCAGCATTGCAAAAACATTGTATTTCATAAGGCATAAGCATCTTTCAGTTTGGCAAGATTTGCACTGAATATTGAATGAAGCAGCTTTCTCTCATAGAGAGACAAGCTTTTGCGCAGATTTGGGCTAGATTTCACTTTATTTGAACAGAAGCACTATTTTAACATTACTGGTCTCAGAAACCTGTAAACTGACAATCTTGAGCATTGAAGTCCTAACATAAGTTTTTGTGCATATAACTTCTAACACATTAAAAACTGTCTTACAGCATTGCAAAAACATTGTATTTCATAAGGCATAAGCATCTTTCAGTTTGGCAAGATTTGCACTGAATATTGAATGAAGCAGCTTTCTCTCATAGAGAGACAAGCTTTTGAGCAGATTTGGGCTAGATTTCACTTCATTTGAACAGAAGCACTATTTTAACATTACTGGTCTCAGAAACCTGTAAACTGACAATCTTGAGCATTGAAGTCCTAACATAAGTTTTTGTGCATATAACTTCTGACACATTAAAAACTGTCTTACAGCATTGCAAAAACATTGTATTTCATAAGGAATAAGCATCTTTCAGTTTGGCAAGATTTGCACTGAATATTGAATGAAGCAGCTTTCTCTCATAGAGAGACAAGCTTTTGAGCAGATTTGGGCTAGATTTCACTTCATTTCAACAGAAGCACTATTTTAACATTACTGGTCTCAGAAAGCTGTAAACTGACAATCTTGAGCATTGAAGTCCTAACATAAGTTTTTGTTCATATAACTTCTAACACATTAAAAACTGTCTTACAGCATTGCAAAAACATTGTATTTCATAAGGCATAAGCATCTTTCAGTTTGGCAAGATTTGCACTGAATATTGAATGAAGCAGCTTTCTCTCATAGAGAGACAAGCTTTTGCGCAGATTTGGGCTAGATTTCACTTTATTTGAACAGAAGCACTATTTTAACATTACTGGTCTCAGAAACCTGTAAACTGACAATCTTGAGCATTGAAGTCCTAACATAAGTTTTTGTGCATATAACTTCTAACTCATTAAAAACTGTCTTACAGCATTGCAAAAACATTGTGTTTCATAAGGCATAAGCATCTTTCAGTTTGGCAAGATTTGCACTGAATATTGAATGAAGCAGCTGTCTCTCATAGAGAGACAAGCTTTTGAGCAGATTTGGGCTAGATTTCACTTCATTTCAACAGAAGCACTATTTTAACATTACTGGTCTCAGAAACCTGTAAACTGACAACCTTGAGCATTGAAGTCCTAACATAAGGTTTTGTGAATATAACTTCTAACACATTAAAAACTGTCTTACAGCATTGCAAAAACATTGTATTTCATAAGGCATAAGCATCTTTCAGTTTGGCAAGATTTGCACTGAATATTGAATGAAGCAGCTTTCTCTTATAGAGAGACAAGCTTTTGAGCAGATTTGGGCTAGATTTCACTTCATTTGAACAGAAGCACTATTTTAACATTACTGGTCCCAGAAACCTGTAAACTGACAATCTTGAGCATTGAAGTCCTAACATATGTTTTTGTGCATATAACTTCTAACACATTAAAAACTGTCTTACAGCATTGCAAAAACATTGTATTTCATAAGGAATAAGCATCTTTCAGTTTGGCAAGATTTGCACTGAATATTGAATGAAGCAGCTTTCTCTCATAGAGAGACAAGCTTTTGAGCAGATTTGGGCTAGATTTCACTTCATTTGAACAGAAGCACTATTTTAACATTACTGGTCTCAGAAACCTGTAAACTGACAATCTTGAGCATTGAAGTCCTAACATAAGTTTTTGTGCATATAACTTCTAACACATTAAAAACTGTCTTACAGCATTGCAAAAACATTGTATTTCATAAGGAATAAGCATCTTTCAGTTTGGCAAGATTTGCACTGAATATTGAATGAAGCAGCTTTCTCTCATAGAGAGACAAGCTTTTGAGCAGATTTGGGCTAGATTTCACTTCATTTGAACAGAAGCACTATTTTAACATTACTGGTCTCAGAAACCTCTAAACTGACAATCTTGAGCATTGAAGTCCTAGCATAAGTTTTTGTGCATATAACTTCTAACACATTAAAAACTCTCTTACAGCATTGCAAAAACATTGTATTTCATAAGGAATAAGCATCTTTCAGTTTGGCAAGATTTGCACAGAATATTGAATGAAGCAGCTCTATCTCACAGAGAGACAAGCTTTTGAGCAGATTTGGGCTAGATTTCACTTCATTTGAACAGAAGCACTATTTCAACATTACTGGTCTCAGAAACCTGTAAACTGACAACCTTGAGCATTGAAGTCCTAACATAAGGTTTTGTGCATATAACTTCTAACACATTAAAAACTGTCTTACAGCATTGCAAAAACATTGTATTTCATAAGGCATAAGCATCTTTCAGTTTGGCAAGATTTGCACTGAATATTGAATGAAGCAGCTTTCTCTCATAGAGAGACAAGCTTTTGAGCAGATTTGGGCTAGATTTCACTTCATTTGAACAGAAGCACTATTTTAACATTACTGGTCTCAGAAACCTGTAAACTGACAATCTTGAGTATTGAAGTTAACATAAGTTTTTGTTCATATAACTTCTAACACATTAAAAACTGTCTTACAGCATTGCAAAAACATTGTATTTCATAAGGCATAAGCATCTTTCAGTTTGGCAAGATTTGCACAGAATATTGAATGAAGCAGCTCTATCTCACAGAGAGACAAGCTTTTGAGCAGATTTGGGCTAGATTTCACTTCATTTGAACAGAAGCACTATTTCAACATTACTGGTCTCAGAAACCTGTAAACTGACAACCTTGAGCATTGAAAGTCCTAACATAAGGTTTTGTGCATATAACTTCTAACACATTAAAACTGTCTTACAGCATTGCAAAAACATTGTATTTCATAAGGAATAAGCATCTTTCAGTTTGGCAAGATTTGCACTGAATATTGAATGAAGCAGCTTTCTCTCATAGAGAGACAAGCTTTTGAGCAGATTTGGGCTAGATTTCACTTCATTTGAACAGAAGCACTATTTTAACATTACTGGTCACAGAAACCTGTAAACTGACAATCTTGAGCATTGAAGTCCTAACATAAGTTTTTGTGCATATAACTTCGAACACATTAAAAACTGTCTTACAGCATTGCAAAAACATTGTATTTCATAAGGCATAAGCATCTTTCAGTTTGGCAAGATTTGCAATGAATATTGAATGAAGCAGCTTTCTCTCATAGAGAGACAAGCTTTTGAGCAGATTTGGGCTAGATTTCACTTCATTTGAACAGAAGAACTATTTTAACATTACTGGTCTCAGAAACCTGTAAACTGACAATCTTGAGCATTGAAGTTAACATAAGTTTTTGTTCATATAAATTCTAACACATTAAAAACTGTCTTACAGCATTGCAAAAACATTGTATTTCATAAGGCATAAGCATCTTTCAGTTTGGCAAGATTTGCACAGAATATTGAATGAAGCAGCTCTATCTCACAGAGAGACAAGCTTTTGAGCAGATTTGGGCTAGATTTCACTTCATTTGAACAGAAGCACTATTTCAACATTACTGGTCTCAGAAACCTGTAAACTGACAACCTTGAGCATTGAAGTCCTAACATAAGGTTTTGTGCATATAACTTCTAACACATTAAAAACTGTCTTACAGCATTGCAAAAACATTGTATTTCATAAGGCATAAGCATCTTTCAGTTTGGCAAGATTTGCACTGAATATTGAATGAAGCAGCTTTCTCTCATAGAGAGACGAGCTTTTGAGCAGATTTGGGCTAGATTTCACTTCATTTGAACAGAAGCACTATTTCAACATTACTGGTCTCAGAAACCTGTAAACTGACAATCTTGAGCATTGAAGTCCTAACATAAGTTTTTGTTCATATAACTTCTAACACATTAAAAACTGTCTTACAGCATTGCAAAAACATTGTATTTCATAAGGCATAAGCATCTTTCAGTTTGGCAAGATTTGCACAGAATATTGAATGAAGCAGCTCTATCTCACAGAGAGACAAGCTTTTGAGCAGATTTGGGCTAGATTTCACTTCATTTGAACAGAAGCACTATTTTAACATTACTGGTCTCAGAAACCTGTAAACTGACAATCTTGAGCATTGAAGTCCTAACATAAGTTTTTGTGCATATAACTTCTAACACATTAAAAACTGTCTTACAGCATTGCAAAAACATTGTATTTCATAAGGCATAAGCATCTTCTTATTAGTTTGGCAAGATTTGCACAGAATATTGAATGAAGCAGCTCTATCTCACAGAGAGACAAGCTTTTGAGCAGATTTGGGCTAGATTTCACTTCATTTGAACAGAAGCACTATTTCAACATTACTGGTCTCAGAAACCTGTAAACTGACAATCTTGAGCATTGAAGTCCTAACATAAGGTTTTGTGCATATAACTTCTAACACATTAAAAACTGTCTTACAGCATTGCAAAAACATTGTATTTCATAAGGAATAAGCATCTTTCAGTTTGGCAAGATTTGCACTGAATATTGAATGAAGCAGCTTTCTCTCATAGAGAGACAAGCTTTTGCGCAGATTTGGGCTAGATTTCACTTTATTTGAACAGAAGCACTATTTTAACATTACTGGTCTCAGAAACCTGTAAACTGACAATCTTGAGCATTGAAGTCCTAACATAAGTTTTTGTGCATATAACTTCTAACACATTAAAAACTGTCTTACAGCAATGCAAAAACATTGTATTTCATAAGGCATAAGCATCTTTCAGTTTGGCAAGATTTGCACAGAATATTGAATGAAACAGCTCTATCTCACAGAGAGACAAGCTTTTGAGCAGATTTGGGCTAGATTTCACTTCATTTGAACCGAAGCACTATTTCAACATTACTGGTCTCAGAAACCTGTAAACTGACAATCTTGAGCATTGAAGTCCTAACATAAGGTTTTGTGCATATAACTTCTAACACATTAAAAACTGTCTTACAGCATTGCAAAAACATTGTATTTCATAAGGAATAAGCATCTTTCAGTTTGGCAAGATTTGCACTGAATATTGAATGAAGCAGCTTTCTCTCATAGAGAGACAAGCTTTTGAGCAGATTTGGGCTAGATTTCACTTCATTTGAACAGAAGCACTATTTCAACATTACTGGTCTCAGAAACCTGTAAACTGACAATCTTGAGCATTGAAGTCCTAACATAAGTTTTTGTGCATATAACTTCTAACACATTAAAAACTGTCTTACAGCATTGCAAAAACATTGTATTTCATAAGGCATAAGCATCTTTCAGTTTGGCAAGATTTGCAATGAATATTGAATGAAGCAGCTTTCTCTCATAGAGAGACAAGCTTTTGAGCAGATTTGGGCTAGATTTCACTTCATTTGAACAGAAGAACTATTTTAACATTACTGGTCTCAGAAACCTGTAAACTGACAATCTTGAGCATTGAAGTTAACATAAGTTTTTGTTCATATGACTTCTAACACATTAAAAACTGTCTTACAGCATTGTAAAAACATTGTATTTCATAAGGCATAAGCATCTTTCAGTTTGGCAAGATTTGCACAGAATATTGAATGAAGCAGCTCTATCTCACAGAGAGACAAGCTTTTGAGCAGATTTGGGCTAGATTTCACTTCATTTGAACAGAAGCACTATTTCAACATTACTGGTCTCAGAAACCTGTAAACTGACAACCTTGAGCATTGAAAGTCCTAACATAAGGTTTTGTGCATATAACTTCTAACACATTAAAACTGTCTTACAGCATTGCAAAAACATTGTATTTCATAAGGAATAAGCATCTTTCAGTTTGGCAAGATTTGCACTGAATATTGAATGAAGCAGCTTTCTCTCATAGAGAGACAAGCTTTTGAGCAGATTTGGGCTAGATTTCACTTCATTTGAACAGAAGCACTATTTTAACATTACTGGTCTCAGAAACCTGTAAACTGACAATCTTGAGCATTGAAGTCCTAACATAAGTTTTTGTGCATATAACTTCGAACACATTAAAAACTGTCTTACAGCATTGCAAAAACATTGTATTTCATAAGGCATAAGCATCTTTCAGTTTGGCAAGATTTGCAATGAATATTGAATGAAGCAGCTTTCTCTCATAGAGAGACAAGCTTTTGAGCAGATTTGGGCTAGATTTCACTTCATTTGAACAGAAGAACTATTTTAACATTACTGGTCTCAGAAACCTGTAAACTGACAATCTTGAGCATTGAAGTTAACATAAGTTTTTGTTCATATAAATTCTAACACATTAAAAACTGTCTTACAGCATTGCAAAAACATTGTATTTCATAAGGCATAAGCATCTTTCAGTTTGGCAAGATTTGCACAGAATATTGAATGAAGCAGCTCTATCTCACAGAGAGACAAGCTTTTGAGCAGATTTGGGCTAGATTTCACTTCATTTGAACAGAAGCACTATTTCAACATTACTGGTCTCAGAAACCTGTAAACTGACAACCTTGAGCATTGAAGTCCTAACATAAGGTTTTGTGCATATAACTTCTAACACATTAAAAACTGTCTTACAGCATTGCAAAAACATTGTATTTCATAAGGCATAAGCATCTTTCAGTTTGGCAAGATTTGCACTGAATATTGAATGAAGCAGCTTTCTCTCATAGAGAGACGAGCTTTTGAGCAGATTTGGGCTAGATTTCACTTCATTTGAACAGAAGCACTATTTCAACATTACTGGTCTCAGAAACCTGTAAACTGACAATCTTGAGCATTGAAGTCCTAACATAAGTTTTTGTTCATATAACTTCTAACACATTAAAAACTGTCTTACAGCATTGCAAAAACATTGTATTTCATAAGGCATAAGCATCTTTCAGTTTGGCAAGATTTGCACAGAATATTGAATGAAGCAGCTCTATCTCACAGAGAGACAAGCTTTTGAGCAGATTTGGGCTAGATTTCACTTCATTTGAACAGAAGCACTATTTTAACATTACTGGTCTCAGAAACCTGTAAACTGACAATCTTGAGCATTGAAGTCCTAACATAAGTTTTTGTGCATATAACTTCTAACACATTAAAAACTGTCTTACAGCATTGCAAAAACATTGTATTTCATAAGGCATAAGCATCTTTCAGTTTGGCAAGATTTGCACAGAATATTGAATGAAGCAGCTCTATCTCACAGAGAGACAAGCTTTTGAGCAGATTTGGGCTAGATTTCACTTCATTTGAACAGAAGCACTATTTCAACATTACTGGTCTCAGAAACCTGTAAACTGACAATCTTGAGCATTGAAGTCCTAACATAAGGTTTTGTGCATATAACTTCTAACACATTAAAAACTGTCTTACAGCATTGCAAAAACATTGTATTTCATAAGGAATAAGCATCTTTCAGTTTGGCAAGATTTGCACTGAATATTGAATGAAGCAGCTTTCTCTCATAGAGAGACAAGCTTTTGCGCAGATTTGGGCTAGATTTCACTTTATTTGAACAGAAGCACTATTTTAACATTACTGGTCTCAGAAACCTGTAAACTGACAATCTTGAGCATTGAAGTCCTAACATAAGTTTTTGTGCATATAACTTCTAACACATTAAAAACTGTCTTACAGCAATGCAAAAACATTGTATTTCATAAGGCATAAGCATCTTTCAGTTTGGCAAGATTTGCACTGAATATTGAATGAAGCAGCTTTCTCTCATAGAGAGACAAGCTTTTGAGCAGATTTGGGCTAGATTTCACTTCATTTGAACAGAAGCACTATTTTAACATTACTGGTCTCAGAAACCTGTAAACTGACAACCTTGAGCATTGAAGTCCTAACATAAGTTTTTGTGCATATAACTTCTGACACATTAAAAACTGTCTTACAGCATTGCAAAAACATTGTATTTCATAAGGCATAAGCATCTTTCAGTTTGGCAAGATTTGCACTGAATATTGAATGAAGCAGCTTTCTCTCATAGAGAGACAAGCTTTTGCGCAGATTTGGGCTAGATTTCACTTTATTTGAACAGAAGCACTATTTTAACATTACTGGTCTCAGAAACCTGTAAACTGACAACCTTGAGCATTGAAGTCCTAACATAAGGTTTTGTGCATATAACTTCTAACACATTAAAAACTGTCTTACAGCATTGCAAAAACATTGTATTTCATAAGGCATAAGCATCTTTCAGTTTGGCAAGATTTGCACTGAATATTGAATGAAGCAGCTTTCTCTCATAGAGAGACAAGCTTTTGAGCAGATTTGGGCTAGATTTCACTTCATTTGAACAGAAGCACTATTTTAACATTACTGGTCTCAGAAACCTGTAAACTGACAATCTTGAGTATTGAAGTTAACATAAGTTTTTGTTCATATAACTTCTAACACATTAAAAACTGTCTTACAGCATTGCAAAAACATTGTATTTCATAAGGCATAAGCATCTTTCAGTTTGGCAAGATTTGCAATGAATATTGAATGAAGCAGCTTTCTCTCATAGAGAGACAAGCTTTTGAGCAGATTTGGGCTAGATTTCACTTCATTTGAACAGAAGAACTATTTTAACATTACTGGTCTCAGAAACCTGTAAACTGACAATCTTGAGCATTGAAGTTAACATAAGTTTTTGTTCATATAACTTCTAACACATTAAAAACTGTCTTACAGCATTGCAAAAACATTGTATTTCATAAGGCATAAGCATCTTTCAGTTTGGCAAGATTTGCACAGAATATTGAATGAAGCAGCTCTATCTCACAGAGAGACAAGCTTTTGAGCAGATTTGGGCTAGATTTCACTTCATTTGAACAGAAGCACTATTTCAACATTACTGGTCTCAGAAACCTGTAAACTGACAACCTTGAGCATTGAAAGTCCTAACATAAGGTTTTGTGCATATAACTTCTAACACATTAAAACTGTCTTACAGCATTGCAAAAACATTGTATTTCATAAGGAATAAGCATCTTTCAGTTTGGCAAGATTTGCACTGAATATTGAATGAAGCAGCTTTCTCTCATAGAGAGACAAGCTTTTGAGCAGATTTGGGCTAGATTTCACTTCATTTGAACAGAAGCACTATTTTAACATTACTGGTCTCAGAAACCTGTAAACTGACAATCTTGAGCATTGAAGTCCTAACATAAGTTTTTGTTCATATAACTTCTAACACATTAAAAACTGTCTTACAGCATTGCAAAAACATTGTATTTTATAAGGCATAAGCATCTTTCAGTTTGGCAAGATTTGCACTGAACATTGAATGAAGCAGCTCTATCTCACAGAGAGACAAGCTTTTGAGCAGATTTGGGCTAGATTTCACTTCATTTGAACAGAAGCACTATATCAACATTACTGGTCTCAGAAACCTGTAAACTGACAATCTTGAGCATTGAAGTCCTAACATAAGTTTTTGTTCATATAACTTCTAACACATTAAAAACTGTCTTACAGCATTGCAAAAACATTGTATTTCATAAGGCATAAGCATCTTTCAGTTTGGCAAGATTTGCACAGAATATTGAATGAAACAGCTCTATCTCACAGAGAGACAAGCTTTTGAGCAGATTTGGGCTAGATTTCACTTCATTTGAACCGAAGCACTATTTCAACATTACTGGTCTCAGAAACCTGTAAACTGACAATCTTGAGCATTGAAGTCCTAACATAAGGTTTTGTGCATATAACTTCTAACACATTAAAAACTGTCTTACAGCATTGCAAAAACATTGTATTTCATAAGGAATAAGCATCTTTCAGTTTGGCAAGATTTGCACTGAATATTGAATGAAGCAGCTTTCTCTCATAGAGAGACAAGCTTTTGAGCAGATTTGGGCTAGATTTCACTTCATTTGAACAGAAGCACTATTTCAACATTACTGGTCTCAGAAACCTGTAAACTGACAATCTTGAGCATTGAAGTCCTAACATAAGTTTTTGTGCATATAACTTCTAACACATTAAAAACTGTCTTACAGCATTGCAAAAACATTGTATTTCATAAGGCATAAGCATCTTTCAGTTTGGCAAGATTTGCAATGAATATTGAATGAAGCAGCTTTCTCTCATAGAGAGACAAGCTTTTGAGCAGATTTGGGCTAGATTTCACTTCATTTGAACAGAAGAACTATTTTAACATTACTGGTCTCAGAAACCTGTAAACTGACAATCTTGAGCATTGAAGTTAACATAAGTTTTTGTTCATATAACTTCTAACACATTAAAAACTGTCTTACAGCATTGTAAAAACATTGTATTTCATAAGGCATAAGCATCTTTCAGTTTGGCAAGATTTGCACAGAATATTGAATGAAGCAGCTCTATCTCACAGAGAGACAAGCTTTTGAGCAGATTTGGGCTAGATTTCACTTCATTTGAACAGAAGCACTATTTCAACATTACTGGTCTCAGAAACCTGTAAACTGACAACCTTGAGCATTGAAAGTCCTAACATAAGGTTTTGTGCATATAACTTCTAACACATTAAAACTGTCTTACAGCATTGCAAAAACATTGTATTTCATAAGGAATAAGCATCTTTCAGTTTGGCAAGATTTGCACTGAATATTGAATGAAGCAGCTTTCTCTCATAGAGAGACAAGCTTTTGAGCAGATTTGGGCTAGATTTCACTTCATTTGAACAGAAGCACTATTTTAACATTACTGGTCTCAGAAACCTGTAAACTGACAATCTTGAGCATTGAAGTCCTAACATAAGTTTTTGTGCATATAACTTCGAACACATTAAAAACTGTCTTACAGCATTGCAAAAACATTGTATTTCATAAGGCATAAGCATCTTTCAGTTTGGCAAGATTTGCAATGAATATTGAATGAAGCAGCTTTCTCTCATAGAGAGACAAGCTTTTGAGCAGATTTGGGCTAGATTTCACTTCATTTGAACAGAAGAACTATTTTAACATTACTGGTCTCAGAAACCTGTAAACTGACAATCTTGAGCATTGAAGTTAACATAAGTTTTTGTTCATATAAATTCTAACACATTAAAAACTGTCTTACAGCATTGCAAAAACATTGTATTTCATAAGGCATAAGCATCTTTCAGTTTGGCAAGATTTGCACAGAATATTGAATGAAGCAGCTCTATCTCACAGAGAGACAAGCTTTTGAGCAGATTTGGGCTAGATTTCACTTCATTTGAACAGAAGCACTATTTCAACATTACTGGTCTCAGAAACCTGTAAACTGACAACCTTGAGCATTGAAGTCCTAACATAAGGTTTTGTGCATATAACTTCTAACACATTAAAAACTGTCTTACAGCATTGCAAAAACATTGTATTTCATAAGGCATAAGCATCTTTCAGTTTGGCAAGATTTGCACTGAATATTGAATGAAGCAGCTTTCTCTCATAGAGAGACGAGCTTTTGAGCAGATTTGGGCTAGATTTCACTTCATTTGAACAGAAGCACTATTTCAACATTACTGGTCTCAGAAACCTGTAAACTGACAATCTTGAGCATTGAAGTCCTAACATAAGTTTTTGTTCATATAACTTCTAACACATTAAAAACTGTCTTACAGCATTGCAAAAACATTGTATTTCATAAGGCATAAGCATCTTTCAGTTTGGCAAGATTTGCACAGAATATTGAATGAAGCAGCTCTATCTCACAGAGAGACAAGCTTTTGAGCAGATTTGGGCTAGATTTCACTTCATTTGAACAGAAGCACTATTTTAACATTACTGGTCTCAGAAACCTGTAAACTGACAATCTTGAGCATTGAAGTCCTAACATAAGTTTTTGTGCATATAACTTCTAACACATTAAAAACTGTCTTACAGCATTGCAAAAACATTGTATTTCATAAGGCATAAGCATCTTTCAGTTTGGCAAGATTTGCACAGAATATTGAATGAAGCAGCTCTATCTCACAGAGAGACAAGCTTTTGAGCAGATTTGGGCTAGATTTCACTTCATTTGAACAGAAGCACTATTTCAACATTACTGGTCTCAGAAACCTGTAAACTGACAATCTTGAGCATTGAAGTCCTAACATAAGGTTTTGTGCATATAACTTCTAACACATTAAAAACTGTCTTACAGCATTGCAAAAACATTGTATTTCATAAGGAATAAGCATCTTTCAGTTTGGCAAGATTTGCACTGAATATTGAATGAAGCAGCTTTCTCTCATAGAGAGACAAGCTTTTGCGCAGATTTGGGCTAGATTTCACTTTATTTGAACAGAAGCACTATTTTAACATTACTGGTCTCAGAAACCTGTAAACTGACAATCTTGAGCATTGAAGTCCTAACATAAGTTTTTGTGCATATAACTTCTAACACATTAAAAACTGTCTTACAGCAATGCAAAAACATTGTATTTCATAAGGCATAAGCATCTTTCAGTTTGGCAAGATTTGCACTGAATATTGAATGAAGCAGCTTTCTCTCATAGAGAGACAAGCTTTTGAGCAGATTTGGGCTAGATTTCACTTCATTTGAACAGAAGCACTATTTTAACATTACTGGTCTCAGAAACCTGTAAACTGACAACCTTGAGCATTGAAGTCCTAACATAAGTTTTTGTGCATATAACTTCTGACACATTAAAAACTGTCTTACAGCATTGCAAAAACATTGTATTTCATAAGGCATAAGCATCTTTCAGTTTGGCAAGATTTGCACTGAATATTGAATGAAGCAGCTTTCTCTCATAGAGAGACAAGCTTTTGCGCAGATTTGGGCTAGATTTCACTTTATTTGAACAGAAGCACTATTTTAACATTACTGGTCTCAGAAACCTGTAAACTGACAACCTTGAGCATTGAAGTCCTAACATAAGGTTTTGTGCATATAACTTCTAACACATTAAAAACTGTCTTACAGCATTGCAAAAACATTGTATTTCATAAGGCATAAGCATCTTTCAGTTTGGCAAGATTTGCACTGAATATTGAATGAAGCAGCTTTTTCTCATAGAGAGACAAGCTTTTGAGCAGATTTGGGCTAGATTTCACTTCATTTGAACAGAAGCACTATTTTAACATTACTGGTCTCAGAAACCTGTAAACTGACAATCTTGAGTATTGAAGTTAACATAAGTTTTTGTTCATATAACTTCTAACACATTAAAAACTGTCTTACAGCATTGCAAAAACATTGTATTTCATAAGGCATAAGCATCTTTCAGTTTGGCAAGATTTGCAATGAATATTGAATGAAGCAGCTTTCTCTCATAGAGAGACAAGCTTTTGAGCAGATTTGGGCTAGATTTCACTTCATTTAAACAGAAGAACTATTTTAACATTACTGGTCTCAGAAACCTGTAAACTGACAATCTTGAGCATTGAAGTTAACATAAGTTTTTGTTCATATAACTTCTAACACATTAAAAACTGTCTTACAGCATTGCAAAAACATTGTATTTCATAAGGCATAAGCATCTTTCAGTTTGGCAAGATTTGCACAGAATATTGAATGAAGCAGCTCTATCTCACAGAGAGACAAGCTTTTGAGCAGATTTGGGCTAGATTTCACTTCATTTGAACAGAAGCACTATTTCAACATTACTGGTCTCAGAAACCTGTAAACTGACAACCTTGAGCATTGAAAGTCCTAACATAAGGTTTTGTGCATATAACTTCTAACACATTAAAACTGTCTTACAGCATTGCAAAAACATTGTATTTCATAAGGAATAAGCATCTTTCAGTTTGGCAAGATTTGCACTGAATATTGAATGAAGCAGCTTTCTCTCATAGAGAGACAAGCTTTTGAGCAGATTTGGGCTAGATTTCACTTCATTTGAACAGAAGCACTATTTTAACATTACTGGTCTCAGAAACCTGTAAACTGACAATCTTGAGCATTGAAGTCCTAACATAAGTTTTTGTGCATATAACTTCGAACACATTAAAAACTGTCTTACAGCATTGCAAAAACATTGTATTTTATAAGGCATAAGCATCTTTCAGTTTGGCAAGATTTGCACTGAATATTGAATGAAGCAGCTCTATCTCACAGAGAGACAAGCTTTTGAGCAGATTTGGGCTAGATTTCACTTCATTTGAACAGAAGCACTATTTTAACATTACTGGTCTCAGAAACCTGTAAACTGACAACCTTGAGCATTGAAGTCCTAACATAAGTTTTTGTGCATATAACTTCTGACACATTAAA
Source organism: Carassius carassius (assembly GCF_963082965.1). NCBI lineage: Eukaryota > Metazoa > Chordata > Actinopteri > Cypriniformes > Cyprinidae > Carassius > Carassius carassius. The sequence continues at coordinate 24,467,375 of NC_081766.1, read as the reverse complement.
AACTGTCTTACAGCATTGCAAAAACATTGTATTTCATAAGGCATAAGCATCTTTCAGTTTGGCAAGATTTGCACTGAATATTGAATGAAGCAGCTTTCTCTCATAGAGAGACAAGCTTTTGCGCAGATTTGGGCTAGATTTCACTTTATTTGAACAGAAGCACTATTTTAACATTACTGGTCTCAGAAACCTGTAAACTGACAATCTTGAGCATTGAATTCCTAACATAAGTTTTTGTGCATATAACTTCTAACTCATTAAAAACTGACTTACAGCATTGCAAAAACATTGTATTTCATAAGGCATAAGCATCTTTCAGTTTGGCATGATTTGCACTGAATATTGAATGAAGCAGCTTTCTCTCATAGAGAGACAAGCTTTTGCGCAGATTTGGGCTAGATTTCACTTTATTTAAACAGAAGCACTATTTTAACATTACTGGTCTCAGAAACCTGTAAACTGACAATCTTGAGCATTGAAGTCCTAACATAAGTTTTTGTTCATATAACTTCTCTAACACATTAAAAACTGTCTTACAGCATTGCAAAAACATTGTATTTCATAAGGCATAAGCATCTTTCAGTTTGGCAAGATTTGCACTGAATATTGAATGAAGCAGCTGTCTCTCATAGAGAGACAAGCTTTTGAGCAGATTTGGGCTAGATTTCACTTCATTTCAACAGAAGCACTATTTTAACATTACTGGTCTCAGAAACCTGTAAACTGACAATCTTGAGCATTGAAGTCCTAACATAAGTTTTTGTGCATATAACTTCTGACATATTAAAAACTATCTTACAGCATTGCAAAAACATTGTATTTCATAAGGCATAAGCATCTTTCAGTTTGGCAAGATTTGCACTGAATATTGAATGAAGCAGCTTTCTCACATAGAGAGACAAGCTTTTGCGCAGATTTGGGCTAGATTTCACTTTATTTGAACAGAAGCACTATTTTAACATTACTGGTCTCAGAAACCTGTAAACTGACAATCTTGAGCATTGAAGTCCTAACATAAGTTTTTGTGCATATAACTTCTAACACATTAAAAACTGTCTTACAGCATTGCAAAAACATTGTATTTCATAAGGCATAAGCATCTTTCATTTTGGCAAGATTTGCAATGAATATTGAATGAAGCAGCTTTCTCTCATAGAGAGACAAGCTTTTGAGCAGATTTGGGCTAGATTTCACTTCATTTGAACAGAAGAACTATTTTAACATTACTGGTCTCAGAAACCTGTAAACTGACAACCTTGAGCATTGAAGTCCTAACATAAGTTTTTGTGCATATAACTTCTAACACATTAAAAACTGTCTTACAGCAATGCAAAAACATTGTATTTCATAAGGCATAAGCATCTTTCAGTTTGGCAAGATTTGCACTGAATATTGAATGAAGCAGCTTTCTCTCATAGAGAGACAAGCTTTTGAGCAGATTTGGGCTAGATTTCACTTCATTTGAACAGAAGCACTATTTTAACATTACTGGTCTCAGAAACCTGTAAACTGACAACCTTGAGCATTGAAGTCCTAACATAAGTTTTTGTGCATATAACTTCTGACACATTAAAAACTGTCTTACAGCATTGCAAAAACATTGTATTTCATAAGGCATAAGCATCTTTCAGTTTGGCAAGATTTGCACTGAATATTGAATGAAGCAGCTTTCTCTCATAGAGAGACAAGCTTTTGCGCAGATTTGGGCTAGATTTCACTTTATTTGAACAGAAGCACTATTTTAACATTACTGGTCTCAGAAACCTGTAAACTGACAATCTTGAGCATTGAAGTCCTAACATAAGTTTTTGTTCATATAACTTCTAACACATTAAAAACTGTCTTACAGCATTGCAAAAACATTGTATTTTATAAGGCATAAGCATCTTTCAGTTTGGCAAGATTTGCACTGAACATTGAATGAAGCAGCTCTATCTCACAGAGAGACAAGCTTTTGAGCAGATTTGGGCTAGATTTCACTTCATTTGAACAGAAGCACTATATCAACATTACTGGTCTCAGAAACCTGTAAACTGACAATCTTGAGCATTGAAGTCCTAACATAAGTTTTTGTTCATATAACTTCTAACACATTAAAAACTGTCTTACAGCATTGCAAAAACATTGTATTTCATAAGGCATAAGCATCTTTCAGTTTGGCAAGATTTGCACAGAATATTGAATGAAACAGCTCTATCTCACAGAGAGACAAGCTTTTGAGCAGATTTGGGCTAGATTTCACTTCATTTGAACCGAAGCACTATTTCAACATTACTGGTCTCAGAAACCTGTAAACTGACAATCTTGAGCATTGAAGTCCTAACATAAGGTTTTGTGCATATAACTTCTAACACATTAAAAACTGTCTTACAGCATTGCAAAAACATTGTATTTCATAAGGAATAAGCATCTTTCAGTTTGGCAAGATTTGCACTGAATATTGAATGAAGCAGCTTTCTCTCATAGAGAGACAAGCTTTTGAGCAGATTTGGGCTAGATTTCACTTCATTTGAACAGAAGCACTATTTCAACATTACTGGTCTCAGAAACCTGTAAACTGACAATCTTGAGCATTGAAGTCCTAACATAAGTTTTTGTGCATATAACTTCTAACACATTAAAAACTGTCTTACAGCATTGCAAAAACATTGTATTTCATAAGGCATAAGCATCTTTCAGTTTGGCAAGATTTGCAATGAATATTGAATGAAGCAGCTTTCTCTCATAGAGAGACAAGCTTTTGAGCAGATTTGGGCTAGATTTCACTTCATTTGAACAGAAGAACTATTTTAACATTACTGGTCTCAGAAACCTGTAAACTGACAATCTTGAGCATTGAAGTTAACATAAGTTTTTGTTCATATAACTTCTAACACATTAAAAACTGTCTTACAGCATTGTAAAAACATTGTATTTCATAAGGCATAAGCATCTTTCAGTTTGGCAAGATTTGCACAGAATATTGAATGAAGCAGCTCTATCTCACAGAGAGACAAGCTTTTGAGCAGATTTGGGCTAGATTTCACTTCATTTGAACAGAAGCACTATTTCAACATTACTGGTCTCAGAAACCTGTAAACTGACAACCTTGAGCATTGAAAGTCCTAACATAAGGTTTTGTGCATATAACTTCTAACACATTAAAACTGTCTTACAGCATTGCAAAAACATTGTATTTCATAAGGAATAAGCATCTTTCAGTTTGGCAAGATTTGCACTGAATATTGAATGAAGCAGCTTTCTCTCATAGAGAGACAAGCTTTTGAGCAGATTTGGGCTAGATTTCACTTCATTTGAACAGAAGCACTATTTTAACATTACTGGTCTCAGAAACCTGTAAACTGACAATCTTGAGCATTGAAGTCCTAACATAAGTTTTTGTGCATATAACTTCGAACACATTAAAAACTGTCTTACAGCATTGCAAAAACATTGTATTTCATAAGGCATAAGCATCTTTCAGTTTGGCAAGATTTGCAATGAATATTGAATGAAGCAGCTTTCTCTCATAGAGAGACAAGCTTTTGAGCAGATTTGGGCTAGATTTCACTTCATTTGAACAGAAGAACTATTTTAACATTACTGGTCTCAGAAACCTGTAAACTGACAATCTTGAGCATTGAAGTTAACATAAGTTTTTGTTCATATAAATTCTAACACATTAAAAACTGTCTTACAGCATTGCAAAAACATTGTATTTCATAAGGCATAAGCATCTTTCAGTTTGGCAAGATTTGCACAGAATATTGAATGAAGCAGCTCTATCTCACAGAGAGACAAGCTTTTGAGCAGATTTGGGCTAGATTTCACTTCATTTGAACAGAAGCACTATTTCAACATTACTGGTCTCAGAAACCTGTAAACTGACAACCTTGAGCATTGAAGTCCTAACATAAGGTTTTGTGCATATAACTTCTAACACATTAAAAACTGTCTTACAGCATTGCAAAAACATTGTATTTCATAAGGCATAAGCATCTTTCAGTTTGGCAAGATTTGCACTGAATATTGAATGAAGCAGCTTTCTCTCATAGAGAGACGAGCTTTTGAGCAGATTTGGGCTAGATTTCACTTCATTTGAACAGAAGCACTATTTCAACATTACTGGTCTCAGAAACCTGTAAACTGACAATCTTGAGCATTGAAGTCCTAACATAAGTTTTTGTTCATATAACTTCTAACACATTAAAAACTGTCTTACAGCATTGCAAAAACATTGTATTTCATAAGGCATAAGCATCTTTCAGTTTGGCAAGATTTGCACAGAATATTGAATGAAGCAGCTCTATCTCACAGAGAGACAAGCTTTTGAGCAGATTTGGGCTAGATTTCACTTCATTTGAACAGAAGCACTATTTTAACATTACTGGTCTCAGAAACCTGTAAACTGACAATCTTGAGCATTGAAGTCCTAACATAAGTTTTTGTGCATATAACTTCTGACACATTAAAAACTGTCTTACAGCATTGCAAAAACATTGTATTTCATAAGGAATAAGCATCTTTCAGTTTGGCAAGATTTGCACTGAATATTGAATGAAGCAGCTTTCTCTCATAGAGAGACAAGCTTTTGCGCAGATTTGGGCTAGATTTCACTTTATTTGAACAGAAGCACTATTTTAACATTACTGGTCTCAGAAACCTGTAAACTGACAATCTTGAGCATTGAAGTCCTAACATAAGTTTTTGTGCATATAACTTCTAACACATTAAAAACTGTCTTACAGCAATGCAAAAACATTGTATTTCATAAGGCATAAGCATCTTTCAGTTTGGCAAGATTTGCACTGAATATTGAATGAAGCAGCTTTCTCTCATAGAGAGACAAGCTTTTGAGCAGATTTGGGCTAGATTTCACTTCATTTGAACAGAAGCACTATTTTAACATTACTGGTCTCAGAAACCTGTAAACTGACAACCTTGAGCATTGAAGTCCTAACATAAGTTTTTGTGCATATAACTTCTGACACATTAAAAACTGTCTTACAGCATTGCAAAAACATTGTATTTCATAAGGCATAAGCATCTTTCAGTTTGGCAAGATTTGCACTGAATATTGAATGAAGCAGCTTTCTCTCATAGAGAGACAAGCTTTTGCGCAGATTTGGGCTAGATTTCACTTTATTTGAACAGAAGCACTATTTTAACATTACTGGTCTCAGAAACCTGTAAACTGACAACCTTGAGCATTGAAGTCCTAACATAAGGTTTTGTGCATATAACTTCTAACACATTAAAAACTGTCTTACAGCATTGCAAAAACATTGTATTTCATAAGGCATAAGCATCTTTCAGTTTGGCAAGATTTGCACTGAATATTGAATGAAGCAGCTTTTTCTCATAGAGAGACAAGCTTTTGAGCAGATTTGGGCTAGATTTCACTTCATTTGAACAGAAGCACTATTTTAACATTACTGGTCTCAGAAACCTGTAAACTGACAATCTTGAGTATTGAAGTTAACATAAGTTTTTGTTCATATAACTTCTAACACATTAAAAACTGTCTTACAGCATTGCAAAAACATTGTATTTCATAAGGCATAAGCATCTTTCAGTTTGGCAAGATTTGCAATGAATATTGAATGAAGCAGCTTTCTCTCATAGAGAGACAAGCTTTTGAGCAGATTTGGGCTAGATTTCACTTCATTTAAACAGAAGAACTATTTTAACATTACTGGTCTCAGAAACCTGTAAACTGACAATCTTGAGCATTGAAGTTAACATAAGTTTTTGTTCATATAACTTCTAACACATTAAAAACTGTCTTACAGCATTGCAAAAACATTGTATTTCATAAGGCATAAGCATCTTTCAGTTTGGCAAGATTTGCACAGAATATTGAATGAAGCAGCTCTATCTCACAGAGAGACAAGCTTTTGAGCAGATTTGGGCTAGATTTCACTTCATTTGAACAGAAGCACTATTTTAACATTACTGGTCTCAGAAACCTGTAAACTGACAATCTTGAGCATTGAAGTCCTAACATAAGTTTTTGTGCATATAACTTCTGACACATTAAAAACTGTCTTACAGCATTGCAAAAACATTGTATTTCATAAGGAATAAGCATCTTTCAGTTTGGCAAGATTTGCACTGAATATTGAATGAAGCAGCTTTCTCTCATAGAGAGACAAGCTTTTGCGCAGATTTGGGCTAGATTTCACTTTATTTGAACAGAAGCACTATTTTAACATTACTGGTCTCAGAAACCTGTAAACTGACAATCTTGAGCATTGAAGTCCTAACATAAGTTTTTGTGCATATAACTTCTAACACATTAAAAACTGTCTTACAGCAATGCAAAAACATTGTATTTCATAAGGCATAAGCATCTTTCAGTTTGGCAAGATTTGCACTGAATATTGAATGAAGCAGCTTTCTCTCATAGAGAGACAAGCTTTTGAGCAGATTTGGGCTAGATTTCACTTCATTTGAACAGAAGCACTATTTTAACATTACTGGTCTCAGAAACCTGTAAACTGACAACCTTGAGCATTGAAGTCCTAACATAAGTTTTTGTGCATATAACTTCTGACACATTAAAAACTGTCTTACAGCATTGCAAAAACATTGTATTTCATAAGGCATAAGCATCTTTCAGTTTGGCAAGATTTGCACTGAATATTGAATGAAGCAGCTTTCTCTCATAGAGAGACAAGCTTTTGCGCAGATTTGGGCTAGATTTCACTTTATTTGAACAGAAGCACTATTTTAACATTACTGGTCTCAGAAACCTGTAAACTGACAACCTTGAGCATTGAAGTCCTAACATAAGGTTTTGTGCATATAACTTCTAACACATTAAAAACTGTCTTACAGCATTGCAAAAACATTGTATTTCATAAGGCATAAGCATCTTTCAGTTTGGCAAGATTTGCACTGAATATTGAATGAAGCAGCTTTTTCTCATAGAGAGACAAGCTTTTGAGCAGATTTGGGCTAGATTTCACTTCATTTGAACAGAAGCACTATTTTAACATTACTGGTCTCAGAAACCTGTAAACTGACAATCTTGAGTATTGAAGTTAACATAAGTTTTTGTTCATATAACTTCTAACACATTAAAAACTGTCTTACAGCATTGCAAAAACATTGTATTTCATAAGGCATAAGCATCTTTCAGTTTGGCAAGATTTGCAATGAATATTGAATGAAGCAGCTTTCTCTCATAGAGAGACAAGCTTTTGAGCAGATTTGGGCTAGATTTCACTTCATTTAAACAGAAGAACTATTTTAACATTACTGGTCTCAGAAACCTGTAAACTGACAATCTTGAGCATTGAAGTTAACATAAGTTTTTGTTCATATAACTTCTAACACATTAAAAACTGTCTTACAGCATTGCAAAAACATTGTATTTCATAAGGCATAAGCATCTTTCAGTTTGGCAAGATTTGCACAGAATATTGAATGAAGCAGCTCTATCTCACAGAGAGACAAGCTTTTGAGCAGATTTGGGCTAGATTTCACTTCATTTGAACAGAAGCACTATTTCAACATTACTGGTCTCAGAAACCTGTAAACTGACAACCTTGAGCATTGAAAGTCCTAACATAAGGTTTTGTGCATATAACTTCTAACACATTAAAACTGTCTTACAGCATTGCAAAAACATTGTATTTCATAAGGAATAAGCATCTTTCAGTTTGGCAAGATTTGCACTGAATATTGAATGAAGCAGCTTTCTCTCATAGAGAGACAAGCTTTTGAGCAGATTTGGGCTAGATTTCACTTCATTTGAACAGAAGCACTATTTTAACATTACTGGTCTCAGAAACCTGTAAACTGACAATCTTGAGCATTGAAGTCCTAACATAAGTTTTTGTGCATATAACTTCGAACACATTAAAAACTGTCTTACAGCATTGCAAAAACATTGTATTTTATAAGGCATAAGCATCTTTCAGTTTGGCAAGATTTGCACTGAATATTGAATGAAGCAGCTCTATCTCACAGAGAGACAAGCTTTTGAGCAGATTTGGGCTAGATTTCACTTCATTTGAACAGAAGCACTATTTTAACATTACTGGTCTCAGAAACCTGTAAACTGACAACCTTGAGCATTGAAGTCCTAACATAAGTTTTTGTGCATATAACTTCTGACACATTAAAAACTGTCTTACAGCATTGCAAAAACATTGTATTTCATAAGGCATAAGCATCTTTCAGTTTGGCAAGATTTGCACTGAATATTGAATGAAGCAGCTTTCTCTCATAGAGAGACAAGCTTTTGCGCAGATTTGGGCTAGATTTCACTTTATTTGAACAGAAGCACTATTTTAACATTACTGGTCTCAGAAACCTGTAAACTGACAATCTTGAGCATTGAATTCCTAACATAAGTTTTTGTGCATATAACTTCTAACTCATTAAAAACTGACTTACAGCATTGCAAAAACATTGTATTTCATAAGGCATAAGCATCTTTCAGTTTGGCATGATTTGCACTGAATATTGAATGAAGCAGCTTTCTCTCATAGAGAGACAAGCTTTTGCGCAGATTTGGGCTAGATTTCACTTTATTTAAACAGAAGCACTATTTTAACATTACTGGTCTCAGAAACCTGTAAACTGACAATCTTGAGCATTGAAGTCCTAACATAAGTTTTTGTTCATATAACTTCTCTAACACATTAAAAACTGTCTTACAGCATTGCAAAAACATTGTATTTCATAAGGCATAAGCATCTTTCAGTTTGGCAAGATTTGCACTGAATATTGAATGAAGCAGCTGTCTCTCATAGAGAGACAAGCTTTTGAGCAGATTTGGGCTAGATTTCACTTCATTTCAACAGAAGCACTATTTTAACATTACTGGTCTCAGAAACCTGTAAACTGACAATCTTGAGCATTGAAGTCCTAACATAAGTTTTTGTGCATATAACTTCTGACATATTAAAAACTATCTTACAGCATTGCAAAAACATTGTATTTCATAAGGCATAAGCATCTTTCAGTTTGGCAAGATTTGCACTGAATATTGAATGAAGCAGCTTTCTCACATAGAGAGACAAGCTTTTGCGCAGATTTGGGCTAGATTTCACTTTATTTGAACAGAAGCACTATTTTAACATTACTGGTCCCAGAAACCTGTAAACTGACAATCTTGAGCATTGAAGTCCTAACATAAGTTTTTGTGCATATAACTTCTAACACATTAAAAACTGTCTTACAGCATTGCAAAAACATTGTATTTCATAAGGCATAAGCATCTTTCATTTTGGCAAGATTTGCAATGAATATTGAATGAAGCAGCTTTCTCTCATAGAGAGACAAGCTTTTGAGCAGATTTGGGCTAGATTTCACTTCATTTGAACAGAAGAACTATTTTAACATTACTGGTCTCAGAAACCTGTAAACTGACAACCTTGAGCATTGAAGTCCTAACATAAGTTTTTGTGCATATAACTTCTAACACATTAAAAACTGTCTTACAGCAATGCAAAAACATTGTATTTCATAAGGCATAAGCATCTTTCAGTTTGGCAAGATTTGCACTGAATATTGAATGAAGCAGCTTTCTCTCATAGAGAGACAAGCTTTTGAGCAGATTTGGGCTAGATTTCACTTCATTTGAACAGAAGCACTATTTTAACATTACTGGTCTCAGAAACCTGTAAACTGACAACCTTGAGCATTGAAGTCCTAACATAAGTTTTTGTGCATATAACTTCTGACACATTAAAAACTGTCTTACAGCATTGCAAAAACATTGTATTTCATAAGGCATAAGCATCTTTCAGTTTGGCAAGATTTGCACTGAATATTGAATGAAGCAGCTTTCTCTCATAGAGAGACAAGCTTTTGCGCAGATTTGGGCTAGATTTCACTTTATTTGAACAGAAGCACTATTTTAACATTACTGGTCTCAGAAACCTGTAAACTGACAACCTTGAGCATTGAAGTCCTAACATAAGGTTTTGTGCATATAACTTCTAAACACATTAAAAACTGTCTTACAGCATTGCAAAAACATTGTATTTCATAAGGCATAAGCATCTTTCAGTTTGGCAAGATTTGCACTGAATATTGAATGAAGCAGCTTTCTCTCATAGAGAGACAAGCTTTTGAGCAGATTTGGGCTAGATTTCACTTCATTTGAACAGAAGCACTATTTTAACATTACTGGTCTCAGAAACCTGTAAACTGACAATCTTGAGTATTGAAGTTAACATAAGTTTTTGTTCATATAACTTCTAACACATTAAAAACTGTCTTACAGCATTGCAAAAACATTGTATTTCATAAGGCATAAGCATCTTTCAGTTTGGCAAGATTTGCAATGAATATTGAATGAAGCAGCTTTCTCTCATAGAGAGACAAGCTTTTGAGCAGATTTGGGCTAGATTTCACTTCATTTGAACAGAAGAACTATTTTAACATTACTGGTCTCAGAAACCTGTAAACTGACAATCTTGAGCATTGAAGTTAACATAAGTTTTTGTTCATATAACTTCTAACACATTAAAAACTGTCTTACAGCATTGCAAAAACATTGTATTTCATAAGGCATAAGCATCTTTCAGTTTGGCAAGATTTGCACAGAATATTGAATGAAGCAGCTCTATCTCACAGAGAGACAAGCTTTTGAGCAGATTTGGGCTAGATTTCACTTCATTTGAACAGAAGCACTATTTCAACATTACTGGTCTCAGAAACCTGTAAACTGACAACCTTGAGCATTGAAAGTCCTAACATAAGGTTTTGTGCATATAACTTCTAACACATTAAAACTGTCTTACAGCATTGCAAAAACATTGTATTTCATAAGGAATAAGCATCTTTCAGTTTGGCAAGATTTGCACTGAATATTGAATGAAGCAGCTTTCTCTCATAGAGAGACAAGCTTTTGAGCAGATTTGGGCTAGATTTCACTTCATTTGAACAGAAGCACTATTTTAACATTACTGGTCTCAGAAACCTGTAAACTGACAATCTTGAGCATTGAAGTCCTAACATAAGTTTTTGTGCATATAACTTCGAACACATTAAAAACTGTCTTACAGCATTGCAAAAACATTGTATTTTATAAGGCATAAGCATCTTTCAGTTTGGCAAGATTTGCACTGAATATTGAATGAAGCAGCTCTATCTCACAGAGAGACAAGCTTTTGAGCAGATTTGGGCTAGATTTCACTTCATTTGAACAGAAGCACTATTTTAACATTACTGGTCTCAGAAACCTGTAAACTGACAACCTTGAGCATTGAAGTCCTAACATAAGTTTTTGTGCATATAACTTCTGACACATTAAAAACTGTCTTACAGCATTGCAAAAACATTGTATTTCATAAGGCATAAGCATCTTTCAGTTTGGCAAGATTTGCACTGAATATTGAATGAAGCAGCTTTCTCTCATAGAGAGACAAGCTTTTGCGCAGATTTGGGCTAGATTTCACTTTATTTGAACAGAAGCACTATTTTAACATTACTGGTCTCAGAAACCTGTAAACTGACAATCTTGAGCATTGAATTCCTAACATAAGTTTTTGTGCATATAACTTCTAACTCATTAAAAACTGACTTACAGCATTGCAAAAACATTGTATTTCATAAGGCATAAGCATCTTTCAGTTTGGCATGATTTGCACTGAATATTGAATGAAGCAGCTTTCTCTCATAGAGAGACAAGCTTTTGCGCAGATTTGGGCTAGATTTCACTTTATTTAAACAGAAGCACTATTTTAACATTACTGGTCTCAGAAACCTGTAAACTGACAATCTTGAGCATTGAAGTCCTAACATAAGTTTTTGTTCATATAACTTCTAACACATTAAAACTGTCTTACAGCATTGCAAAAACATTGTATTTCATAAGGCATAAGCATCTTTCAGTTTGGCAAGATCTGCACTGAATATTGAATGAAGCAGCTTTCTCTCATAGAGAGACAAGCTTTTGCGCAGATTTGGGCTAGATTTCACTTTATTTGAACAGAAGCACTATTTTAACATTACTGGTCTCAGAAACCTGTAAACTGACAATCTTGAGCATTGAAGTCCTAACATAAGTTTTTGTTCATATAACTTCTCTAACACATTAAAAACTGTCTTACAGCATTGCAAAAACATTGTATTTCATAAGGCATAAGCATCTTTCAGTTTGGCAAGATTTGCACTGAATATTGAATGAAGCAGCTGTCTCTCATAGAGAGACAAGCTTTTGAGCAGATTTGGGCTAGATTTCACTTCATTTCAACAGAAGCACTATTTTAACATTACTGGTCTCAGAAACCTGTAAACTGACAATCTTGAGCATTGAAGTCCTAACATAAGTTTTTGTGCATATAACTTCTGACATATTAAAAACTATCTTACAGCATTGCAAAAACATTGTATTTCATAAGGCATAAGCATCTTTCAGTTTGGCAAGATTTGCACTGAATATTGAATGAAGCAGCTTTCTCTCATAGAGAGACAAGCTTTTGAGCAGATTTGGGCTAGATTTCACTTCATTTGAACAGAAGCACTATTTTAACATTACTGGTCTCAGAAACCTGTAAACTGACAATCTTGAGCATTGAAGTCCTAACATAAGTTTTTGTGCATATAACTTCTGACACATTAAAAACTGTCTTACAGCATTGCAAAAACATTGTATTTCATAAGGCATAAGCATCTTTCAGTTTGGCAAGATTTGCACTGAATATTGAATGAAGCAGCTTTCTCTCATAGAGAGACAAGCTTTTGCGCAGATTTGGGCTAGATTTCACTTTATTTGAACAGAAGCACTATTTTAACATTACTGGTCTCAGAAACCTGTAAACTGACAATCTTGAGCATTGAATTCCTAACATAAGTTTTTGTGCATATAACTTCTAACTCATTAAAAACTGACTTACAGCATTGCAAAAACATTGTATTTCATAAGGCATAAGCATCTTTCAGTTTGGCATGATTTGCACTGAATATTGAATGAAGCAGCTTTCTCTCATAGAGAGACAAGCTTTTGCGCAGATTTGGGCTAGATTTCACTTTATTTAAACAGAAGCACTATTTTAAAATTACTGGTCTCAGAAACCTGTAAACTGACAATCTTGAGCATTGAAGTCCTAACATAAGTTTTTGTTCATATAACTTCTAACACATTAAAAACTGTCTTACAGCATTGCAAAAACATTGTATTTCATAAGGCATAAGCATCTTTCAGTTTGGCAAGATCTGCACTGAATATTGAATGAAGCAGCTTTCTCTCATAGAGAGACAAGCTTTTGCGCAGATTTGGGCTAGATTTCACTTTATTTGAACAGAAGCACTATTTTAACATTACTGGTCTCAGAAACCTGTAAACTGACAATCTTGAGCATTGAAGTCCTAACATAAGTTTTTGTTCATATAACTTCTCTAACACATTAAAAACTGTCTTACAGCATTGCAAAAACATTGTATTTCATAAGGCATAAGCATCTTTCAGTTTGGCAAGATTTGCACTGAATATTGAATGAAGCAGCTGTCTCTCATAGAGAGACAAGCTTTTGAGCAGATTTGGGCTAGATTTCACTTCATTTCAACAGAAGCACTATTTTAACATTACTGGTCTCAGAAACCTGTAAACTGACAATCTTGAGCATTGAAGTCCTAACATAAGTTTTTGTGCATATAACTTCTGACATATTAAAAACTATCTTACAGCATTGCAAAAACATTGTATTTCATAAGGCATAAGCATCTTTCAGTTTGGCAAGATTTGCACTGAATATTGAATGAAGCAGCTTTCTCACATAGAGAGACAAGCTTTTGCGCAGATTTGGGCTAGATTTCACTTTATTTGAACAGAAGCACTATTTTAACATTACTGGTCTCAGAAACCTGTAAACTGACAATCTTGAGCATTGAAGTCCTAACATAAGTTTTTGTGCATATAACTTCTAACACATTAAAAACTGTCTTACAGCATTGCAAAAACATTGTATTTCATAAGGCATAAGCATCTTTCATTTTGGCAAGATTTGCAATGAATATTGAATGAAGCAGCTTTCTCTCATAGAGAGACAAGCTTTTGAGCAGATTTGGGCTAGATTTCACTTCATTTGAACAGAAGAACTATTTTAACATTACTGGTCTCAGAAACCTGTAAACTGACAACCTTGAGCATTGAAGTCCTAACATAAGGTTTTGTGCATATAACTTCTAACACATTAAAAACTGTCTTACAGCATTGCAAAAACATTGTATTTCATAAGGAATAAGCATCTTTCAGTTTGGCAAGATTTGCACTGAATATTGAATGAAGCAGCTGTCTCTCATAGAGAGACAAGCTTTTGAGCAGATTTGGGCTATATTTCACTTCATTTCAACAGAAGCACTATTTTAACAATACTGGTCTCAGAAACCTGTAAACTGACAATCTTGAGCATTGAAGTCCTTACATAAGTTTTTGTGCATATAACTTCTAACTCATTAAAAACTGTCTTACAGCATTGCAAAAACATTGTATTTCATAAGGCATAAGCATCTTTCAGTTTGGCAAGATTTGCACTGAATATTGAATGAAGCAGCTGTCTCTCATAGAGAGACAAGCTTTTGAGCAGGTTTGGGCTAGATTTCACTTCATTTCAACAGAAGCACTATTTTAACAATACTGGTCTCAGAAACCTGTAAACTGACAATCTTGAGCATTGAAGTTAACATAAGTTTTTGTTCATATAACTTCTAACACATTAAAAACTGTCTTACAGCATTGCAAAAACATTGTATTTCATAAGGCATAAGCATCTTTCAGTTTGGCAAGATTTGCACAGAATATTGAATGAAGCAGCTCTATCTCACAGAGAGACAAGCTTTTGATCAGATTTGGGCTAGATTTCACTTCATTTGAACAGAAGCACTATTTCAACATTTCTGGTCTCAGAAACCTGTAAACTGACAACCTTGAGCATTGAAGTCCTAACATAAGGTTTTGTGCATATAACCTCTAACACATTAAAAACTGTCTTCCAGCATTGCAAAAACATTGTATTTCATAAGGCATAAGCATCTTTCAGTTTGGCAAGATTTGCACTGAATATTGAATGAAGCAGCTTTCTCTCATAGAGAGACAAGCTTTTGCGCAGATTTGGGCTAGATTTCACTTTATTTGAACAGAAGCACTATTTTAACATTACTGGTCTCAGAAACCTGTAAACTGACAATCTTGAGCATTGAAGTCCTAACATAAGTTTTTGTGCATATAACTTCTAACACATTAAAAACTGTCTTACAGCATTGCAAAAACATTGTATTTCATAAGGCATAAGCATCTTTCAGTTTGGCAAGATTTGCACTGAATATTGAATGAAGCAGCTTTCTCTCATAGAGAGACAAGCTTTTGAGCAGATTTGGGCTAGATTTCACTTCATTTGAACAGAAGCACTATTTTAACATTACTGGTCTCAGAAACCTGTAAACTGACAATCTTGAGCATTGAAGTCCTAACATAAGTTTTTGTGCATATAACTTCTGACACATTAAAAACTGTCTTACAGCATTGCAAAAACATTGTATTTCATAAGGCATAAGCATCTTTCAGTTTGGCAAGATTTGCACTGAATATTGAATGAAGCAGCTTTCTCTCATAGAGAGACAAGCTTTTGCGCAGATTTGGGCTAGATTTCACTTTATTTGAACAGAAGCACTATTGTAACATTACTGGTCTCAGAAACCTGTAAACTGACAATCTTGAGCATTGAATTCCTAACATAAGTTTTTGTGCATATAACTTCTAACACATTAAAAACTGTCTTACAGCATTGCAAAAACATTGTATTTCATAAGGCATAAGCATCTTTCAGTTTGGCAAGATTTGCACTGAATATTGAATGAAGCAGCTTTCTCTCATAGAGAGACAAGCTTTTGAGCAGATTTGGGCTAGATTTCACTTCATTTGAACAGAAGCACTATTTTAACATTACTGGTCTCAGAAACCTGTAAACTGACAATCTTGAGCATTGAAGTCCTAACATATGTTTTTGTGCATATAACTTCTAACTCATTAAAAACTGTCTTACAGCATTGCAAAAACATTGTATTTCATAAGCCATAAGCATCTTTCAGTTTGGCATGATTTGCACTGAATATTGAATGAAGCAGCTTTCTCTCATAGAGAGACAAGCTTTTGAGCAGATTTGGGCTAGATTTCACTTCATTTCAACAGAAGCACTATTTTAACATTACTGGTCTCAGAAAGCTGTAAACTGACTATCTTGAGCATTGAAGTCCTAACATAAGTTTTTGTTCATATAACTTCTAACACATTAAAAACTGTCTTACAGCATTGCAAAAACATTGTATTTCATAAGGCATAAGCATCTTTCAGTTTGGCAAGATTTGCACTGAATATTGAATGAAGCAGCTTTCTCTCATAGAGAGACAAGCTTTTGCGCAGATTTGGGCTAGATTTCACTTTATTTGAACAGAAGCACTATTTTAACATTACTGGTCTCAGAAACCTGTAAACTGACAATCTTGAGCATTGAAGTCCTAACATAAGTTTTTGTGCATATAACTTCTAACTCATTAAAAACTGTCTTACAGCATTGCAAAAACATTGTGTTTCATAAGGCATAAGCATCTTTCAGTTTGGCAAGATTTGCACTGAATATTGAATGAAGCAGCTGTCTCTCATAGAGAGACAAGCTTTTGAGCAGATTTGGGCTAGATTTCACTTCATTTCAACAGAAGCACTATTTTAACATTACTGGTCTCAGAAACCTGTAAACTTGACAATCTTGAGCATTGAAGTCCTAACATAAGTTTTTGTGCATATAACTTCTGACACATTAAAAACTGTCTTACAGCATTGCAAAAACATTGTATTTCATAAGGCATAAGCATCTTTCAGTTTGGCAAGATTTGCACTGAATATTGAAAGAAGCAGCTTTCTCACATAGAGAGACAAGCTTTTGCGCAGATTTGGGCTAGATTTCACTTTATTTGAACAGAAGCACTATTTTAACATTACTGGTCTCAGAAACCTGTAAACTGACAATCTTGAGCATTGAAGTCCTAACATAAGTTTTTGTGCATATAACTTCTAACACATTAAAAACTGTCTTACAGCATTGCAAAAACATTGTATTTCATAAGGCATAAGCATCTTTCAGTTTGGCAAGATTTGCAATGAATATTGAATGAAGCAGCTTTCTCTCATAGAGAGACAAGCTTTTGAGCAGATTTGGGCTAGATTTCACTTCATTTGAACAGAAGAACTATTTTAACATTACTGGTCTCAGAAACCTGTAAACTGACAACCTTGAGCATTGAAGTCCTAACATAAGGTTTTGTGCATATAACTTCTAACACATTAAAAACTGTCTTACAGCATTGCAAAAACATTGTATTTCATAAGGAATAAGCATCTTTCAGTTTGGCAAGATTTGCACTGAATATTGAATGAAGCAGCTGTCTCTCATAGAGAGACAAGCTTTTGAGCAGATTTGGGCTAGATTTCACTTCATTTCAACAGAAGCACTATTTTAACAATACTGGTCTCAGAAACCTGTAAACTGACAATCTTGAGCATTGAAGTCCTAACATAAGTTTTTGTGCATATAACTTCTAACTCATTAAAAACTGTCTTACAGCATTGCAAAAACATTGTATTTCATAAGGCATAAGCATCTTTCAGTTTGGCATGATTTGCACTGAATATTGAATGAAGCAGCTTTCTCTCATAGAGAGACAAGCTTTTGAGCAGATTTGGGCTATATTTCACTTCATTTCAACAGAAGCACTATTTTAACAATACTGGTCTCAGAAACCTGTAAACTGACAATCTTGAGCATTGAAGTCCTAACATAAGTTTTTGTGCATATAACTTCTGACACATTAAAAACTGTCTTACAGCATTGCAAAAACATTGTATTTCATAAGGCATAAGCATCTTTCAGTTTGGCAAGATTTGCACTGAATATTGAATGAAGCAGCTTTCTCTCATAGAGAGACAAGCTTTTGCGCAGATTTGGGCTAGATTTCACTTTATTTGAACAGAAGCACTATTTTAACATTACTGGTCTCAGAAACCTGTAAACTGACAATCTTGAGCATTGAAGTCCTTACATAAGTTTTTGTGCATATAACTTCTAACTCATTAAAAACTGTCTTACAGCATTGCAAAAACATTGTATTTCATAAGGCATAAGCATCTTTCAGTTTGGCAAGATTTGCACTGAATATTGAATGAAGCAGCTGTCTCTCATAGAGAGACAAGCTTTTGAGCAGATTTGGGCTAGATTTCACTTCATTTCAACAGAAGCACTATTTTAACAATACTGGTCTCAGAAACCTGTAAACTGACAATCTTGAGCAATGAAGTTAACATAAGTTTTTGTTCATATAACTTCTAACACATTAAAAACTGTCTTACAGCATTGCAAAAACATTGTATTTCATAAGGCATAAGCATCTTTCAGTTTGGCAAGATTTGCACAGAATATTGAATGAAGCAGCTCTATCTCACAGAGAGACAAGCTTTTGAGCAGATTTGGGCTAGATTTCACTTCATTTGAACAGAAGCACTATTTCAACATTACTGGTCTCAGAAACCTGTAAACTGACAACCTTGAGCATTGAAGTCCTAACATAAGGTTTTGTGCATATAACTTCTAACACATTAAAAACTGTCTTCCAGCATTGCAAAAACATTGTATTTCATAAGGCATAATCATCTTTCAGTTTGGCAAGATTTGCACTGAATATTGAATGAAGCAGCTTTCTCTCATAGAGAGACAAGCTTTTGCGCAGATTTGGGCTAGATTTCACTTTATTTGAACAGAAGCACTATTTTAACATTACTGGTCTCAGAAACCTGTAAACTGACAATCTTGAGCATTGAAGTCCTAACATAAGTTTTTGTGCATATAACTTCTAACACATTAAAAACTGTCTTACAGCATTGCAAAAACATTGTATTTCATAAGGCATAAGCATCTTTCAGTTTGGCAAGATTTGCACTGAATATTGAATGAAGCAGCTTTCTCTCATAGAGAGACAAGCTTTTGAGCAGATTTGGGCTAGATTTCACTTCATTTGAACAGAAGCACTATTTTAACATTACTGGTCTCAGAAACCTGTAAACTGACAATCTTGAGCATTGAAGTCCTAACATAAGTTTTTGTGCATATAACTTCTGACACATTAAAAACTGTCTTACAGCATTGCAAAAACATTGTATTTCATAAGGCATAAGCATCTTTCAGTTTGGCAAGATTTGCACTGAATATTGAATGAAGCAGCTTTCTCTCATAGAGAGACAAGCTTTTGCGCAGATTTGGGCTAGATTTCACTTTATTTGAACAGAAGCACTATTTTAACATTACTGGTCTCAGAAACCTGTAAACTGACAATCTTGAGCATTGAATTCCTAACATAAGTTTTTGTGCATATAACTTCTAACACATTAAAAACTGTCTTACAGCATTGCAAAAACATTGTATTTCATAAGGCATAAGCATCTTTCAGTTTGGCAAGATTTGCACTGAATATTGAATGAAGCAGCTTTCTCTCATAGAGAGACAATTTTTTGAGCAGATTTGGGCTAGATTTCACTTCATTTGAACAGAAGCACTATTTTAACATTACTGGTCTCAGAAACCTGTAAACTGACAATCTTGAGCATTGAAGTCCTAACATATGTTTTTGTGCATATAACTTCTAACTCATTAAAAACTGTCTTACAGCATTGCAAAAACATTGTATTTCATAAGCCATAAGCATCTTTCAGTTTGGCATGATTTGCACTGAATATTGAATGAAGCAGCTTTCTCTCATAGAGAGACAAGCTTTTGAGCAGATTTGGGCTAGATTTCACTTCATTTGAACAGAAGAACTATTTTAACATTACTGGTCTCAGAAACCTGTAAACTGACAACCTTGAGCATTGAAGTCCTAACATAAGGTTTTGTGCATATAACTTCTAACACATTAAAAACTGTCTTACAGCATTGCAAAAACATTGTATTTCATAAGGCATAAGCATCTTTCAGTTTGGCAAGATTTGCACTGAATATTGAATGAAGCAGCTGTCTCTCATAGAGAGACAAGCTTTTGAGCAGATTTGGGCTAGATTTCACTTCATTTCAACAGAAGCACTATTTTAACAATACTGGTCTCAGAAACCTGTAAACTGACAATCTTGAGCATTGAAGTCCTAACATAAGTTTTTGTGCATATAACTTCTGACACATTAAAAACTGTCTTACAGCATTGCAAAAGCATTGTATTTCATAAGGCATAAGCATCTTTCAGTTTGGCAAGATTTGCACTGAATATTGAATGAAGCAGCTTTCTCTCATAGAGAGACAAGCTTTTGCGCAGATTTGGGCTAGATTTCACTTCATTTGAACAGAAGCACTATTTCAACATTACTGGTCTCAGAAACCTGTAAACTGACAACCTTGAGCATTGAAGTCCTAACATAAGGTTTTGTGCATATAACTTCTAACACATTAAAAACTGTCTTCCAGCATTGCAAAAACATTGTATTTCATAAGGCATAAGCATCTTTCAGTTTGGCAAGATTTGCACTGAATATTGAATGAAGCAGCTTTCTCTCATAGAGAGACAAGCTTTTGCGCAGATTTGGGCTAGATTTCACTTTATTTGAACAGAAGCACTATTTTAACATTACTGGTCTCAGAAACCTGTAAACTGACAATCTTGAGCATTGAAGTCCTAACATAAGTTTTTGTGCATATAACTTCTAACACATTAAAAACTGTCTTACAGCATTGCAAAAACATTGTATTTCATAAGGCATAAGCATCTTTCAGTTTGGCAAGATTTGCACTGAATATTGAATGAAGCAGCTTTCTCTCATAGAGAGACAAGCTTTTGAGCAGATTTGGGCTAGATTTCACTTTATTTGAACAGAAGCACTATTTTAACATTACTGGTCTCAGAAACCTGTAAACTGACAATCTTGAGCATTGAAGTCCTAACATAAGTTTTTGTGCATATAACTTCTGACACATTAAAAACTGTCTTACAGCATTGCAAAAACATTGTATTTCATAAGGCATAAGCATCTTTCAGTTTGGCAAGATTTGCACTGAATATTGAATGAAGCAGCTTTCTCTCATAGAGAGACAAGCTTTTGCGCAGATTTGGGCTAGATTTCACTTTATTTGAACAGAAGCACTATTTTAACATTACTGGTCTCAGAAACCTGTAAACTGACAATCTTGAGCATTGAATTCCTAACATAAGTTTTTGTGCATATAACTTCTAACACATTAAAAACTGTCTTACAGCATTGCAAAAACATTGTATTTCATAAGGCATAAGCATCTTTCAGTTTGGCAAGATTTGCACTGAATATTGAATGAAGCAGCTTTCTCTCATAGAGAGACAAGCTTTTGAGCAGATTTGGGCTAGATTTCACTTCATTTGAACAGAAGCACTATTTTAACATTACTGGTCTCAGAAACCTGTAAACTGACAATCTTGAGCATTGAAGTCCTAACATATGTTTTTGTGCATATAACTTCTAACTCATTAAAAACTGTCTTACAGCATTGCAAAAACATTGTATTTCATAAGCCATAAGCATCTTTCAGTTTGGCATGATTTGCACTGAATATTGAATGAAGCAGCTTTCTCTCATAGAGAGACAAGCTTTTGAGCAGATTTGGGCTAGATTTCACTTCATTTCAACAGAAGCACTATTTTAACATTACTGGTCTCAGAAAGCTGTAAACTGACTATCTTGAGCATTGAAGTCCTAACATAAGTTTTTGTTCATATAACTTCTAACACATTAAAAACTGTCTTACAGCATTGCAAAAACATTGTATTTCATAAGGCATAAGCATCTTTCAGTTTGGCAAGATTTGCACTGAATATTGAATGAAGCAGCTTTCTCTCATAGAGAGACAAGCTTTTGCGCAGATTTGGGCTAGATTTCACTTTATTTGAACAGAAGCACTATTTTAACATTACTGGTCTCAGAAACCTGTAAACTGACAATCTTGAGCATTGAAGTCCTAACATAAGTTTTTGTGCATATAACTTCTAACTCATTAAAAACTGTCTTACAGCATTGCAAAAACATTGTGTTTCATAAGGCATAAGCATCTTTCAGTTTGGCAAGATTTGCACTGAATATTGAATGAAGCAGCTGTCTCTCATAGAGAGACAAGCTTTTGAGCAGATTTGGGCTAGATTTCACTTCATTTCAACAGAAGCACTATTTTAACATTACTGGTCTCAGAAACCTGTAAACTGACAATCTTGAGCATTGAAGTCCTAACATAAGTTTTTGTGCATATAACTTCTGACACATTAAAAACTGTCTTACAGCATTGCAAAAACATTGTATTTCATAAGGCATAAGCATCTTTCAGTTTGGCAAGATTTGCACTGAATATTGAATGAAGCAGCTTTCTCACATAGAGAGACAAGCTTTTGCGCAGATTTGGGCTAGATTTCACTTTATTTGAACAGAAGCACTATTTTAACATTACTGGTCTCAGAAACCTGTAAACTGACAATCTTGAGCATTGAAGTCCTAACATAAGTTTTTGTGCATATAACTTCTAACACATTAAAAACTGTCTTACAGCATTGCAAAAACATTGTATTTCATAAGGCATAAGCATCTTTCAGTTTGGCAAGATTTGCAATGAATATTGAATGAAGCAGCTTTCTCTCATAGAGAGACAAGCTTTTGAGCAGATTTGGGCTAGATTTCACTTCATTTGAACAGAAGAACTATTTTAACATTACTGGTCTCAGAAACCTGTAAACTGACAACCTTGAGCATTGAAGTCCTAACATAAGGTTTTGTGCATATAACTTCTAACACATTAAAAACTGTCTTACAGCATTGCAAAAACATTGTATTTCATAAGGAATAAGCATCTTTCAGTTTGGCAAGATTTGCACTGAATATTGAATGAAGCAGCTGTCTCTCATAGAGAGACAAGCTTTTGAGCAGATTTGGGCTAGATTTCACTTCATTTCAACAGAAGCACTATTTTAACAATACTGGTCTCAGAAACCTGTAAACTGACAATCTTGAGCATTGAAGTCCTAACATAAGTTTTTGTGCATATAACTTCTAACTCATTAAAAACTGTCTTACAGCATTGCAAAAACATTGTATTTCATAAGGCATAAGCATCTTTCAGTTTGGCATGATTTGCACTGAATATTGAATGAAGCAGCTTTCTCTCATAGAGAGACAAGCTTTTGAGCAGATTTGGGCTATATTTCACTTCATTTCAACAGAAGCACTATTTTAACAATACTGGTCTCAGAAACCTGTAAACTGACAATCTTGAGCATTGAAGTCCTAACATAAGTTTTTGTGCATATAACTTCTGACACATTAAAAACTGTCTTACAGCATTGCAAAAACATTGTATTTCATAAGGCATAAGCATCTTTCAGTTTGGCAAGATTTGCACTGAATATTGAATGAAGCAGCTTTCTCTCATAGAGAGACAAGCTTTTGCGCAGATTTGGGCTAGATTTCACTTTATTTGAACAGAAGCACTATTTTAACATTACTGGTCTCAGAAACCTGTAAACTGACAATCTTGAGCATTGAAGTCCTTACATAAGTTTTTGTGCATATAACTTCTAACTCATTAAAAACTGTCTTACAGCATTGCAAAAACATTGTATTTCATAAGGCATAAGCATCTTTCAGTTTGGCAAGATTTGCACTGAATATTGAATGAAGCAGCTGTCTCTCATAGAGAGACAAGCTTTTGAGCAGATTTGGGCTAGATTTCACTTCATTTCAACAGAAGCACTATTTTAACAATACTGGTCTCAGAAACCTGTAAACTGACAATCTTGAGCATTGAAGTTAACATAAGTTTTTGTTCATATAACTTCTAACACATTAAAAACTGTCTTACAGCATTGCAAAAACATTGTATTTCATAAGGCATAAGCATCTTTCAGTTTGGCAAGATTTGCACAGAATATTGAATGAAGCAGCTCTATCTCACAGAGAGACAAGCTTTTGAGCAGATTTGGGCTAGATTTCACTTCATTTGAACAGAAGCACTATTTCAACATTACTGGTCTCAGAAACCTGTAAACTGACAACCTTGAGCATTGAAGTCCTAACATAAGGTTTTGTGCATATAACTTCTAACACATTAAAAACTGTCTTCCAGCATTGCAAAAACATTGTATTTCATAAGGCATAATCATCTTTCAGTTTGGCAAGATTTGCACTGAATATTGAATGAAGCAGCTTTCTCTCATAGAGAGACAAGCTTTTGCGCAGATTTGGGCTAGATTTCACTTTATTTGAACAGAAGCACTATTTTAACATTACTGGTCTCAGAAACCTGTAAACTGACAATCTTGAGCATTGAAGTCCTAACATAAGTTTTTGTGCATATAACTTCTAACACATTAAAAACTGTCTTACAGCATTGCAAAAACATTGTATTTCATAAGGCATAAGCATCTTTCAGTTTGGCAAGATTTGCACTGAATATTGAATGAAGCAGCTTTCTCTCATAGAGAGACAAGCTTTTGAGCAGATTTGGGCTAGATTTCACTTCATTTGAACAGAAGCACTATTTTAACATTACTGGTCTCAGAAACCTGTAAACTGACAATCTTGAGCATTGAAGTCCTAACATAAGTTTTTGTGCATATAACTTCTGACACATTAAAAACTGTCTTACAGCATTGCAAAAACATTGTATTTCATAAGGCATAAGCATCTTTCAGTTTGGCAAGATTTGCACTGAATATTGAATGAAGCAGCTTTCTCTCATAGAGAGACAAGCTTTTGCGCAGATTTGGGCTAGATTTCACTTTATTTGAACAGAAGCACTATTTTAACATTACTGGTCTCAGAAACCTGTAAACTGACAATCTTGAGCATTGAATTCCTAACATAAGTTTTTGTGCATATAACTTCTAACACATTAAAAACTGTCTTACAGCATTGCAAAAACATTGTATTTCATAAGGCATAAGCATCTTTCAGTTTGGCAAGATTTGCACTGAATATTGAATGAAGCAGCTTTCTCTCATAGAGAGACAATTTTTTGAGCAGATTTGGGCTAGATTTCACTTCATTTGAACAGAAGCACTATTTTAACATTACTGGTCTCAGAAACCTGTAAACTGACAATCTTGAGCATTGAAGTCCTAACATATGTTTTTGTGCATATAACTTCTAACTCATTAAAAACTGTCTTACAGCATTGCAAAAACATTGTATTTCATAAGCCATAAGCATCTTTCAGTTTGGCATGATTTGCACTGAATATTGAATGAAGCAGCTTTCTCTCATAGAGAGACAAGCTTTTGAGCAGATTTGGGCTAGATTTCACTTCATTTGAACAGAAGAACTATTTTAACATTACTGGTCTCAGAAACCTGTAAACTGACAACCTTGAGCATTGAAGTCCTAACATAAGGTTTTGTGCATATAACTTCTAACACATTAAAAACTGTCTTACAGCATTGCAAAAACATTGTATTTCATAAGGCATAAGCATCTTTCAGTTTGGCAAGATTTGCACTGAATATTGAATGAAGCAGCTGTCTCTCATAGAGAGACAAGCTTTTGAGCAGATTTGGGCTAGATTTCACTTCATTTCAACAGAAGCACTATTTTAACAATACTGGTCTCAGAAACCTGTAAACTGACAATCTTGAGCATTGAAGTCCTAACATAAGTTTTTGTGCATATAACTTCTGACACATTAAAAACTGTCTTACAGCATTGCAAAAACATTGTATTTCATAAGGCATAAGCATCTTTCAGTTTGGCAAGATTTGCACTGAATATTGAATGAAGCAGCTTTCTCTCATAGAGAGACAAGCTTTTGCGCAGATTTGGGCTAGATTTCACTTCATTTGAACAGAAGCACTATTTCAACATTACTGGTCTCAGAAACCTGTAAACTGACAACCTTGAGCATTGAAGTCCTAACATAAGGTTTTGTGCATATAACTTCTAACACATTAAAAACTGTCTTCCAGCATTGCAAAAACATTGTATTTCATAAGGCATAAGCATCTTTCAGTTTGGCAAGATTTGCACTGAATATTGAATGAAGCAGCTTTCTCTCATAGAGAGACAAGCTTTTGCGCAGATTTGGGCTAGATTTCACTTTATTTGAACAGAAGCACTATTTTAACATTACTGGTCTCAGAAACCTGTAAACTGACAATCTTGAGCATTGAAGTCCTAACATAAGTTTTTGTGCATATAACTTCTAACACATTAAAAACTGTCTTACAGCATTGCAAAAACATTGTATTTCATAAGGCATAAGCATCTTTCAGTTTGGCAAGATTTGCACTGAATATTGAATGAAGCAGCTTTCTCTCATAGAGAGACAAGCTTTTGAGCAGATTTGGGCTAGATTTCACTTTATTTGAACAGAAGCACTATTTTAACATTACTGGTCTCAGAAACCTGTAAACTGACAATCTTGAGCATTGAAGTCCTAACATAAGTTTTTGTGCATATAACTTCTGACACATTAAAAACTGTCTTACAGCATTGCAAAAACATTGTATTTCATAAGGCATAAGCATCTTTCAGTTTGGCAAGATTTGCACTGAATATTGAATGAAGCAGCTTTCTCTCATAGAGAGACAAGCTTTTGCGCAGATTTGGGCTAGATTTCACTTTATTTGAACAGAAGCACTATTTTAACATTACTGGTCTCAGAAACCTGTAAACTGACAATCTTGAGCATTGAATTCCTAACATAAGTTTTTGTGCATATAACTTCTAACACATTAAAAACTGTCTTACAGCATTGCAAAAACATTGTATTTCATAAGGCATAAGCATCTTTCAGTTTGGCAAGATTTGCACTGAATATTGAATGAAGCAGCTTTCTCTCATAGAGAGACAAGCTTTTGAGCAGATTTGGGCTAGATTTCACTTCATTTGAACAGAAGCACTATTTTAACATTACTGGTCTCAGAAACCTGTAAACTGACAATCTTGAGCATTGAAGTCCTAACATATGTTTTTGTGCATATAACTTCTAACTCATTAAAAACTGTCTTACAGCATTGCAAAAACATTGTATTTCATAAGCCATAAGCATCTTTCAGTTTGGCATGATTTGCACTGAATATTGAATGAAGCAGCTTTCTCTCATAGAGAGACAAGCTTTTGAGCAGATTTGGGCTAGATTTCACTTCATTTCAACAGAAGCACTATTTTAACATTACTGGTCTCAGAAAGCTGTAAACTGACAATCTTGAGCATTGAAGTCCTAACATAAGTTTTTGTTCATATAACTTCTAACACATTAAAAACTGTCTTACAGCATTGCAAAAACATTGTATTTCATAAGGCATAAGCATCTTTCAGTTTGGCAAGATTTGCACTGAATATTGAATGAAGCAGCTTTCTCTCATAGAGAGACAAGCTTTTGCGCAGATTTGGGCTAGATTTCACTTTATTTGAACAGAAGCACTATTTTAACATTACTGGTCTCAGAAACCTGTAAACTGACAATCTTGAGCATTGAAGTCCTAACATAAGTTTTTGTGCATATAACTTCTAACTCATTAAAAACTGTCTTACAGCATTGCAAAAACATTGTGTTTCATAAGGCATAAGCATCTTTCAGTTTGGCAAGATTTGCACTGAATATTGAATGAAGCAGCTGTCTCTCAAAGAGAGACAAGCTTTTGAGCAGATTTGGGCTAGATTTCACTTCATTTCAACAGAAGCACTATTTTAACATTACTGGTCTCAGAAACCTGTAAACTGACAATCTTGAGCATTGAAGTCCTTACATAAGTTTTTGTGCATATAACTTCTAACTCATTAAAAACTGTCTTACAGCATTGCAAAAACATTGTATTTCATAAGGCATAAGCATCTTTCAGTTTGGCAAGATTTGCACTGAATATTGAATGAAGCAGCTGTCTCTCATAGAGAGACAAGCTTTTGAGCAGATTTGGGCTAGATTTCACTTCATTTCAACAGAAGCACTATTTTAACAATACTGGTCTCAGAAACCTGTAAACTGACAATCTTGAGCATTGAAGTTAACATAAGTTTTTGTTCATATAACTTCTAACACATTAAAAACTGTCTTACAGCATTGCAAAAACATTGTATTTCATAAGGCATAAGCATCTTTCAGTTTGGCAAGATTTGCACAGAATATTGAATGAAGAAGCTCTATCTCACAGAGAGACAAGCTTTTGAGCAGATTTGGGCTAGATTTCACTTCATTTGAACAGAAGCACTATTTCAACATTACTGGTCTCAGAAACCTGTAAACTGACAACCTTGAGCATTGAAGTCCTAACATAAGGTTTTGTGCATATAACTTCTAACACATTAAAAACTGTCTTCCAGCATTGCAAAAACATTGTATTTCATAAGGCATAATCATCTTTCAGTTTGGCAAGATTTGCACTGAATATTGAATGAAGCAGCTTTCTCTCATAGAGAGACAAGCTTTTGCGCAGATTTGGGCTAGATTTCACTTTATTTGAACAGAAGCACTATTTTAACATTACTGGTCTCAGAAACCTGTAAACTGACAATCTTGAGCATTGAAGTCCTAACATAAGTTTTTGTGCATATAACTTCTAACACATTAAAAACTGTCTTACAGCATTGCAAAAACATTGTATTTCATAAGGCATAAGCATCTTTCAGTTTGGCAAGATTTGCACTGAATATTGAATGAAGCAGCTTTCTCTCATAGAGAGACAAGCTTTTGAGCAGATTTGGGCTAGATTTCACTTCATTTGAACAGAAGCACTATTTTAACATTACTGGTCTCAGAAACCTGTAAACTGACAATCTTGAGCATTGAAGTCCTAACATAAGTTTTTGTGCATATAACTTCTGACACATTAAAAACTGTCTTACAGCATTGCAAAAACATTGTATTTCATAAGGCATAAGCATCTTTCAGTTTGGCAAGATTTGCACTGAATATTGAATGAAGCAGCTTTCTCTCATAGAGAGACAAGCTTTTGCGCAGATTTGGGCTAGATTTCACTTTATTTGAACAGAAGCACTATTTTAACATTACTGGTCTCAGAAACCTGTAAACTGACAATCTTGAGCATTGAATTCCTAACATAAGTTTTTGTGCATATAACTTCTAACACATTAAAAACTGTCTTACAGCATTGCAAAAACATTGTATTTCATAAGGCATAAGCATCTTTCAGTTTGGCAAGATTTGCACTGAATATTGAATGAAGCAGCTTTCTCTCATAGAGAGACAAGCTTTTGAGCAGATTTGGGCTAGATTTCACTTCATTTGAACAGAAGCACTATTTTAACATTACTGGTCTCAGAAACCTGTAAACTGACAATCTTGAGCATTGAAGTCCTAACATATGTTTTTGTGCATATAACTTCTAACTCATTAAAAACTGTCTTACAGCATTGCAAAAACATTGTATTTCATAAGCCATAAGCATCTTTCAGTTTGGCATGATTTGCACTGAATATTGAATGAAGCAGCTCTATCTCACAGAGAGACAAGCTTTTGAGCAGATTTGGGCTAGATTTCACTTCATTTGAACAGAAGCACTATTTCAACATTACTGGTCTCAGAAACCTGTAAACTGACAACCTTGAGCATTGAAGTCCTAAACATAAGGTTTTGTGCATATAACTTCTAACACATTAAAAACTGTCTTACAGCATTGCAAAAACATTGTATTTCATAAGGCATAAGCATCTTTCAGTTTGGCAAGATTTGCACTGAATATTGAATGAAGCAGCTTTCTCTCATAGAGAGACAAGCTTTTGTGCAGATTTGGGCTAGATTTCACTTTATTTGAACAGAAGCACTATTTTAACATTACTGGTCTCAGAAACCTGTAAACTGACAATCTTGAGCATTGAAGTCCTAACATAAGTTTTTGTGCATATAACTTCTAACACATTAAAAACTGTCTTACAGCATTGCAAAAACATTGTATTTCATAAGGCATAAGCATCTTTCAGTTTGGCAAGATTTGCACTGAATATTGAATGAAGCAGCTTTCTCTCATAGAGAGACAAGCTTTTGAGCAGATTTGGGCTAGATTTCACTTCATTTGAACAGAAGCACTATTTTAACATTACTGGTCTCAGAAACCTGTAAACTGACAATCTTGAGCATTGAAGTCCTAACATAAGGTTTTGTGCATATAACTTCTAACACATTAAAAACTGTCTTACAGCATTGCAAAAACATTGTATTTCATAAGGCATAAGCATCTTTCAGTTTGGCAAGATTTGCAATGAATATTGAATGAAGCAGCTTTCTCTCATAGAGAGACAAGCTTTTGAGCAGATTTGGGCTAGATTTCACTTCATTTGAACAGAAGAACTATTTTAACATTACTGGTCTCAGAAACCTGTAAACTGACAATCTTGAGCATTGAAGTTAACATAAGTTTTTGTTCATATAACTTCTAACACATTAAAAACTGTCTTACAGCATTGCAAAAACATTGTATTTCATAAGGCATAAGCATCTTTCAGTTTGGCAAGATTTGCACAGAATATTGAATGAAGCAGCTCTATCTCACAGAGAGACAAGCTTTTGAGCAGATTTGGGCTAGATTTCACTTCATTTGAACAGAAGCACTATTTTAACATTACTGGTCTCAGAAACCTGTAAACTGACAATCTTGAGCATTGAAGTCCTTACATAAGTTTTTGTGCATATAACTTCTAACTCATTAAAAACTGTCTTACAGCATTGCAAAAACATTGTATTTCATAAGGCATAAGCATCTTTCAGTTTGGCAAGATTTGCACTGAATACTGAATGAAGCAGCTTTCTCTCATAGAGAGACAAGCTTTTGAGCAGATTTGGGCTACATTTCACTTCATTTCAACAGAAGCACTATTTTAACAATACTGGTCTCAGAAACCTGTAAACTGACAATCTTGAGCATTGAAGTCCTAACATAAGTTTTTGTTCATATAACTTCTAACACATTAAAAACTGTCTTAAAGCATTGCAAAAACATTGTATTTCATAAGGCATAAGCATCTTTCAGTTTGGCAAGATTTGCACAGAATATTGAATGAAGCAGCTCTATCTCACAGAGAGACAAGCTTTTGAGCAGATTTGGGCTAGATTTCACTTTTTTGAACAGAAGCACTATTTCAACATTACTGGTCTCAGAAACCTGTAAACTGACAATCTTGAGCATTGAAGTCCTAACATATGTTTTTGTGCATATAACTTCTAACTCATTAAAAACTGTCTTACAGCATTGCAAAAACATTGTATTTCATAAGCCATAAGCATCTTTCAGTTTGGCATGATTTGCACTGAATATTGAATGAAGCAGCTTTCTCTCATAGAGAGACAAGCTTTTGCGCAGATTTGGGCTAGATTTCACTTTATTTGAACAGAAGCACTATTTTAACATTACTGGTCTCAGAAACCTGTAAACTGACAATCTTGAGCATTGAAGTCCTAACATAAGTTTTTGTGCATATAACTTCTAACACATTAAAAACTGTCTTACAGCATTGCAAAAACATTGTATTTCATAAGGCATAAGCATCTTTCAGTTTGGCAAGATTTGCACTGAATATTGAATGAAGCAGCTGTCTCTCATAGAGAGACAAGCTTTTGAGCAGATTTGGGCTAGATTTCACTTCATTTGAACAGAAGCACTATTTTAACATTACTGGTCTCAGAAACCTGTAAACTGACAATCTTGAGCATTGAAGTCCTAACATAAGTTTTTGTGCATATAACTTCTGACACATTAAAAACTGTCTTACAGCATTGCAAAAACATTGTATTTCATAAGGCATAAGCATCTTTCAGTTTGGCAAGATTTGCACTGAATATTGAATGAAGCAGCTTTCTCTCATAGAGAGACAAGCTTTTGCGCAGATTTGGGCTAGATTTCACTTTATTTGAACAGAAGCACGATTTTAACATTACTGGTCTCAGAAACCTGTAAACTGACAATCTTGAGCATTGAATTCCTAACATAAGTTTTTGTGCATATAACTTCTAACACATTAAAAACTGTCTTACAGCATTGCAAAAACATTGTATTTCATAAGGCATAAGCATCTTTCAGTTTGGCAAGATTTGCACTGAATATTGAATGAAGCAGCTTTCTCTCATAGAGAGACAAGCTTTTGAGCATATTTGGGCTAGATTTCACTTCATTTGAACAGAAGCACTATTTTAACATTACTGGTCTCAGAAACCTGTAAACTGACAATCTTGAGCATTGAAGTCCTAACATATGTTTTTGTGCATATAACTTCTAACTCATTAAAAACTGTCTTACAGCATTGCAAAAACATTGTATTTCATAAGCCATAAGCATCTTTCAGTTTGGCATGATTTGCACTGAATATTGAATGAAGCAGCTTTCTCTCATAGAGAGACAAGCTTTTGCGCAGATTTGGGCTAGATTTCACTTTATTTGAACAGAAGCACTATTTTAACATTACTGGTCTCAGAAACCTGTAAACTGACAATCTTGAGCATTGAAGTCCTAACATAAGTTTTTGTTCATATAACTTCTAACACATTAAAAACTGTCTTACAGCATTGCAAAAACATTGTATTTCATAAGGCATAAGCATCTTTCAGTTTGGCAAGATTTGCACTGAATATTGAATGAAGCAGCTTTCTCTCATAGAGAGACAAGCTTTTGCGCAGATTTGGGCTAGATTTCACTTTATTTGAACAGAAGCACTATTTTAACATTACTGGTCTCAGAAACCTGTAAACTGACAATCTTGAGCATTGAAGTCCTAACATAAGTTTTTGTGCATATAACTTCTGACACATTAAAAACTGTCTTACAGCATTGCAAAAACATTGTATTTCATAAGGCATAAGCATCTTTCAGTTTAGCAAGATTTGCACTGAATATTGAATGAAGCAGCTTTCTCACATAGAGAGACAAGCTTTTGCGCAGATTTGGGCTATATTTCTCTTCATTTCAACAGAAGCACTATTTTAACAATACTGGTCTCAGAAACCTGTAAACTGACAATCTTGAGCATTGAAGTCCTAACATAAGTTTTTGTGCATATAACTTCTGACACATTAAAAACTGTCTTACAGCATTGCAAAAACATTGTAATTCATAAGGCATAAGCATCTTTCAGTTTGGCAAGATTTGCACTGAATATTGAATGAAGCAGCTTTCTCTCATAGAGAGACAAGCTGTTGCGCAGATTTGGGCTAGATTTCACTTTATTTGAACAGAAGCACTATTTTAACATTACTGGTCTCAGAAACCTGTAAACTGACAATCTTGAGCATTGAAGTCCTTACATAAGTTTTTGTGCATATAACTTCTAACTCATTAAAAACTGTCTTACAGCATTGCAAAAACAATGTATTTCATAAGGCATAAGCATCTTTCAGTTTGGCAAGATTTGCACTGAATATTGAATGAAGCAGCTGTCTCTCATAGAGAGACAAGCTTTTGAGCAGATTTGGGCTAGATTTCACTTCATTTCAACAGAAGCACTATTTTAACAATACTGGTCTCAGAAACCTGTAAACTGACAATCTTGAGCATTGAAGTCCTAACATAAGTTTTTGTGCATATAACTTCTGACACATTAAAAACTGTCTTACAGCATTGCAAAAACATTGTATTTCATAAGGCATAAGCATCTTTCAGTTTGGCAAGATTTGCACTGAATATTGAATGAAGCAGCTTTCTCTCATAGAGAGACAAGCTTTTGAGCAGATTTGGGCTAGATTTCACTTTATTTGAACAGAAGCACTATTTTAACATTACTGGTCTCAGAAACCTGTAAACTGACAATCTTGAGCATTGAAGTCCTAACATAAGTTTTTGTGCATATAACTTCTAACACATTAAAAACTGTCTTACAGCATTGCAAAAACATTGTATTTCATAAGGCATAAGCATCTTTCAGTTTGGCAAGATTTGCACTGAATATTGAATGAAGCAGCTTTCTCTCATAGAGAGACAAGCTTTTGAGCAGATTTGGGCTGGATTTCACTTCATTTGAACAGAAGCACTATTTTAACATTACTGGTCTCAGAAACCTGTAAACTGACAATCTTGAGCATTGAAGTCCTAACATAAGTTTTTGTGCATATAACTTCTGACACATTAAAAACTGTCTTACAGCATTGCAAAAACATTGTATTTCATAAGGCATAAGCATCTTTCAGTTTGGCAAGATTTGCACTGAATATTGAATGAAGCAGCTTTCTCTCATAGAGAGACAAGCTTTTGAGCAGATTTGGGCTAGATTTCACTTTATTTGAACAGAAGCACTATTTTAACATTACTGGTCTCAGAAACCTGTAAACTGACAATCTTGAGCATTGAATTCCTAACATAAGTTTTTGTGCATATAACTTCTAACACATTAAAAACTGTCTTACAGCATTGCAAAAACATTGTATTTCATAAGGCATAAGCATCTATCAGTTTGGCAAGATTTGCAATGAATATTGAATGAAGCAGCTTTCTCTCATAGAGAGACAAGCTTTTGAGCATATTTGGGCTAGATTTCACTTCATTTGAACAGAAGCACTATTTTAACATTACTGGTCTCAGAAACCTGTAAACTGACAATCTTGAGCATTGAAATCCTAACATATGTTTTTGTGCATATAACTTCTAACTCATTAAAAACTGTCTTACAGCATTGCAAAAACATTGTATTTCATAAGCCATAAGCATCTTTCAGTTTGGCATGATTTGCACTGAATATTGAATGAAGCAGCTTTCTCTCATAGAGAGACAAGCTTTTGCGCAGATTTGGGCTAGATTTCACTTTATTTGAACAGAAGCACTATTTTAACATTACTGGTCTCAGAAACCTGTAAACTGACAATCTTGAGCATTGAAGTCCTAACATAAGTTTTTGTTCATATAACTTCTAACACATTAAAAACTGTCTTACAGCATTGCAAAAACATTGTATTTCATAAGGCATAAGCATCTTTCAGTTTGGCAAGATTTGCACTGAATATTGAATGAAGCAGCTTTCTCTCATAGAGAGACAAGCTTTTGCGCAGATTTGGGCTAGATTTCACTTTATTTGAACAGAAGCACTATTTTAACATTACTGGTCTCAGAAACCTGTAAATTGACAATCTTGAGCATTGAAGTCCTAACATAAGTTTTTGTTCATATAACTTCTAACACATTAAAAACTGTCTTACAGCATTGCAAAAACATTGTATTTCATAAGGCATAAGCATCTTTCAGTTTGGCAAGATTTGCACTGAATATTGAATGAAGCAGCTTTCTCTCATAGAGAGACAAGCTTTTGCGCAGATTTGGGCTAGATTTCACTTTATTTGAACAGAAGCACTATTTTAACATTACTGGTCTCAGAAACCTGTAAACTGACAATCTTGAGCATTGAAGTCCTAACATAAGTTTTTGTGCATATAACTTCTGACACATTAAAAACTGTCTTACAGCATTGCAAAAACATTGTATTTCATAAGGCATAAGCATCTTTCAGTTTAGCAAGATTTGCACTGAATATTGAATGAAGCAGCTTTCTCACATAGAGAGACAAGCTTTTGCGCAGATTTGGGCTATATTTCACTTCATTTCAACAGAAGCACTATTTTAACAATACTGGTCTCAGAAACCTGTAAACTGACAATCTTGAGCATTGAAGTCCTAACATAAGTTTTTGTGCATATAACTTCTGACACATTAAAAACTGTCTTACAGCATTGCAAAAACATTGTAATTCATAAGGCATAAGCATCTTTCAGTTTGGCAAGATTTGCACTGAATATTGAATGAAGCAGCTTTCTCTCATAGAGAGACAAGCTTTTGCGCAGATTTGGGCTAGATTTCACTTTATTTGAACAGAAGCACTATTTTAACATTACTGGTCTCAGAAACCTGTAAACTGACAATCTTGAGCATTGAAGTCCTTACATAAGTTTTTGTGCATATAACTTCTAACTCATTAAAAACTGTCTTACAGCATTGCAAAAACAATGTATTTCATAAGGCATAAGCATCTTTCAGTTTGGCAAGATTTGCACTGAATATTGAATGAAGCAGCTGTCTCTCATAGAGAGACAAGCTTTTGAGCAGATTTGGGCTAGATTTCACTTCATTTCAACAGAAGCACTATTTTAACAATACTGGTCTCAGAAACCTGTAAACTGACAATCTTGAGCATTGAAGTCCTAACATAAGTTTTTGTGCATATAACTTCTGACACATTAAAAACTGTCTTACAGCATTGCAAAAACATTGTATTTCATAAGGCATAAGCATCTTTCAGTTTGGCAAGATTTGCACTGAATATTGAATGAAGCAGCTTTCTCTCATAGAGAGACAAGCTTTTGAGCAGATTTGGGCTAGATTTCACTTTATTTGAACAGAAGCACTATTTTAACATTACTGGTCTCAGAAACCTGTAAACGGACAATCTTGAGCATTGAAGTCCTAACATAAGTTTTTGTGCATATAACTTCTAACACATTAAAAACTGTCTTACAGCATTGCAAAAACATTGTATTTCATAAGGCATAAGCATCTTTCAGTTTGGCAAGATTTGCACTGAATATTGAATGAAGCAGCTTTCTCTCATAGAGAGACAAGCTTTTGAGCAGATTTGGGCTGGATTTCACTTCATTTGAACAGAAGCACTATTTTAACATTACTGGTCTCAGAAACCTGTAAACTGACAATCTTGAGCATTGAAGTCCTAACATAAGTTTTTGTGCATATAACTTCTGACACATTAAAAACTGTCTTACAGCATTGCAAAAACATTGTATTTCATAAGGCATAAGCATCTTTCAGTTTGGCAAGATTTGCACTGAATATTGAATGAAGCAGCTTTCTCTCATAGAGAGACAAGCTTTTGAGCAGATTTGGGCTAGATTTCACTTTATTTGAACAGAAGCACTATTTTAACATTACTGGTCTCAGAAACCTGTAAACTGACAATCTTGAGCATTGAATTCCTAACATAAGTTTTTGTGCATATAACTTCTAACACATTAAAAACTGTCTTAAAGCATTGCAAAAACATTGTATTTCATAAGGCATAAGCATCTTTCAGTTTGGCAAGATTTGCACTGAATATTGAATGAAGCAGCTTTCTCTTATAGAGAGACAAGCTTTTGAGCAGATTTGGGCTAGATTTCACTTCATTTGAACAGAAGCACTATTTTAACATTACTGGTCTCAGAAACCTGTAAACTGACAATCTTGAGCATTGAATTCCTAACATAAGTTTTTGTGCATATAACTTCTAACACATTAAAAACTGTCTTACAGCATTGCAAAAACATTGTATTTCATAAGGCATAAGCATCTTTCAGTTTGGCAAGATTTGCAATGAATATTGAATGAAGCAGCTTTCTCTCATAGAGAGACAAGCTTTTGAGCAGATTTGGGCTAGATTTCACTTCATTTGAACAGAAGCACTATTTTAACATTACTGGTCTCAGAAACCTGTAAACTGACAATCTTGAGCATTGAAGTCCTAACATAAGTTTTTGTTCATATAACTTCTAACACATTAAAAACTGTCTTAAAGCATTGCAAAAACATTGTATTTCATAAGGCATAAGCATCTTTCAGTTTGGCAAGATTTGCACTGAATATTGAATGAAGCAGCTCTATCTCACAGAGAGACAAGCTTTTGAGCAGATTTGGGCTAGATTTCACTTCATTTGAACAGAAGCACTATTTCAACATTACTGGTCTCAGAAACCTGTAAACTGACAATCTTGAGCATTGAAGTCCTAACATAAGGTTTTGTGCATATAACTTCTAACACATTAAAAACTGTCTTACAGCATTGCAAAAACATTGTATTTCATAAGGCATAAGCATCTTTCAGTTTGGCAAGATTTGCAATGAATATTGAATGAAGCAGCTTTCTCTCATAGAGAGACAAGCTTTTGAGCAGATTTGGGCTAGATTTCACTTCATTTGAACAGAAGAACTATTTTAACATTACTGGTCTCAGAAACCTGTAAACTGACAATCTTGAGCATTGAAGTTAACATAAGGTTTTGTTCATATAACTTCTAACACATTAAAAACTGTCTTACAGCATTGCAAAAACATTGTATTTCATAAGGCATAAGCATCTTTCAGTTTGGCAAGATTTGCACAGAATATTGAATGAAGCAGCTCTATCTCACAGAGAGACTAGCTTTTGAGCAGATTTGGGCTAGATTTCACTTCATTTGAACAGAAGCACTTTTTCAACATTACTGGTCTCAGAAACCTGTAAACTGACAACCTTGAGCATTGAAGTCCTAACATAAGGTTTTGTGCATATAACTTCTAACACATTAAAAACTGTCTTACAGCATTTCAAAAACATTGTATTTCATAAGGCATAAGCATCTTTCAGTTTGGCATGATTTGCACTGAATATTGAATGAAGCAGCTTTCTCTCATAGAGAGACAAGCTTTTGCTCAGATTTGGGCTAGATTTCACTTTATTTGAACAGAGGCACTATTTTAACATTACTGGTCTCAGAAACCTGTAAACTGACAATCTTGAGCATTGAAATCCTAACATAAGGTTTTGTGCATATAACTTCTAACACATTAAAAACTGTCTTACAGCATTGCAAAAACATTGTATTTCATAAGGCATAAGCATCTTTCAGTTTGTCAAGATTTGCACTGAGTATTGAATGAAGCAGCTTTCTCTCATAGAGAGACAAGCTTTTGAGCAGATTTGGGCTAGATTTCACTTCATTTGAACAGAAGCACTATTTTAACATTACTGGTCTCAGAAACCTGTAAACTGACAATCTTGAGCATTGAAGTCCTAACATAAGTTTTTGTGCATATAACTTCTAACACATTAAAAACTGTCTTACAGCATTGCAAAAACATTGTATTTCATAAGGCATAAGCATCTTTCAGTTTGGCAAGATTTGCACAGAATATTGAATGAAACAGCTCTATCTCACAGAGAGACAAGCTTTTGAGCAGATTTGGGCTAGATTTCACTTCATTTGAACAGAAGCACTATTTCAACATTACTGGTCTCAGAAACCTGTAAACTGACAATCTTGAGCATTGAAATCCTAACATAAGGTTTTGTGCATATAACTTCTAACACATTAAAAACTGTCTTACAGCATTGCAAAAACATTGTATTTCATAAGGCATAAGCATCTTTCAGTTTGGCAAGATTTGCACAGAATATTGAATGAAACAGCTCTATCTCACAGAGAGACAAGCTTTTGAGCAGATTTGGGCTAGATTTCACTTCATTTGAACAGAAGCACTATTTCAACATTACTGGTCTCAGAAACCTGTAAACTGACAATCTTGAGCATTGAAGTCCTAACATAAGGTTTTGTGCATATAACTTCTAACACATTAAAAACTGTCTTACAGCATTGCAAAAACATTGTATTTCATAAGGCATAAGCATCTTTCAGTTTGTCAAGATTTGCACTGAGTATTGAATGAAGCAGCTTTCTCTCATAGAGAGACAAGCTTTTGAGCAGATTTGGGCTAGATTTCACTTCATTTGAACAGAAGCACTATTTTAACATTACTGGTCTCAGAAACCTGTAAACTGACAATCTTGAGCATTGAAGTCCTAACATAAGTTTTTGTGCATATAACTTCTAACACATTAAAAACTGTCTTACAGCATTGCAAAAACATTGTATTTCATAAGGCATAAGCATCTTTCAGTTTGGCAAGATTTGCAATGAATATTGAATGAAGCAGCTTTCTCTCATAGAGAGACAAGCTTTTGAGCAGATTTGGGCTAGATTTCACTTCATTTGAACAGAAGAACTATTTTAACATTACTGGTCTCAGAAACCTGTAAAATGACAATCTTGAGCATTGAAGTTAACATAAGTTTTTGTTCATATAACTTCTAACACATTAAAAACTGTCTTACAGCATTGCAAAAACATTGTATTTCATAAGGCATAAGCATCTTTCAGTTTGGCAAGATTTGCACAGAATATTGAATGAAGCAGCTCTATCTCACAGAGAGACAAGCTTTTGAGCAGATTTGGGCTAGATTTCACTTCATTTGAACAGAAGCACTGTTTCAACATTACTGGTCTCAGAAACCTGTAAACTGACAATCTTGAGCATTGAAGTTAACATAAGTTTTTGTTCATATAACTTCTAACACATTAAAAACTGTCTTACAGCATTGCAAAACTTTGTATTTCATAAGGCATAAGCATCTTTCAGTTTGGCAAGATTTGCACAGAATATTGAATGAAGCAGCTCTATCTCACAGAGAGACAAGCTTTTGAGCAGATTTGGGCTAGATTTCACTTCATTTGAACAGAAGCACTATTTCAACATTACTGGTCTCAGAAACCTGTAAACTGACAATCTTGAGCATTGAATTCCTAACATAAGTTTTTGTGCATATAACTTCTAACACATTAAAAACTGTCTTACAGCATTGCAAAAACATTGTATTTCATAAGGCATAAGCATCTTTCAGTTTGGCAAGATTTGCACTGAATATTGAATGAAGCAGCTTTCTCTCATAGAGAGACAAGCTTTTGAGCATATTTGGGCTAGATTTCACTTCATTTGAACAGAAGCACTATTTTAACATTACTGGTCTCAGAAACCTGTAAACTGACAATCTTGAGCATTGAAGTCCTAACATATGTTTTTGTGCATATAACTTCTAACTCATTAAAAACTGTCTTACAGCATTGCAAAAACATTGTATTTCATAAGCCATAAGCATCTTTCAGTTTGGCATGATTTGCACTGAATATTGAATAAAGCAGCTGTCTCTCATAGAGAGACAAGCTTTTGAGCAGATTTGGGCTAGATTTCACTTCATTTCAACAGAAGCACTATTTTAACAATACTGGTCTCAGAAACCTGTAAACTGACAATCTTGAGCATTGAAGTCCTAACATAAGTTTTTGTGCATATAACTTCTGACACATTAAAAACTGTCTTACAGCATTGCAAAAACATTGTATTTCATAAGGCATAAGCATCTTTCAGTATGGCAAGATTTGCACTGAATATTGAATGAAGCAGCTTTCTCTCATAGAGAGACAAGCTTTTGAGCAGATTTGGGCTAGATTTCACTTTATTTGAACAGAAGCACTATTTTAACATTACTGGTCTCAGAAACCTGTAAACTGACAATCTTGAGCATTGAAGTCCTAACATAAGTTTTCGTGCATATAACTTCTAACACATTAAAAACTGTCTTACAGCATTGCAAAAACATTGTATTTCATAAGGCATAAGCATCTTTCAGTTTGGCAAGATTTGCACTGAATATTGAATGAAGCAGCTTTCTCTCATAGAGAGACAAGCTTTTGAGCATATTTGGGCTAGATTTCACTTCATTTGAACAGAAGCACTATTTTAACATTACTGGTCTCAGAAACCTGTAAACTGACAATCTTGAGCATTGAAGTCCTAACATATGTTTTTGTGCATATAACTTCTAACTCATTAAAAACTGTCTTACAGCATTGCAAAAACATTGTATTTCATAAGCCATAAGCATCTTTCAGTTTGGCATGATTTGCACTGAATATTGAATAAAGCAGCTGTCTCTCATAGAGAGACAAGCTTTTGAGCAGATTTGGGCTAGATTTCACTTCATTTCAACAGAAGCACTATTTTAACAATACTGGTCTCAGAAACCTGTAAACTGACAATCTTGAGCATTGAAGTCCTAACATAAGTTTTTGTGCATATAACTTCTGACACATTAAAAACTGTCTTACAGCATTGCAAAAACATTGTATTTCATAAGGCATAAGCATCTTTCAGTATGGCAAGATTTGCACTGAATATTGAATGAAGCAGCTTTCTCTCATAGAGAGACAAGCTTTTGAGCAGATTTGGGCTAGATTTCACTTTATTTGAACAGAAGCACTATTTTAACATTACTGGTCTCAGAAACCTGTAAACTGACAATCTTGAGCATTGAAGTCCTAACATAAGTTTTTGTGCATATAACTTCTAACACATTAAAAACTGTCTTACAGCATTGCAAAAACATTGTATTTCATAAGGCATAAGCATCTTTCAGTTTGGCAAGATTTGCACTGAATATTGAATGAAGCAGCTTTCTCTCATAGTGAGACAAGCTTTTGAGCAGATTTGGGCTGGATTTCACTTCATTTGAACAGAAGCACTATTTTAACATTACTGGTCTCAGAAACCTGTAAACTGACAATCTTGAGCATTGAAGTCCTAACATAAGTTTTTGTGCATATAACTTCTGACACATTAAAAACTGTCTTACAGCATTGCAAAAACATTGTATTTCATAAGGCATAAGCATCTTTCAGTTTGGCAAGATTTGCACTGAATATTGAATGAAGCAGCTTTCTCTCATAGAGAGACAAGCTTTTGAGCAGATTTGGGCTAGATTTCACTTTATTTGAACAGAAGCACTATTTTAACATTACTGGTCTCAGAAACCTGTAAACTGACAATCTTGAGCATTGAATTCCTAACATAAGTTTTTGTGCATATAACTTCTAACACATTAAAAACTGTCTTACAGCATTGCAAAAACATTGTATTTCATAAGGCATAAGCATCTTTCAGTTTGGCAAGATT
The DNA here is from genome assembly GCF_963082965.1 of Carassius carassius. Taxonomy (NCBI): domain Eukaryota; kingdom Metazoa; phylum Chordata; class Actinopteri; order Cypriniformes; family Cyprinidae; genus Carassius; species Carassius carassius. Next base: position 24,424,886 of record NC_081766.1, on the reverse strand, counting down.
TGCACTGAATATTGAATGAAGCAGCTTTCTCTCATAGAGAGACAAGCTTTTGAGCAGATTTGGGCTAGATTTCACTTCATTTGAACAGAAGCACTATTTTAACATTACTGGTCTCAGAAACCTGTAAACTGACAATCTTGAGCATTGAAGTCCTAACATATGTTTTTGTGCATATAACTTCTAACTCATTAAAAACTGTCTTACAGCATTGCAAAAACATTGTATTTCATAAGGCATAAGCATCTTTCAGTTTGGCATGATTTGCACTGAATATTGAATGAAGCAGCTTTCTCTCATAGAGAGACAAGCTTTTGCGCAGATTTGGGCTAGATTTCACTTTATTTGAACAGAAGCACTATTTTAACATTACTGGTCTCAGAAACCTGTAAACTGACAATCTTGAGCATTGAAGTCCTTACATAAGTTTTTGTTCATATAACTTCTAACACATTAAAAACTGTCTTAAAGCATTGCAAAAACATTGTATTTCATAAGGCATAAGCATCTTTCAGTTTGGCAAGATTTGCACTGAATATTGAATGAAGCAGCTCTATCTCACAGAGAGACAAGCTTTTGCGCAGATTTGGGCTAGATTTCACTTCATTTGAACAGAAGCACTATTTTAACATTACTGGTCTCAGAAACCTGTAAACTGACAATCTTGAGCATTGAAGTCCTAACATAAGGTTTTGTGCATATAACTTCTAACACATTAAAAACTGTCTTACAGCATTGCAAAAACATTGTATTTCATAAGGCATAAGCATCTTTCAGTTTGGCAAGATTTGCAATGAATATTGAATGAAGCAGCTTTCTCTCATAGAGAGACAAGCTTTTGAGCAGATTTGGGCTAGATTTCACTTCATTTGAACAGAAGAACTATTTTAACATTACTGGTCTCAGAAACCTGTAAACTGACAATCTTGAGCATTGTAGTTAACATAAGTTTTTGTTCATATAACTTCTAACATATTAAAAACTGTCTTACAGCATTGCAAAAACATTGTATTTCATAAGGCATAAGCATCTTTCAGTTTGGCAAGATTTGCACAGAATATTGAATGAAGCAGCTCTATCTCACAGAGAGACAAGCTTTTGAGCAGATTTGGGCTAGATTTCACTTCATTTGAACAGAAGCACTTTTTCAACATTACTGGTCTCAGAAACCTGTAAACTGACAACCTTGAGCATTGAAGTCCTAACATAAGGTTTTGTGCATATAACTTCTAACACATTAAAAACTGTCTTACAGCATTTCAAAAACATTGTATTTCATAAGGAATAAGCATCTTTCAGTTTGGCAAGATTTGCACTGAATATTGAATGAAGCAGCTTTCTCTCATAGAGAGACAAACTTTTGAGCAGATTTGGGCTAGATTTCACTTCATTTGAACAGAAGCACTATTTTAACATTACTGGTCTCAGAAACCTGTAAACTGACATTCTTGAGCATTGAAGTCCTAACATAAGTTTTTGTGCATATAACTTCTAACACATTAAAAACTGTCTTACAGCATTGCAAAAACATTGTATTTCATAAGGCATAAGCATCTTTCAGTTTGGCAAGATTTGCACTGAATATTGAATGAAGCAGCTTTCTCTTATAGAGAGACAAGCTTTTGAGCAGATTTGGGCTAGATTTCACTTCATTTGAACAGAAGCACTATTTTAACATTACTGGTCTCAGAAACCTGTAAACTGACAATCTTGAGCATTGAAGTCCTAACATAAGTTTTTGTGCATATAACCTCTGACACATTAAAAACTGTCTTACAGCATTGCAAAAACATTGTATTTCATAAGGCATAAGCATCTTTCAGTTTGGCAAGATTTGCACTGAATATTGAATGAAGCAGCTTTCTCATATAGAGAGACAAGCTTTTGCGCAGATTTGGGCTAGATTTCACTTTATTTGAACAGAAGCACTATTTTAACATTACTGGTCTCAGAAACCTGTAAACTGACAATCTTGAGCATTGAAGTCCTAACATAAGTTTTTGTGCATATAACTTCTAACACATTAAAAACTGTCTTACAGCATTGCAAAAACATTGTATTTCATAAGGCATAAGCTTCTTTCAGTTTGGCAAGATTTGCACTGAATATTGAATGAAGCAGCTTTCTCTTATAGAGAGACAAGCTTTTGAGCAGATTTGGGCTAGATTTCACTTCATTTGAACAGAAGCACTATTTTAACATTACTGGTCTCAGAAACCTGTAAACTGACAATCTTGAGCATTGAAGTCCTAACATACGTTTTTGTGCATATAACTTCTAACTGATTAAAAACTGTCTTACAGCATTGCAAAAACATTGTATTTCATAAGGCATAAGCATCTTTCAGTTTGGCAAGATTTGCACTGAATATTGAATGAAGCAGCTGTCTCTCATAGAGAGGCAAGCTTTTGAGCAGATTTGGGCTAGATTTCAACTTCATTTCAACAGAAGCACTATTTTAACATTACTGGTCTCAGAAACCTGTAAACTGACAATCTTGAGCATTGAAGTCCTAACATAAGTTTTTGTGCATATAACTTCTAACACATTAAAAACTGTCTTACAGCATTGCAAAAACATTGTATTTCATAAGGCATAAGCATCTTTCAGTTTGGCAAGATTTGCAATGAATATTGAATGAAGCAGCTTTCTCTCATAGAGAGACAAGCTTTTGAGCAGATTTGGGCTAGATTTCACTTCATTTGAACAGAACTATTTTAACATTACTGGTCTCAGAAACCTGTAAAATGACAATCTTGAGCATTGAAGTTAACATAAGTTTTTGTTCATATAACTTCTAACACATTAAAAACTGTCTTACAGCATTGCAAAAACATTGTATTTCATAAGGCATAAGCATCTTTCAGTTTGGCAAGATTTGCACAGAATATTGAATGAAGCAGCTCTATCTCACAGAGAGACAAGCTTTTGAGCAGATTTGGGCTAGATTTCACTTCATTTGAACAGAAGCACTGTTTCAACATTACTGGTCTCAGAAACCTGTAAACTGACAATCTTGAGCATTGAAGTTAACATAAGTTTTTGTTCATATAACTTCTAACACATTAAAAACTGTCTTACAGCATTGCAAAACATTGTATTTCATAAGGCATAAGCATCTTTCAGTTTGGCAAGATTTGCACAGAATATTGAATGAAGCAGCTCTATCTCACAGAGAGACAAGCTTTTGAGCAGATTTGGGCTAGATTTCACTTCATTTGAACAGAAGCACTTTTTCAACATTACTGGTCTCAGAAACATGTAAACTGACAACCTTGAGCATTGAAGTCCTAACATAAGGTTTTGTGCATATAACTTCTAACACATTAAAAACTGTCTTACAGCATTGCAAAAACATTGTATTTCATAAGGAATAAGCATCTTTCAGTTTGGCAAGATTTGCACTGAATATTGAATGAAGCAGCTTTCTCTCATAGAGAGACAAACTTTTGAGCAGATTTGGGCTAGATTTCACTTCATTTGAACAGAAGCACTATTTTAACATTACTGGTCTCAGAAACCTGTAAACTGACATTCTTGAGCATTGAAGTCCTAACATGTTTTTGTGCATATAACTTCTAACACATTAAAAACTGTCTTACAGCATTGCAAAAACATTGTATTTCATAAGGCATAAGCATCTTTCAGTTTGGCATGATTTGCACTGAATATTGAATGAAGCAGCTTTCTCTCATAGAGAGACAAGCTTTTGCGCAGATTTGGGCTAGATTTCACTTTATTTGAACAGAAGCACTATTTTAACATTACTGGTCTCAGAAACCTGTAAACTGACAATCTTGAGCATTGAAGTCCTAACATAAGTTTTTGTTCATATAACTTCTCTAACACATTAAAAACTGTCTTACAGCATTGCAAAAACATTGTATTTCATAAGGCATTAAGCATCTTTCAGTTTGGCAAGATTTGCACTGAATATTGAATGAAGCAGCTGTCTCTCATAGAGAGACAAGCTTTTGAGCAGATTTGGGCTAGATTTCACTTCATTTGAACAGAAGCACTATTTTAACAATACTGGTCTCAGAAACCTGTAAACTGACAATCTTGAGCATTGAAGTCCTAACATAAGTTTTTGTGCATATAACTTCTAACTCATTAAAAACTGTCTTACAGCATTGCAAAAACATTGTATTTCATAAGGCATGAGCATCTTTCAGTTTGGCATGATTTGCACTGAATATTGAATGAAGCAGCTTTCTCTCATAGAGAGACAAACTTTTGAGCAGATTTGGGCTATATTTCACTTCATTTCAACAGAAGCACTATTTTAACAATACTGGTCTCAGAAACCTGTAAACTGACAATCTTGAGCATTGAAGTCCTAACATACGTTTTTGTGCATATAACTTCTAACTGATTAAAAACTGTCTTACAGCATTGCAAAAACATTGTATTTCATAAGGCATAAGCATCTTTCAGTTTGGCATGATTTGCACTGAATATTGAATGAAGCAGCTTTCTCTCATAGAGAGACAAGCTTTTGCTCAGATTTGGGCTAGATTTCACTTTATTTGAACAGAGGCACTATTTTAACATTAGTGGTCTCAGAAACCTGTAAACTGACAATCTTGAGCATTGAAGTCCTAACATAAGTTTTTGTTCATATAACTTCTAACACACTAAAAACTGTCTTACAGCATTGCAAAAACATTGTATTTCATAAGGCATAAGCATCTTTCAGTTTGGCAAGATTTGCACAGAATATTGAATGAAACAGCTCTATCTCACAGAGAGACAAGCTTTTAAGCAGATTTGGGCTAGATTTCACTTCATTTGAACAGAAGCACTATTTCAACATTACTGGTCTCAGAAACCTGTAAACTGACAATCTTGAGCATTGAAGTCCTAACATAAGGTTTTGTGCATATAACTTCTAACACATTAAAAACTGTCTTACAGCATTGCAAAAACATTGTATTTCATAAGGCATAAGAATCTTTCAGTTTGTCAAGATTTGCACTGAGTATTGAATGAAGCAGCTTTCTCTCATAGAGAGACAAGCTTTTGAGCAGATTTGGGCTAGATTTCACTTCATTTGAACAGAAGCACTATTTTAACATTACTGGTCTCAGAAACCTGTAAACTGACAATCTTGAGCATTGAAGTCCTAACATAAGTTTTTGTGCATATAACTTCTAACACATTAAAAACTGTCTTACAGCATTGCAAAAACATTGTATTTCATAAGGCATAAGCATCTTTCAGTTTGGCAAGATTTGCAATGAATATTGAATGAAGCAGCTTTCTCTCATAGAGAGACAAACTTTTGAGCAGATTTGGGCTAGATTTCACTTCATTTGAACAGAAGCACTATTTTAACATTACTGGTCTCAGAAACCTGTAAACTGACATTCTTGAGCATTGAAGTCCTAACATAAGTTTTTGTGCATATAACTTCTAACACATTAAAAACTGTCTTACAGCATTGCAAAAACATTGTATTTCATAAGGCATAAGCATCTTTCAGTTTGGCAAGATTTGCACTGAATATTGAATGAAGCAGCTTTCTCTTATAGAGAGACAAGCTTTTGAGCAGATTTGGGCTAGATTTCACTTCATTTGAACAGAAGCACTATTTTAACATTACTGGTCTCAGAAACCTGTAAACTGACAATCTTGAGCATTGAAGTCCTAACATAAGTTTTTGTGCATATAACCTCTGACACATTAAAAACTGTCTTACAGCATTGCAAAAACATTGTATTTCATAAGGCATAAGCATCTTTCAGTTTGGCAAGATTTGCACTGAATATTGAATGAAGCAGCTTTCTCATATAGAGAGACAAGCTTTTGCGCAGATTTGGGCTAGATTTCACTTTATTTGAACAGAAGCACTATTTTAACATTACTGGTCTCAGAAACCTGTAAACTGACAATCTTGAGCATTGAAGTCCTAACATAAGTTTTTGTGCATATAACTTCTAACACATTAAAAACTGTCTTACAGCATTGCAAAAACATTGTATTTCATAAGGCATAAGCTTCTTTCAGTTTGGCAAGATTTGCACTGAATATTGAATGAAGCAGCTTTCTCTTATAGAGAGACAAGCTTTTGAGCAGATTTGGGCTAGATTTCACTTCATTTGAACAGAAGCACTATTTTAACATTACTGGTCTCAGAAACCTGTAAACTGACAATCTTGAGCATTGAAGTCCTAACATACGTTTTTGTGCATATAACTTCTAACTGATTAAAAACTGTCTTACAGCATTGCAAAAACATTGTATTTCATAAGGCATAAGCATCTTTCAGTTTGGCATGATTTGCACTGAATATTGAATGAAGCAGCTTTCTCTCATAGAGAGACAAGCTTTTGCTCAGATTTGGGCTAGATTTCACTTTATTTGAACAGAGGCACTATTTTAACATTACTGGTCTCAGAAACCTGTAAACTGACAATCTTGAGCATTGAAGTCCTAACATAAGTTTTTGTTCATATAACTTCTAACACATTAAAAACTGTCTTACAGCATTGCAAAAACATTGTATTTCATAAGGCATAAGCATCTTTCAGTTTGGCAAGATTTGCACAGAATATTGAATGAAACAGCTCTATCTCACAGAGAGACAAGCTTTTGAGCAGATTTGGGCTAGATTTCACTTCATTTGAACAGAAGCACTATTTTAACATTAATGGTCTCAGAAACCTGTAAACTGACAATCTTGAGCATTGAAGTCCTAACATAAGTTTTTGTTCATATAACTTCTAACACATTAAAAACTGTCTTAAAGCATTGCAAAAACATTGTATTTCATAAGGCATAAGCATCTTTCAGTTTGGCAAGATTTGCACTGAATATTGAATGAAGCAGCTTTCTCTCATAGAGAGACAAGCTTTTGCTCAGATTTGGGCTAGATTTCACTTTATTTGAACAGAAGCACTATTTTAACATTACTGGTCTCAGAAACCTGTAAACTGACAATCTTGAGCAATGAAGTCCTAACATAAGTTTTTGTTCATATAACTTCTAACACATTAAAAACTGTCTTACAGCATTGCAAAAACATTGTATTTCATAAGGCATAAGCATCTTTCAGTTTGGCAAGATTTGCACAGAATATTGAATGAAACAGCTCTATCTCACAGAGAGACAAGCTTTTGAGCAGATTTGGGCTAGATTTCACTTCATTTGAACAGAAGCACTATTTCAACATTACTGGTCTCAGAAACCTGTAAACTGACAATCTTGAGCATTGAAGTCCTAACATAAGGTTTTGTGCATATAACTTCTAACACATTAAAAACTGTCTTACAGCATTGCAAAAACATTGTATTTCATAAGGCATAAGCATCTTTCAGTTTGTCAAGATTTGCACTGAGTATTGAATGAAGCAGCTTTCTCTCATAGAGAGACAAGCTTTTGAGCAGATTTGGGCTAGATTTCACTTCATTTGAACAGAAGCACTATTTTAACATTACTGGTCTCAGAAACCTGTAAACTGACAATCTTGAGCATTGAAGTCCTAACATTAGTTTTTGTGCATATAACTTCTAACACATTAAAAACTGTCTTACAGCATTGCAAAAACATTGTATTTCATAAGGCATAAGCATCTTTCAGTTTGGCAAGATTTGCAATGAATATTGAATGAAGCAGCTTTCTCTCATAGAGAGACAAGCTTTTGAGCAGATTTGGGCTAGATTTCACTTCATTTGAACAGAAGAACTATTTTAACATTACTGGTCTCAGAAACCTGTAAAATGACAATCTTGAGCATTGAAGTTAACATAAGTTTTTGTTCATGTAACTTCTAACACATTAAAAACTGTCTTACAGCATTGCAAAAACATTGTATTTCATAAGGCATAAGCATCTTTCAGTTTGGCAAGATTTGCACAGAATATTGAATGAAGCAGCTCTATCTCACAGAGAGACAAGCTTTTGAGCAGATTTGGGCTAGATTTCACTTCATTTGAACAGAAGCACTGTTTCAACATTACTGGTCTCAGAAACCTGTAAACTGACAATCTTGAGCATTGAAGTTAACATAAGTTTTTGTTCATATAACTTCTAACACATTAAAAACTGTCTTACAGCATTGCAAAAACATTGTATTTCATAAGGCATAAGCATCTTTCAGTTTGGCAAGATTTGCACAGAATATTGAATGAAGCAGCTCTATCTCACAGAGAGACAAGCTTTTGAGCAGATTTGGGCTAGATTTCACTTCATTTGAACAGAAGCACTTTTTCAAGATTACTGGTCTCAGAAACCTGTAAACTGACAACCTTGAGCATTGAAGTCCTAACATAAGGTTTTGTGCATATAACTTCTAACACATTAAAAACTGTCTTACAGCATTTCAAAAACATTGTATTACATAAGGAATAAGCATCTTTCAGTTTGGCAAGATTTGCACTGAATATTGAATGAAGCAGCTTTCTCTCATAGAGAGACAAACTTTTGAGCAGATTTGGGCTAGATTTCACTTCATTTGAACAGAAGCACTATTTTAACATTACTGGTCTCAGAAACCTGTAAACTGACATTCTTGAGCATTGAAGTCCTAACATAAGTTTTTGTGCATATAACTTCTAACACATTAAAAACTGTCTTACAGCATTGCAAAAACATTGTATTTCATAAGGCATAAGCATCTTTCAGTTTGGCAAGATTTGCACTGAATATTGAATGAAGCAGCTTTCTCTTATAGAGAGACAAGCTTTTGAGCAGATTTGGGCTAGATTTCACTTCATTTGAACAGAAGCACTATTTTAACATTACTGGTCTTAGAAACCTGTAAACTGACAATCTTGAGCATTGAAGTCCTAACATAAGTTTTTGTGCATATAACTTCTGACACATTAAAAACTGTCTTACAGCATTGCAAAAACATTGTATTTCATAAGGCATAAGCATCTTTCAGTTTGGCAAGATTTGCACAGAATATTGAATGAAACAGCTCTATCTCACAGAGAGACAAGCTTTTGAGCAGATTTGGGCTAGATTTCACTTCATTTGAACAGAAGCACTATTTCAACATTACTGGTCTCAGAAACCTGTAAACTGACAATCTTGAGCATTGAAGTCCTAACATAAGGTTTTGTGCATATAACTTCTAACACATTAAAAACTGTCTTACAGCATTGCAAAAACATTGTATTTCATAAGGCATAAGCATCTTTCAGTTTGGCAAGATTTGCACTGAGTATTGAATGAAGCAGCTTTCTCTCATAGAGAGACAAGCTTTTGAGCAGATTTGGGCTAGATTTCACTTCATTTGAACAGAAGCACTATTTTAACATTACTGGTCTCAGAAACCTGTAAACTGACAATCTTGAGCATTGAAGTCCTAACATAAGTTTTTGTTCATATAACTTCTAACACATTAAAAACTGTCTTAAAGCATTGCAAAAACATTGTATTTCATAAGGCATAAGCATCTTTCAGTTTGGCAAGATTTGCACAGAATATTGAATGAAGCAGCTCTATCTCACAGAGAGACAAGCTTTTGAGCAGATTTGGGCTAGATTTCACTTCATTTGAACAGAAGCACTATTTCAACATTACTGGTCTCAGAAACCTGTAAACTGACAATCTTGAGCATTGAAGTCCTAACATAAGGTTTTGTGCATATAACTTCTAACACATTAAAAACTGTCTTACAGCATTGCAAAAACATTGTATTTCATAAGGCATAAGCATCTTTCAGTTTGGCAAGATTTGCAATGAATATTGAATGAAGCAGCTTTCTCTCATAGAGAGACAAGCTTTTGAGCAGATTTGGGCTAGATTTCACTTCATTTGAACAGAAGAACTATTTTAACATTACTGGTCTCAGAAACCTGTAAACTGACAATCTTGAGCATTGAAGTTAACATAAGTTTTTGTTCATATAACTTCTAACACATTAAAAACTGTCTTACAGCATTGCAAAAACATTGTATTTCATAAGGCATAAGCATCTTTCAGTTTGGCAAGATTTGCACAGAATATTGAATGAAGCAGCTCTATCTCACAGAGAGACAAGCTTTTGAGCAGATTTGGGCTAGATTTCACTTCATTTGAACAGAAGCACTATTTTAACATTACTGGTCTCAGAAACCTGTAAACTGACATTCTTGAGCATTGAAGTCCTAACATGAGTTTTTGTGCATATAACCTCTGACACATTAAAAACTGTCTTACAGCATTGCAAAAACATTGTATTTCATAAGGCATAAGCATCTTTCAGTTTGGCAAGATTTCACTGAATATTGAATGAAGCAGCTTTCTCTCATAGAGAGACAAGCTTTTGCGCAGATTTGGGCTAGATTTCACTTTATTTGAACAGAAGCACTATTTTAACATTACTGGTCTCAGAAACCTGTAAACTGACAATCTTGAGCATTGAAGTCCTAACATAAGTTTTTGTGCATATAACTTCTAACACATTAAAAACTGTCTTACAGCATTGCAAAAACATTGTATTTCATAAGGCATAAGCATCTTTCAGTTTGGCAAGATTTGCAATGAATATTGAATGAAGCAGCTTTCTCTCATAGAGAGACAAGCTTTTGAGCAGATTTGGGCTAGATTTCACTTCATTTGAACAGAACTATTTTAACATTACTGGTCTCAGAAACCTGTAAAATGACAATCTTGAGCATTGAAGTTAACATAAGTTTTTGTTCATATAACTTCTAACACATTAAAAACTGTCTTACAGCATTGCAAAAACATTGTATTTCATAAGGCATAAGCATCTTTCAGTTTGGCAAGATTTGCACAGAATATTGAATGAAGCAGCTCTATCTCACAGAGAGACAAGCTTTTGAGCAGATTTGGGCTAGATTTCACTTCATTTGAACAGAAGCACTGTTTCAACATTACTGGTCTCAGAAACCTGTAAACTGACAATCTTGAGCATTGAAGTTAACATAAGTTTTTGTTCATATAACTTCTAACACATTAAAAACTGTCTTACAGCATTGCAAAAAATTGTATTTCATAAGGCATAAGCATCTTTCAGTTTGGCAAGATTTGCACAGAATATTGAATGAAGCAGCTCTATCTCACAGAGAGACAAGCTTTTGAGCAGATTTGGGCTAGATTTCACTTCATTTGAACAGAAGCACTTTTTCAACATTACTGGTCTCAGAAACCTGTAAACTGACAACCTTGAGCATTGAAGTCCTAACATAAGGTTTTGTGCATATAACTTCTAACACATTAAAAACTGTCTTACAGCATTGCAAAAACATTGTATTTCATAAGGAATAAGCATCTTTCAGTTTGGCAAGATTTGCACTGAATATTGAATGAAGCAGCTTTCTCTCATAGAGAGACAAACTTTTGAGCAGATTTGGGCTAGATTTCACTTCATTTGAACAGAAGCACTATTTTAACATTACTGGTCTCAGAAACCTGTAAACTGACATTCTTGAGCATTGAAGTCCTAACATAAGTTTTTGTGCATATAACTTCTAACACATTAAAAACTGTCTTACAGCATTGCAAAAACATTGTATTTCATAAGGCATAAGCATCTTTCAGTTTGGCATGATTTGCACTGAATATTGAATGAAGCAGCTTTCTCTCATAGAGAGACAAGCTTTTGCGCAGATTTGGGCTAGATTTCACTTTATTTGAACAGAAGCACTATTTTAACATTACTGGTCTCAGAAACCTGTAAACTGACAATCTTGAGCATTGAAGTCCTAACATAAGTTTTTGTTCATATAACTTCTCTAACACATTAAAAACTGTCTTACAGCATTGCAAAAACATTGTATTTCATAAGGCATAAGCATCTTTCAGTTTGGCAAGATTTGCACTGAATATTGAATGAAGCAGCTGTCTCTCATAGAGAGACAAGCTTTTGAGCAGATTTGGGCTAGATTTCACTTCATTTGAACAGAAGCACTATTTTAACAATACTGGTCTCAGAAACCTGTAAACTGACAATCTTGAGCATTGAAGTCCTAACATAAGTTTTTGTGCATATAACTTCTAACTCATTAAAAACTGTCTTACAGCATTGCAAAAACATTGTATTTCATAAGGCATGAGCATCTTTCAGTTTGGCATGATTTGCACTGAATATTGAATGAAGCAGCTTTCTCTCATAGAGAGACAAGCTTTTGAGCAGATTTGGGCTATATTTCACTTCATTTCAACAGAAGCACTATTTTAACAATACTGGTCTCAGAAACCTGTAAACTGACAATCTTGAGCATTGAAGTCCTAACATAAGTTTTTGTGCATATAACTTTAGACACATTAAAAACTGTCTTACAGCATTGCAAAAACATTGTAATTCATAAGGCATAAGCATCTTTCAGTTTGGCAAGATTTGCACTGAATATTGAATGAAGCAGCTTTCTCTCATAGAGAGACAAGCTTTTGAGCAGATTTGGGCTAGATTTCACTTTATTTGAACAGAAGCACTATTTTAACATTACTGGTCTCAGAAACCTGTAAACTGACAATCTTGAGCATTGAAGTCCTAACATAAGTTTTTGTGCATATAACTTCTAACACATTAAAAACTGTCTTACAACATTGCAAAAACATTGTATTTCATAAGGCATAAGCATCTTTCAGTTTGGCAAGATTTGCACTGAATATTGAATGAAGCAGCTTTCTCTCCTAGAGAGACAAGCTTTTGAGCAGATTTGGGCTGGATTTCACTTCATTTGAACAGAAGCACTATTTTAACATTACTGGTCTCAGAAACCTGTAAACTGACAATCTTGAGCATTGAAGTCCTAACATAAGTTTTTGTGCATATAACTTCTGACACATTAAAAACTGTCTTACAGCATTGCAAAAACATTGTAATTCATAAGGCATAAGCATCTTTCAGTTTGGCAAGATTTGCACAGAATATTGAATGAAACAGCTCTATCTCACAGAGAGACAAGCTTTTAAGCAGATTTGGGCTAGATTTCACTTCATTTGAACAGAAGCACTATTTCAACATTACTGGTCTCAGAAACCTGTAAACTGACAATCTTGAGCATTGAAGTCCTAACATAAAGTTTTGTGCATATAACTTCTAACACATTAAAAACTGTCTTACAGCATTGCAAAAACATTGTATTTCATAAGGCATAAGCATCTTTCAGTTTGTCAAGATTTGCACTGAGTATTGAATGAAGCAGCTTTCTCTCATAGAGAGACAAGCTTTTGAGCAGATTTGGGCTAGATTTCACTTCATTTGAACAGAAGCACTATTTTAACATTACTGGTCTCAGAAACCTGTAAACTGACAATCTTGAGCATTGAAGTCCTAACATAAGTTTTTGTGCATATAACTTCTAACACATTAAAAACTGTCTTACAGCATTGCAAAAACATTGTATTTCATAAGGCATAAGCATCTTTCAGTTTGGCAAGATTTGCAATGAATATTGAATGAAGCAGCTTTCTCTCATAGAGAGACAAACTTTTGAGCAGATTTGGGCTAGATTTCACTTCATTTGAACAGAAGCACTATTTTAACATTACTGGTCTCAGAAACCTGTAAACTGACATTCTTGAGCATTGAAGTCCTAACATAAGTTTTTGTGCATATAACTTCTAACACATTAAAAACTGTCTTACAGCATTGCAAAAACATTGTATTTCATAAGGCATAAGCATCTTTCAGTTTGGCAAGATTTGCACTGAATATTGAATGAAGCAGCTTTCTCTTATAGAGAGACAAGCTTTTGAGCAGATTTGGGCTAGATTTCACTTCATTTGAACAGAAGCACTATTTTAACATTACTGGTCTCAGAAACCTGTAAACTGACAATCTTGAGCATTGAAGTCCTAACATAAGTTTTTGTGCATATAACCTCTGACACATTAAAAACTGTCTTACAGCATTGCAAAAACATTGTATTTCATAAGGCATAAGCATCTTTCAGTTTGGCAAGATTTGCACTGAATATTGAATGAAGCAGCTTTCTCATATAGAGAGACAAGCTTTTGCGCAGATTTGGGCTAGATTTCACTTTATTTGAACAGAAGCACTATTTTAACATTACTGGTCTCAGAAACCTGTAAACTGACAATCTTGAGCATTGAAGTCCTAACATAAGTTTTTGTGCATATAACTTCTAACACATTAAAAACTGTCTTACAGCATTGCAAAAACATTGTATTTCATAAGGCATAAGCTTCTTTCAGTTTGGCAAGATTTGCACTGAATATTGAATGAAGCAGCTTTCTCTTATAGAGAGACAAGCTTTTGAGCAGATTTGGGCTAGATTTCACTTCATTTGAACAGAAGCACTATTTTAACATTACTGGTCTCAGAAACCTGTAAACTGACAATCTTGAGCATTGAAGTCCTAACATACGTTTTTGTGCATATAACTTCTAACTGATTAAAAACTGTCTTACAGCATTGCAAAAACATTGTATTTCATAAGGCATAAGCATCTTTCAGTTTGGCATGATTTGCACTGAATATTGAATGAAGCAGCTTTCTCTCATAGAGAGACAAGCTTTTGCTCAGATTTGGGCTAGATTTCACTTTATTTGAACAGAGGCACTATTTTAACATTACTGGTCTCAGAAACCTGTAAACTGACAATCTTGAGCATTGAAGTCCTAACATAAGTTTTTGTTCATATAACTTCTAACACATTAAAAACTGTCTTACAGCATTGCAAAAACATTGTATTTCATAAGGCATAAGCATCTTTCAGTTTGGCAAGATTTGCACAGAATATTGAATGAAACAGCTCTATCTCACAGAGAGACAAGCTTTTGAGCAGATTTGGGCTAGATTTCACTTCATTTGAACAGAAGCACTATTTCAACATTACTGGTCTCAGAAACCTGTAAACTGACAATCTTGAGCATTGAAGTCCTAACATAAGGTTTTGTGCATATAACTTCTAACACATTAAAAACTGTCTTATAGCATTGCAAAAACATTGTATTTCATAAGGCATAAGCATCTTTCAGTTTGTCAAGATTTGCACTGAGTATTGAATGAAGCAGCTTTCTCTCATAGAGAGACAAGCTTTTGAGCAGATTTGGGCTAGATTTCACTTCATTTGAACAGAAGCACTATTTCAACATTACTGGTCTCAGAAACCTGTAAACTGACAATCTTGAGCATTGAAGTCCTAACATAAGGTTTTGTGCATATAACTTCTAACACATTAAAAACTGTCTTACAGCATTGCAAAAACATTGTATTTCATAAGGCATAAGCATCTTTCAGTTTGGCAAGATTTGCACTGAGTATTGAATGAAGCAGCTTTCTCTCATAGAGAGACAAGCTTTTGAGCAGATTTGGGCTAGATTTCACTTCATTTGAACAGAAGCACTATTTTAACATTACTGGTCTCAGAAACCTGTAAACTGACAATCTTGAGCATTGAAGTCCTAACATAAGTTTTTGTTCATATAACTTCTAACACATTAAAAACTGTCTTAAAGCATTGCAAAAACATTGTATTTCATAAGGCATAAGCATCTTTCAGTTTGGCAAGATTTGCACTGAATATTGAATGAAGCAGCTTTCTCTCATAGAGAGACAAGCTTTTGCTCAGATTTGGGCTAGATTTCACTTTATTTGAACAGAAGCACTATTTTAACATTACTGGTCTCAGAAACCTGTAAACTGACAATCTTGAGCATTGAAGTCCTAACATAAGTTTTTGTTCATATAACTTCTAACACATTAAAAACTGTCTTACAGCATTGCAAAAACATTGTATTTCATAAGGCATAAGCATCTTTCAGTTTGGCAAGATTTGCACAGAATATTGAATGAAACAGCTCTATCTCACAGAGAGACAAGCTTTTGAGCAGATTTGGGCTAGATTTCACTTCATTTGAACAGAAGCACTATTTCAACATTACTGGTCTCAGAAACCTGTAAACTGACAATCTTGAGCATTGAAGTCCTAACATAAGGTTTTGTGCATATAACTTCTAACACATTAAAAACTGTCTTACAGCATTGCAAAAACATTGTATTTCATAAGGCATAAGCATCTTTCAGTTTGTCAAGATTTGCACTGAGTATTGAATGAAGCAGCTTTCTCTCATAGAGAGACAAGCTTTTGAGCAGATTTGGGCTAGATTTCACTTCATTTGAACAGAAGCACTATTTTAACATTACTGGTCTCAGAAACCTGTAAACTGACAATCTTGAGCATTGAAGTCCTAACATAAGTTTTTGTGCATATAACTTCTAACACATTAAAAACTGTCTTACAGCATTGCAAAAACATTGTATTTCATAAGGCATAAGCATCTTTCAGTTTGGCAAGATTTGCAATGAATATTGAATGAAGCAGCTTTCTCTCATAGAGAGACAAGCTTTTGAGCAGATTTGGGCTAGATTTCACTTCATTTGAACAGAAGAACTATTTTAACATTACTGGTCTCAGAAACCTGTAAAATGACAATCTTGAGCATTGAAGTTAACATAAGTTTTTGTTCATATAACTTCTAACACATTAAAAACTGTCTTACAGCATTGCAAAAACATTGTATTTCATAAGGCATAAGCATCTTTCAGTTTGGCAAGATTTGCACAGAATATTGAATGAAGCAGCTCTATCTCACAGAGAGACAAGCTTTTGAGCAGATTTGGGCTAGATTTCACTTCATTTGAACAGAAGCACTGTTTCAACATTACTGGTCTCAGAAACCTGTAAACTGACAATCTTGAGCATTGAAGTTAACATAAGTTTTTGTTCATATAACTTCTAACACATTAAAAACTGTCTTACAGCATTGCAAAAACATTGTATTTCATAAGGCATAAGCATCTTTCAGTTTGGCAAGATTTGCACAGAATATTGAATGAAGCAGCTCTATCTCACAGAGAGACAAGCTTTTGAGCAGATTTGGGCTAGATTTCACTTCATTTGAACAGAAGCACTTTTTCAACATTACTGGTCTCAGAAACCTGTAAACTGACAACCTTGAGCATTGAAGTCCTAACATAAGGTTTTGTGCATATAACTTCTAACACATTAAAAACTGTCTTACAGCATTTCAAAAACATTGTATTACATAAGGAATAAGCATCTTTCAGTTTGGCAAGATTTGCACTGAATATTGAATGAAGCAGCTTTCTCTCATAGAGAGACAAACTTTTGAGCAGATTTGGGCTAGATTTCACTTCATTTGAACAGAAGCACTATTTTAACATTACTGGTCTCAGAAACCTGTAAACTGACATTCTTGAGCATTGAAGTCCTAACATAAGTTTTTGTGCATATAACTTCTAACACATTAAAAACTGTCTTACAGCATTGCAAAAACATTGTATTTCATAAGGCATAAGCATCTTTCAGTTTGGCAAGATTTGCACTGAATATTGAATGAAGCAGCTTTCTCTTATAGAGAGACAAGCTTTTGAGCAGATTTGGGCTAGATTTCACTTCATTTGAACAGAAGCACTATTTTAACATTACTGGTCTTAGAAACCTGTAAACTGACAATCTTGAGCATTGAAGTCCTAACATAAGTTTTTGTGCATATAACTTCTGACACATTAAAAACTGTCTTACAGCATTGCAAAAACATTGTATTTCATAAGGCATAAGCATCTTTCAGTTTGGCAAGATTTGCACAGAATATTGAATGAAACAGCTCTATCTCACAGAGAGACAAGCTTTTGAGCAGATTTGGGCTAGATTTCACTTCATTTGAACAGAAGCACTATTTCAACATTACTGGTCTCAGAAACCTGTAAACTGACAATCTTGAGCATTGAAGTCCTAACATAAGGTTTTGTGCATATAACTTCTAACACATTAAAAACTGTCTTACAGCATTGCAAAAACATTGTATTTCATAAGGCATAAGCATCTTTCAGTTTGGCAAGATTTGCAATGAATATTGAATGAAGCAGCTTTCTCTCATAGAGAGACAAGCTTTTGAGCAGATTTGGGCTAGATTTCACTTCATTTGAACAGAAGAACTATTTTAACATTACTGGTCTCAGAAACCTGTAAACTGACAATCTTGAGCATTGAAGTTAACATAAGTTTTTGTTCATATAACTTCTAACACATTAAAAACTGTCTTACAGCATTGCAAAAACATTGTATTTCATAAGGCATAAGCATCTTTCAGTTTGGCAAGATTTGCACAGAATATTGAATGAAGCAGCTCTATCTCACAGAGAGACAAGCTTTTGAGCAGATTTGGGCTAGATTTCACTTCATTTGAACAGAAGCACTTTTTCAACATTACTGGTCTCAGAAACCTGTAAACTGACAACCTTGAGCATTGAAGTCCTAACATAAGGTTTTGTGCATATAACTTCTAACACATTAAAAACTGTCTTACAGCATTTCAAAAACATTGTATTTCATAAGGAATAAGCATCTTTCAGTTTGGCAAGATTTGCACTGAATATTGAATGAAGCAGCTTTCTCTCATAGAGAGACAAACTTTTGAGCAGATTTGGGCTAGATTTCACTTCATTTGAACAGAAGCACTATTTTAACATTACTGGTCTCAGAAACCTGTAAACTGACATTCTTGAGCATTGAAGTCCTAACATGAGTTTTTGTGCATATAACCTCTGACACATTAAAAACTGTCTTACAGCATTGCAAAAACATTGTATTTCATAAGGCATAAGCATCTTTCAGTTTGGCAAGATTTCACTGAATATTGAATGAAGCAGCTTTCTCTCATAGAGAGACAAGCTTTTGCGCAGATTTGGGCTAGATTTCACTTTATTTGAACAGAAGCACTATTTTAACATTACTGGTCTCAGAAACCTGTAAACTGACAATCTTGAGCATTGAAGTCCTAACATAAGTTTTTGTGTATATAACTTCTAACACATTAAAAACTGTCTTACAGCATTGCAAAAACATTGTATTTCATAAGGCATAAGCATCTTTCAGTTTGGCAAGATTTGCAATGAATATTGAATGAAGCAGCTTTCTCTCATAGAGAGACAAGCTTTTGAGCAGATTTGGGCTAGATTTCACTTCATTTGAACAGAACTATTTTAACATTACTGGTCTCAGAAACCTGTAAAATGACAATCTTGAGCATTGAAGTTAACATAAGTTTTTGTTCATATAACTTCTAACACATTAAAAACTGTCTTACAGCATTGCAAAAACATTGTATTTCATAAGGCATAAGCATCTTTCAGTTTGGCAAGATTTGCACAGAATATTGAATGAAGCAGCTCTATCTCACAGAGAGACAAGCTTTTGAGCAGATTTGGGCTAGATTTCACTTCATTTGAACAGAAGCACTGTTTCAACATTACTGGTCTCAGAAACCTGTAAACTGACAATCTTGAGCATTGAAGTTAACATAAGTTTTTGTTCATATAACTTCTAACACATTAAAAACTGTCTTACAGCATTGCAAAACATTGTATTTCATAAGGCATAAGCATCTTTCAGTTTGGCAAGATTTGCACAGAATATTGAATGAAGCAGCTCTATCTCACAGAGAGACAAGCTTTTGAGCAGATTTGGGCTAGATTTCACTTCATTTGAACAGAAGCACTTTTTCAACATTACTGGTCTCAGAAACCTGTAAACTGACAACCTTGAGCATTGAAGTCCTAACATAAGGTTTTGTGCATATAACTTCTAACACATTAAAAACTGTCTTACAGCATTGCAAAAACATTGTATTTCATAAGGAATAAGCATCTTTCAGTTTGGCAAGATTTGCACTGAATATTGAATGAAGCAGCTTTCTCTCATAGAGAGACAAACTTTTGAGCAGATTTGGGCTAGATTTCACTTCATTTGAACAGAAGCACTATTTTAACATTACTGGTCTCAGAAACCTGTAAACTGACATTCTTGAGCATTGAAGTCCTAACATAAGTTTTTGTGCATATAACTTCTAACACATTAAAAACTGTCTTACAGCATTGCAAAAACATTGTATTTCATAAGGCATAAGCATCTTTCAGTTTGGCATGATTTGCACTGAATATTGAATGAAGCAGCTTTCTCTCATAGAGAGACAAGCTTTTGCGCAGATTTGGGCTAGATTTCACTTTATTTGAACAGAAGCACTATTTTAACATTACTGGTCTCAGAAACCTGTAAACTGACAATCTTGAGCATTGAAGTCCTAACATAAGTTTTTGTTCATATAACTTCTCTAACACATTAAAAACTGTCTTACAGCATTGCAAAAACATTGTATTTCATAAGGCATAAGCATCTTTCAGTTTGGCAAGATTTGCACAGAATATTGAATGAAACAGCTCTATCTCACAGAGAGACAAGCTTTTGAGCAGATTTGGGCTAGATTTCACTTCATTTGAACAGAAGCACTATTTTAACAATACTGGTCTCAGAAACCTGTAAACTGACAATCTTGAGCATTGAAGTCCTAACATAAGTTTTTGTGCATATAACTTCTAACTCATTAAAAACTGTCTTACAGCATTGCAAAAACATTGTATTTCATAAGGCATGAGCATCTTTCAGTTTGGCATGATTTGCACTGAATATTGAATGAAGCAGCTTTCTCTCATAGAGAGACAAGCTTTTGAGCAGATTTGGGCTATATTTCACTTCATTTCAACAGAAGCACTATTTTAACAATACTGGTCTCAGAAACCTGTAAACTGACAATCTTGAGCATTGAAGTCCTAACATAAGTTTTTGTGCATATAACTTTAGACACATTAAAAACTGTCTTACAGCATTGCAAAAACATTGTAATTCATAAGGCATAAGCATCTTTCAGTTTGGCAAGATTTGCACTGAATATTGAATGAAGCAGCTTTCTCTCATAGAGAGACAAGCTTTTGAGCAGATTTGGGCTAGATTTCACTTTATTTGAACAGAAGCACTATTTTAACATTACTGGTCTCAGAAACCTGTAAACTGACAATCTTGAGCATTGAAGTCCTAACATAAGTTTTTGTGCATATAACTTCTAACACATTAAAAACTGTCTTACAACATTGCAAAAACATTGTATTTCATAAGGCATAAGCATCTTTCAGTTTGGCAAGATTTGCACTGAATATTGAATGAAGCAGCTTTCTCTCCTAGAGAGACAAGCTTTTGAGCAGATTTGGGCTGGATTTCACTTCATTTGAACAGAAGCACTATTTTAACATTACTGGTCTCAGAAACCTGTAAACTGACAATCTTGAGCATTGAAGTCCTAACATAAGTTTTTGTGCATATAACTTCTGACACATTAAAAACTGTCTTACAGCATTGCAAAAACATTGTATTTCATAAGGCATAAGCATCTTTCAGTTTGGCAAGATTTGCACAGAATATTGAATGAAGCAGCTCTATCTCACAGAGAGACAAGCTTTTGAGCAGATTTGGGCTAGATTTCACTTCATTTGAACAGAAGCACTTTTTCAACATTACTGGTCTCAGAAACCTGTAAACTGACAACCTTGAGCATTGAAGTCCTAACATAAGGTTTTGTGCATATAACTTCTAACACATTAAAAACTGTCTTACAGCATTTCAAAAACATTGTATTACATAAGGAATAAGCATCTTTCAGTTTGGCAAGATTTGCACTGAATATTGAATGAAGCAGCTTTCTCTCATAGAGAGACAAACTTTTGAGCAGATTTGGGCTAGATTTCACTTCATTTGAACAGAAGCACTATTTTAACATTACTGGTCTCAGAAACCTGTAAACTGACATTCTTGAGCATTGAAGTCCTAACATAAGTTTTTGTGCATATAACTTCTAACACATTAAAAACTGTCTTACAGCATTGCAAAAACATTGTATTTCATAAGGCATAAGCATCTTTCAGTTTGGCAAGATTTGCACTGAATATTGAATGAAGCAGCTTTCTCTTATAGAGAGACAAGCTTTTGAGCAGATTTGGGCTAGATTTCACTTCATTTGAACAGAAGCACTATTTTAACATTACTGGTCTTAGAAACCTGTAAACTGACAATCTTGAGCATTGAAGTCCTAACATAAGTTTTTGTGCATATAACTTCTGACACATTAAAAACTGTCTTACAGCATTGCAAAAACATTGTATTTCATAAGGCATAAGCATCTTTCAGTTTGGCAAGATTTGCACAGAATATTGAATGAAACAGCTCTATCTCACAGAGAGACAAGCTTTTGAGCAGATTTGGGCTAGATTTCACTTCATTTGAACAGAAGCACTATTTCAACATTACTGGTCTCAGAAACCTGTAAACTGACAATCTTGAGCATTGAAGTCCTAACATAAGGTTTTGTGCATATAACTTCTAACACATTAAAAACTGTCTTACAGCATTGCAAAAACATTGTATTTCATAAGGCATAAGCATCTTTCAGTTTGGCAAGATTTGCACTGAGTATTGAATGAAGCAGCTTTCTCTCATAGAGAGACAAGCTTTTGAGCAGATTTGGGCTAGATTTCACTTCATTTGAACAGAAGCACTATTTTAACATTACTGGTCTCAGAAACCTGTAAACTGACAATCTTGAGCATTGAAGTCCTAACATAAGTTTTTGTTCATATAACTTCTAACACATTAAAAACTGTCTTAAAGCATTGCAAAAACATTGTATTTCATAAGGCATAAGCATCTTTCAGTTTGGCAAGATTTGCACAGAATATTGAATGAAGCAGCTCTATCTCACAGAGAGACAAGCTTTTGAGCAGATTTGGGCTAGATTTCACTTCATTTGAACAGAAGCACTATTTCAACATTACTGGTCTCAGAAACCTGTAAACTGACAATCTTGAGCATTGAAGTCCTAACATAAGGTTTTGTGCATATAACTTCTAACACATTAAAAACTGTCTTACAGCATTGCAAAAACATTGTATTTCATAAGGCATAAGCATCTTTCAGTTTGGCAAGATTTGCAATGAATATTGAATGAAGCAGCTTTCTCTCATAGAGAGACAAGCTTTTGAGCAGATTTGGGCTAGATTTCACTTCATTTGAACAGAAGAACTATTTTAACATTACTGGTCTCAGAAACCTGTAAACTGACAATCTTGAGCATTGAAGTTAACATAAGTTTTTGTTCATATAACTTCTAACACATTAAAAACTGTCTTACAGCATTGCAAAAACATTGTATTTCATAAGGCATAAGCATCTTTCAGTTTGGCAAGATTTGCACAGAATATTGAATGAAGCAGCTCTATCTCACAGAGAGACAAGCTTTTGAGCAGATTTGGGCTAGATTTCACTTCATTTGAACAGAAGCACTTTTTCAACATTACTGGTCTCAGAAACCTGTAAACTGACAACCTTGAGCATTGAAGTCCTAACATAAGGTTTTGTGCATATAACTTCTAACACATTAAAAACTGTCTTACAGCATTTCAAAAACATTGTATTTCATAAGGAATAAGCATCTTTCAGTTTGGCAAGATTTGCACTGAATATTGAATGAAGCAGCTTTCTCTCATAGAGAGACAAACTTTTGAGCAGATTTGGGCTAGATTTCACTTCATTTGAACAGAAGCACTATTTTAACATTACTGGTCTCAGAAACCTGTAAACTGACATTCTTGAGCATTGAAGTCCTAACATGAGTTTTTGTGCATATAACCTCTGACACAT
Source organism: Carassius carassius (assembly GCF_963082965.1). Classification (NCBI taxonomy): domain Eukaryota; kingdom Metazoa; phylum Chordata; class Actinopteri; order Cypriniformes; family Cyprinidae; genus Carassius; species Carassius carassius. The sequence continues at coordinate 24,401,415 of NC_081766.1, read as the reverse complement.
TAAAAACTGTCTTACAGCATTGCAAAAACATTGTATTTCATAAGGCATAAGCATCTTTCAGTTTGGCAAGATTTCACTGAATATTGAATGAAGCAGCTTTCTCTCATAGAGAGACAAGCTTTTGCGCAGATTTGGGCTAGATTTCACTTTATTTGAACAGAAGCACTATTTTAACATTACTGGTCTCAGAAACCTGTAAACTGACAATCTTGAGCATTGAAGTCCTAACATAAGTTTTTGTGTATATAACTTCTAACACATTAAAAACTGTCTTACAGCATTGCAAAAACATTGTATTTCATAAGGCATAAGCATCTTTCAGTTTGGCAAGATTTGCAATGAATATTGAATGAAGCAGCTTTCTCTCATAGAGAGACAAGCTTTTGAGCAGATTTGGGCTAGATTTCACTTCATTTGAACAGAACTATTTTAACATTACTGGTCTCAGAAACCTGTAAAATGACAATCTTGAGCATTGAAGTTAACATAAGTTTTTGTTCATATAACTTCTAACACATTAAAAACTGTCTTACAGCATTGCAAAAACATTGTATTTCATAAGGCATAAGCATCTTTCAGTTTGGCAAGATTTGCACAGAATATTGAATGAAGCAGCTCTATCTCACAGAGAGACAAGCTTTTGAGCAGATTTGGGCTAGATTTCACTTCATTTGAACAGAAGCACTTTTTCAACATTACTGGTCTCAGAAACCTGTAAACTGACAACCTTGAGCATTGAAGTCCTAACATAAGGTTTTGTGCATATAACTTCTAACACATTAAAAACTGTCTTACAGCATTTCAAAAACATTGTATTACATAAGGAATAAGCATCTTTCAGTTTGGCAAGATTTGCACTGAATATTGAATGAAGCAGCTTTCTCTCATAGAGAGACAAACTTTTGAGCAGATTTGGGCTAGATTTCACTTCATTTGAACAGAAGCACTATTTTAACATTACTGGTCTCAGAAACCTGTAAACTGACATTCTTGAGCATTGAAGTCCTAACATAAGTTTTTGTGCATATAACTTCTAACACATTAAAAACTGTCTTACAGCATTGCAAAAACATTGTATTTCATAAGGCATAAGCATCTTTCAGTTTGGCAAGATTTGCACTGAATATTGAATGAAGCAGCTTTCTCTTATAGAGAGACAAGCTTTTGAGCAGATTTGGGCTAGATTTCACTTCATTTGAACAGAAGCACTATTTTAACATTACTGGTCTTAGAAACCTGTAAACTGACAATCTTGAGCATTGAAGTCCTAACATAAGTTTTTGTGCATATAACTTCTGACACATTAAAAACTGTCTTACAGCATTGCAAAAACATTGTATTTCATAAGGCATAAGCATCTTTCAGTTTGGCAAGATTTGCACAGAATATTGAATGAAACAGCTCTATCTCACAGAGAGACAAGCTTTTGAGCAGATTTGGGCTAGATTTCACTTCATTTGAACAGAAGCACTATTTCAACATTACTGGTCTCAGAAACCTGTAAACTGACAATCTTGAGCATTGAAGTCCTAACATAAGGTTTTGTGCATATAACTTCTAACACATTAAAAACTGTCTTACAGCATTGCAAAAACATTGTATTTCATAAGGCATAAGCATCTTTCAGTTTGGCAAGATTTGCACTGAGTATTGAATGAAGCAGCTTTCTCTCATAGAGAGACAAGCTTTTGAGCAGATTTGGGCTAGATTTCACTTCATTTGAACAGAAGCACTATTTTAACATTACTGGTCTCAGAAACCTGTAAACTGACAATCTTGAGCATTGAAGTCCTAACATAAGTTTTTGTTCATATAACTTCTAACACATTAAAAACTGTCTTAAAGCATTGCAAAAACATTGTATTTCATAAGGCATAAGCATCTTTCAGTTTGGCAAGATTTGCACAGAATATTGAATGAAGCAGCTCTATCTCACAGAGAGACAAGCTTTTGAGCAGATTTGGGCTAGATTTCACTTCATTTGAACAGAAGCACTATTTCAACATTACTGGTCTCAGAAACCTGTAAACTGACAATCTTGAGCATTGAAGTCCTAACATAAGGTTTTGTGCATATAACTTCTAACACATTAAAAACTGTCTTACAGCATTGCAAAAACATTGTATTTCATAAGGCATAAGCATCTTTCAGTTTGGCAAGATTTGCAATGAATATTGAATGAAGCAGCTTTCTCTCATAGAGAGACAAGCTTTTGAGCAGATTTGGGCTAGATTTCACTTCATTTGAACAGAAGAACTATTTTAACATTACTGGTCTCAGAAACCTGTAAACTGACAATCTTGAGCATTGAAGTTAACATAAGTTTTTGTTCATATAACTTCTAACACATTAAAAACTGTCTTACAGCATTGCAAAAACATTGTATTTCATAAGGCATAAGCATCTTTCAGTTTGGCAAGATTTGCACAGAATATTGAATGAAGCAGCTCTATCTCACAGAGAGACAAGCTTTTGAGCAGATTTGGGCTAGATTTCACTTCATTTGAACAGAAGCACTTTTTCAACATTACTGGTCTCAGAAACCTGTAAACTGACAACCTTGAGCATTGAAGTCCTAACATAAGGTTTTGTGCATATAACTTCTAACACATTAAAAACTGTCTTACAGCATTTCAAAAACATTGTATTTCATAAGGAATAAGCATCTTTCAGTTTGGCAAGATTTGCACTGAATATTGAATGAAGCAGCTTTCTCTCATAGAGAGACAAACTTTTGAGCAGATTTGGGCTAGATTTCACTTCATTTGAACAGAAGCACTATTTTAACATTACTGGTCTCAGAAACCTGTAAACTGACATTCTTGAGCATTGAAGTCCTAACATGAGTTTTTGTGCATATAACCTCTGACACATTAAAAACTGTCTTACAGCATTGCAAAAACATTGTATTTCATAAGGCATAAGCATCTTTCAGTTTGGCAAGATTTCACTGAATATTGAATGAAGCAGCTTTCTCTCATAGAGAGACAAGCTTTTGCGCAGATTTGGGCTAGATTTCACTTTATTTGAACAGAAGCACTATTTTAACATTACTGGTCTCAGAAACCTGTAAACTGACAATCTTGAGCATTGAAGTCCTAACATAAGTTTTTGTGTATATAACTTCTAACACATTAAAAACTGTCTTACAGCATTGCAAAAACATTGTATTTCATAAGGCATAAGCATCTTTCAGTTTGGCAAGATTTGCAATGAATATTGAATGAAGCAGCTTTCTCTCATAGAGAGACAAGCTTTTGAGCAGATTTGGGCTAGATTTCACTTCATTTGAACAGAACTATTTTAACATTACTGGTCTCAGAAACCTGTAAAATGACAATCTTGAGCATTGAAGTTAACATAAGTTTTTGTTCATATAACTTCTAACACATTAAAAACTGTCTTACAGCATTGCAAAAACATTGTATTTCATAAGGCATAAGCATCTTTCAGTTTGGCAAGATTTGCACAGAATATTGAATGAAGCAGCTCTATCTCACAGAGAGACAAGCTTTTGAGCAGATTTGGGCTAGATTTCACTTCATTTGAACAGAAGCACTGTTTCAACATTACTGGTCTCAGAAACCTGTAAACTGACAATCTTGAGCATTGAAGTTAACATAAGTTTTTGTTCATATAACTTCTAACACATTAAAAACTGTCTTACAGCATTGCAAAACATTGTATTTCATAAGGCATAAGCATCTTTCAGTTTGGCAAGATTTGCACAGAATATTGAATGAAGCAGCTCTATCTCACAGAGAGACAAGCTTTTGAGCAGATTTGGGCTAGATTTCACTTCATTTGAACAGAAGCACTTTTTCAACATTACTGGTCTCAGAAACCTGTAAACTGACAACCTTGAGCATTGAAGTCCTAACATAAGGTTTTGTGCATATAACTTCTAACACATTAAAAACTGTCTTACAGCATTGCAAAAACATTGTATTTCATAAGGAATAAGCATCTTTCAGTTTGGCAAGATTTGCACTGAATATTGAATGAAGCAGCTTTCTCTCATAGAGAGACAAACTTTTGAGCAGATTTGGGCTAGATTTCACTTCATTTGAACAGAAGCACTATTTTAACATTACTGGTCTCAGAAACCTGTAAACTGACATTCTTGAGCATTGAAGTCCTAACATAAGTTTTTGTGCATATAACTTCTAACACATTAAAAACTGTCTTACAGCATTGCAAAAACATTGTATTTCATAAGGCATAAGCATCTTTCAGTTTGGCATGATTTGCACTGAATATTGAATGAAGCAGCTTTCTCTCATAGAGAGACAAGCTTTTGCGCAGATTTGGGCTAGATTTCACTTTATTTGAACAGAAGCACTATTTTAACATTACTGGTCTCAGAAACCTGTAAACTGACAATCTTGAGCATTGAAGTCCTAACATAAGTTTTTGTTCATATAACTTCTCTAACACATTAAAAACTGTCTTACAGCATTGCAAAAACATTGTATTTCATAAGGCATAAGCATCTTTCAGTTTGGCAAGATTTGCACAGAATATTGAATGAAACAGCTCTATCTCACAGAGAGACAAGCTTTTGAGCAGATTTGGGCTAGATTTCACTTCATTTGAACAGAAGCACTATTTTAACAATACTGGTCTCAGAAACCTGTAAACTGACAATCTTGAGCATTGAAGTCCTAACATAAGTTTTTGTGCATATAACTTCTAACTCATTAAAAACTGTCTTACAGCATTGCAAAAACATTGTATTTCATAAGGCATGAGCATCTTTCAGTTTGGCATGATTTGCACTGAATATTGAATGAAGCAGCTTTCTCTCATAGAGAGACAAGCTTTTGAGCAGATTTGGGCTATATTTCACTTCATTTCAACAGAAGCACTATTTTAACAATACTGGTCTCAGAAACCTGTAAACTGACAATCTTGAGCATTGAAGTCCTAACATAAGTTTTTGTGCATATAACTTTAGACACATTAAAAACTGTCTTACAGCATTGCAAAAACATTGTAATTCATAAGGCATAAGCATCTTTCAGTTTGGCAAGATTTGCACTGAATATTGAATGAAGCAGCTTTCTCTCATAGAGAGACAAGCTTTTGAGCAGATTTGGGCTAGATTTCACTTTATTTGAACAGAAGCACTATTTTAACATTACTGGTCTCAGAAACCTGTAAACTGACAATCTTGAGCATTGAAGTCCTAACATAAGTTTTTGTGCATATAACTTCTAACACATTAAAAACTGTCTTACAACATTGCAAAAACATTGTATTTCATAAGGCATAAGCATCTTTCAGTTTGGCAAGATTTGCACTGAATATTGAATGAAGCAGCTTTCTCTCCTAGAGAGACAAGCTTTTGAGCAGATTTGGGCTGGATTTCACTTCATTTGAACAGAAGCACTATTTTAACATTACTGGTCTCAGAAACCTGTAAACTGACAATCTTGAGCATTGAAGTCCTAACATAAGTTTTTGTGCATATAACTTCTGACACATTAAAAACTGTCTTACAGCATTGCAAAAACATTGTAATTCATAAGGCATAAGCATCTTTCAGTTTGGCAAGATTTGCACAGAATATTGAATGAAACAGCTCTATCTCACAGAGAGACAAGCTTTTAAGCAGATTTGGGCTAGATTTCACTTCATTTGAACAGAAGCACTATTTCAACATTACTGGTCTCAGAAACCTGTAAACTGACAATCTTGAGCATTGAAGTCCTAACATAAGGTTTTGTGCATATAACTTCTAACACATTAAAAACTGTCTTACAGCATTGCAAAAACATTGTATTTCATAAGGCATAAGCATCTTTCAGTTTGTCAAGATTTGCACTGAGTATTGAATGAAGCAGCTTTCTCTCATAGAGAGACAAGCTTTTGAGCAGATTTGGGCTAGATTTCACTTCATTTGAACAGAAGCACTATTTTAACATTACTGGTCTCAGAAACCTGTAAACTGACAATCTTGAGCATTGAAGTCCTAACATAAGTTTTTGTGCATATAACTTCTAACACATTAAAAACTGTCTTACAGCATTGCAAAAACATTGTATTTCATAAGGCATAAGCATCTTTCAGTTTGGCAAGATTTGCAATGAATATTGAATGAAGCAGCTTTCTCTCATAGAGAGACAAACTTTTGAGCAGATTTGGGCTAGATTTCACTTCATTTGAACAGAAGCACTATTTTAACATTACTGGTCTCAGAAACCTGTAAACTGACATTCTTGAGCATTGAAGTCCTAACATAAGTTTTTGTGCATATAACTTCTAACACATTAAAAACTGTCTTACAGCATTGCAAAAACATTGTATTTCATAAGGCATAAGCATCTTTCAGTTTGGCAAGATTTGCACTGAATATTGAATGAAGCAGCTTTCTCTTATAGAGAGACAAGCTTTTGAGCAGATTTGGGCTAGATTTCACTTCATTTGAACAGAAGCACTATTTTAACATTACTGGTCTCAGAAACCTGTAAACTGACAATCTTGAGCATTGAAGTCCTAACATAAGTTTTTGTGCATATAACCTCTGACACATTAAAAACTGTCTTACAGCATTGCAAAAACATTGTATTTCATAAGGCATAAGCATCTTTCAGTTTGGCAAGATTTGCACTGAATATTGAATGAAGCAGCTTTCTCATATAGAGAGACAAGCTTTTGCGCAGATTTGGGCTAGATTTCACTTTATTTGAACAGAAGCACTATTTTAACATTACTGGTCTCAGAAACCTGTAAACTGACAATCTTGAGCATTGAAGTCCTAACATAAGTTTTTGTGCATATAACTTCTAACACATTAAAAACTGTCTTACAGCATTGCAAAAACATTGTATTTCATAAGGCATAAGCTTCTTTCAGTTTGGCAAGATTTGCACTGAATATTGAATGAAGCAGCTTTCTCTTATAGAGAGACAAGCTTTTGAGCAGATTTGGGCTAGATTTCACTTCATTTGAACAGAAGCACTATTTTAACATTACTGGTCTCAGAAACCTGTAAACTGACAATCTTGAGCATTGAAGTCCTAACATACGTTTTTGTGGATATAACTTCTAACTGATTAAAAACTGTCTTACAGCATTGCAAAAACATTGTATTTCATAAGGCATAAGCATCTTTCAGTTTGGCATGATTTGCACTGAATATTGAATGAAGCAGCTTTCTCTCATAGAGAGACAAGCTTTTGCTCAGATTTGGGCTAGATTTCACTTTATTTGAACAGAGGCACTATTTTAACATTACTGGTCTCAGAAACCTGTAAACTGACAATCTTGAGCATTGAAGTCCTAACATAAGTTTTTGTTCATATAACTTCTAACACATTAAAAACTGTCTTACAGCATTGCAAAAACATTGTATTTCATAAGGCATAAGCATCTTTCAGTTTGGCAAGATTTGCACAGAATATTGAATGAAACAGCTCTATCTCACAGAGAGACAAGCTTTTGAGCAGATTTGGGCTAGATTTCACTTCATTTGAACAGAAGCACTATTTCAACATTACTGGTCTCAGAAACCTGTAAACTGACAATCTTGAGCATTGAAGTCCTAACATAAGGTTTTGTGCATATAACTTCTAACACATTAAAAACTGTCTTACAGCATTGCAAAAACATTGTATTTCATAAGGCATAAGCATCTTTCAGTTTGTCAAGATTTGCACTGAGTATTGAATGAAGCAGCTTTCTCTCATAGAGAGACAAGCTTTTGAGCAGATTTGGGCTAGATTTCACTTCATTTGAACAGAAGCACTATTTCAACATTACTGGTCTCAGAAACCTGTAAACTGACAATCTTGAGCATTGAAGTCCTAACATAAGGTTTTGTGCATATAACTTCTAACACATTAAAAACTGTCTTACAGCATTGCAAAAACATTGTATTTCATAAGGCATAAGCATCTTTCAGTTTGGCAAGATTTGCACTGAGTATTGAATGAAGCAGCTTTCTCTCATAGAGAGACAAGCTTTTGAGCAGATTTGGGCTAGATTTCACTTCATTTGAACAGAAGCACTATTTTAACATTACTGGTCTCAGAAACCTGTAAACTGACAATCTTGAGCATTGAAGTCCTAACATAAGTTTTTGTTCATATAACTTCTAACACATTAAAAACTGTCTTAAAGCATTGCAAAAACATTGTATTTCATAAGGCATAAGCATCTTTCAGTTTGGCAAGATTTGCACTGAATATTGAATGAAGCAGCTTTCTCTCATAGAGAGACAAGCTTTTGCTCAGATTTGGGCTAGATTTCACTTTATTTGAACAGAAGCACTATTTTAACATTACTGGTCTCAGAAACCTGTAAACTGACAATCTTGAGCATTGAAGTCCTAACATAAGTTTTTGTTCATATAACTTCTAACACATTAAAAACTGTCTTACAGCATTGCAAAAACATTGTATTTCATAAGGCATAAGCATCTTTCAGTTTGGCAAGATTTGCACAGAATATTGAATGAAACAGCTCTATCTCACAGAGAGACAAGCTTTTGAGCAGATTTGGGCTAGATTTCACTTCATTTGAACAGAAGCACTATTTCAACATTACTGGTCTCAGAAACCTGTAAACTGACAATCTTGAGCATTGAAGTCCTAACATAAGGTTTTGTGCATATAACTTCTAACACATTAAAAACTGTCTTACAGCATTGCAAAAACATTGTATTTCATAAGGCATAAGCATCTTTCAGTTTGTCAAGATTTGCACTGAGTATTGAATGAAGCAGCTTTCTCTCATAGAGAGACAAGCTTTTGAGCAGATTTGGGCTAGATTTCACTTCATTTGAACAGAAGCACTATTTTAACATTACTGGTCTCAGAAACCTGTAAACTGACAATCTTGAGCATTGAAGTCCTAACATAAGTTTTTGTGCATATAACTTCTAACACATTAAAAACTGTCTTACAGCATTGCAAAAACATTGTATTTCATAAGGCATAAGCATCTTTCAGTTTGGCAAGATTTGCAATGAATATTGAATGAAGCAGCTTTCTCTCATAGAGAGACAAGCTTTTGAGCAGATTTGGGCTAGATTTCACTTCATTTGAACAGAAGAACTATTTTAACATTACTGGTCTCAGAAACCTGTAAAATGACAATCTTGAGCATTGAAGTCCTAACATATAACTTCTGACACATTAAAAACTGTCTTACAGCATTGCAAAAACATTGTATTTCATAAGGCATAAGCATCTTTCAGTTTGGCAAGATTTGCACAGAATATTGAATGAAGCAGCTTTCTCTCATAGAGAGACAAGCTTTTGAGCAGATTTGGGCTAGATTTCACTTCATTTGAACAGAAGAACTATTTTAACATTACTGGTCTCAGAAACCTGTAAAATGACAATCTTGAGCATTGAAGTTAACATAAGTTTTTGTTCATATAACTTCTAACACATTAAAAACTGTCTTACAGCATTGCAAAAACATTGTATTTCATAAGGCATAAGCATCTTTCAGTTTGGCAAGATTTGCACAGAATATTGAATGAAGCAGCTCTATCTCACAGAGAGACAAGCTTTTGAGCAGATTTGGGCTAGATTTCACTTCATTTGAACAGAAGCACTGTTTCAACATTACTGGTCTCAGAAACCTGTAAACTGACAATCTTGAGCATTGAAGTTAACATAAGTTTTTGTTCATATAACTTCTAACACATTAAAAACTGTCTTACAGCATTGCAAAAACATTGTATTTCATAAGGCATAAGCATCTTTCAGTTTGGCAAGATTTGCACAGAATATTGAATGAAGCAGCTCTATCTCACAGAGAGACAAGCTTTTGAGCAGATTTGGGCTAGATTTCACTTCATTTGAACAGAAGCACTTTTTCAACATTACTGGTCTCAGAAACCTGTAAACTGACAACCTTGAGCATTGAAGTCCTAACATAAGGTTTTGTGCATATAACTTCTAACACATTAAAAACTGTCTTACAGCATTTCAAAAACATTGTATTACATAAGGAATAAGCATCTTTCAGTTTGGCAAGATTTGCACTGAATATTGAATGAAGCAGCTTTCTCTCATAGAGAGACAAACTTTTGAGCAGATTTGGGCTAGATTTCACTTCATTTGAACAGAAGCACTATTTTAACATTACTGGTCTCAGAAACCTGTAAACTGACATTCTTGAGCATTGAAGTCCTAACATAAGTTTTTGTGCATATAACTTCTAACACATTAAAAACTGTCTTACAGCATTGCAAAAACATTGTATTTCATAAGGCATAAGCATCTTTCAGTTTGGCAAGATTTGCACTGAATATTGAATGAAGCAGCTTTCTCTTATAGAGAGACAAGCTTTTGAGCAGATTTGGGCTAGATTTCACTTCATTTGAACAGAAGCACTATTTTAACATTACTGGTCTTAGAAACCTGTAAACTGACAATCTTGAGCATTGAAGTCCTAACATAAGTTTTTGTGCATATAACTTCTGACACATTAAAAACTGTCTTACAGCATTGCAAAAACATTGTATTTCATAAGGCATAAGCATCTTTCAGTTTGGCAAGATTTGCACAGAATATTGAATGAAACAGCTCTATCTCACAGAGAGACAAGCTTTTGAGCAGATTTGGGCTAGATTTCACTTCATTTGAACAGAAGCACTATTTCAACATTACTGGTCTCAGAAACCTGTAAACTGACAATCTTGAGCATTGAAGTCCTAACATAAGGTTTTGTGCATATAACTTCTAACACATTAAAAACTGTCTTACAGCATTGCAAAAACATTGTATTTCATAAGGCATAAGCATCTTTCAGTTTGGCAAGATTTGCACTGAGTATTGAATGAAGCAGCTTTCTCTCATAGAGAGACAAGCTTTTGAGCAGATTTGGGCTAGATTTCACTTCATTTGAACAGAAGCACTATTTTAACATTACTGGTCTCAGAAACCTGTAAACTGACAATCTTGAGCATTGAAGTCCTAACATAAGTTTTTGTTCATATAACTTCTAACACATTAAAAACTGTCTTAAAGCATTGCAAAAACATTGTATTTCATAAGGCATAAGCATCTTTCAGTTTGGCAAGATTTGCACAGAATATTGAATGAAGCAGCTCTATCTCACAGAGAGACAAGCTTTTGAGCAGATTTGGGCTAGATTTCACTTCATTTGAACAGAAGCACTATTTCAACATTACTGGTCTCAGAAACCTGTAAACTGACAATCTTGAGCATTGAAGTCCTAACATAAGGTTTTGTGCATATAACTTCTAACACATTAAAAACTGTCTTACAGCATTGCAAAAACATTGTATTTCATAAGGCATAAGCATCTTTCAGTTTGGCAAGATTTGCAATGAATATTGAATGAAGCAGCTTTCTCTCATAGAGAGACAAGCTTTTGAGCAGATTTGGGCTAGATTTCACTTCATTTGAACAGAAGAACTATTTTAACATTACTGGTCTCAGAAACCTGTAAACTGACAATCTTGAGCATTGAAGTTAACATAAGTTTTTGTTCTGCTTCATTCAATATTTCACTGAATATTGAATGAAGCAGCTTTCTCTCATAGAGAGACAAGCTTTTGCGCAGATTTGGGCTAGATTTCACTTTATTTGAACAGAAGCACTATTTTAACATTACTGGTCTCAGAAACCTGTAAACTGACAATCTTGAGCATTGAAGTCCTAACATAAGTTTTTGTGCATATAACTTCTAACACATTAAAAACTGTCTTACAGCATTGCAAAAACATTGTATTTCATAAGGCATAAGCTTCTTTCAGTTTGGCAAGATTTGCACTGAATATTGAATGAAGCAGCTTTCTCTTATAGAGAGACAAGCTTTTGAGCAGATTTGGGCTAGATTTCACTTCATTTGAACAGAAGCACTATTTCAACATTACTGGTCTCAGAAACCTGTAAACTGACAATCTTGAGCATTGAAGTCCTAACATAAGGTTTTGTGCATATAACTTCTAACACATTAAAAACTGTCTTACAGCATTGCAAAAACATTGTATTTCATAAGGCATAAGCATCTTTCAGTTTGGCAAGATTTGCACTGAATATTGAATGAAGCAGCTTTCTCTCCTAGAGAGACAAGCTTTTGCGCAGATTTGGGCTAGATTTCACTTTATTTGAACAGAAGCACTATTTTAACATTACTGGTCTCAGAAACCTGTAAACTGACAATCTTGAGCATTGAAGTCCTAACATAAGTTTTTGTTCATATAACTTCTCTAACACATTAAAAACTGTCTTACAGCATTGCAAAAACATTGTATTTCATAAGGCATAAGCATCTTTCAGTTTGGCAAGATTTGCACTGAATATTGAATGAAGCAGCTGTCTCTCATAGAGAGACAAGCTTTTGAGCAGATTTGGGCTAGATTTCACTTCATTTCAACAGAAGCACTATTTTAACAATACTGGTCTCAGAAACCTGTAAACTGACAATCTTGAGCATTGAAGTCCTAACTTAAGTTTTTGTGCATATAACTTCTAACTCATTAAAAACTGTCTTACAGCATTGCAAAAACATTGTATTTCATAAGGCATAAGCATCTTTCAGTTTGGCATGATTTGCACTGAATATTGAATGAAGCAGCTTTCTATCATAGAGAGACAAGCTTTTGAGCAGATTTGGGCTATATTTCACTTCATTTCAACAGAAGCACTATTTTAACAATACTGGTCTCAGAAACCTGTAAACTGACAATCTTGAGCATTGAAGTCCTAACATAAGTTTTTGTGCATATAACTTCTGACACATTAAAAACTGTCTTACAGCATTGCAAAAACCTTGTATTTCATAAGGCATAAGCATCTTTCAGTTTGGCAAGATTTGCACTGAATATTGAATAAAGCAGCTTTCTCTCATAGAGAGACAAGCTTTTGCGCAGATTTGGGCTAGATTTCACTTTATTTGAACAGAAGCACTATTTTAACATTACTGGTCTCAGAAACCTGTAAACTGACAATCTTGAGCATTGAAGTCCTTACATAAGTTTTTGTGCATATAACTTCTAACTCATTAAAAACTGTCTTACAGCATTGCAAAAACATGGTATTTCATAAGGCATAAGCATCTTTCAGTTTGGCAAGATTTGCACTGAATATTGAATGAAGCAGCTGTCTCTCATAGAGAGACAAGCTTTTGAGCAGATTTGGGCTAGATTTCACTTCATTTCAACAGAAGCACTATTTTAACAATACTGGTCTCAGAAACCTGTAAACTGACAATCTTGAGCATTGAAGTCCTAACATAAGTTTTTGTGCATATAACTTCTGACACATTAAAAACTGTCTTACAGCATTGCAAAAACATTGTATTTCATAAGGCATAAGCATCTTTCAGTTTGGCAAGATTTGCACTGAATATTGAATGAAGCAGCTTTCTCTCATAGAGAGACAAGCTTTTGCGCAGATTTGGGCTAGATTTCACTTTATTTGAACAGAAGCACTATTTTAACATTACTTGTCTCAGAAACCTGTAAACTGACAATCTTGAGCATTGAAGTCCTAACATAAGTTTTTGTTCATATAACTTCTAACACATTAAAAACTGTCTTACAGCATTGCAAAAACATTGTATTTCATAAGGCATAAGCATCTTTCAGTTTGGCAAGATTTGCACTGAATATTGAATGAAGCAGCTGTCTCTCATAGAGAGACAAGCTTTTGAGCAGATTTGGGCTAGATTTCACTTCATTTGAACAGAAGCACTATTTTAACATTACTGGTCTCAGAAACCTGTAAACTGACAATCTTGAGCATTGAAGTCCTAACATAAGTTTTTGTGCATATAACTTCTAACACATTAAAAACTGTCTTACAGCATTGCAAAAACATTGTATTTCATAATGCATAAGCATCTTTCAGTTTGGCAAGATTTGCACTGAATATTGAATGAAGCAGCTTTCTCTCATAGAGAGACAAGCTTTTGAGCAGATTTGGGCTAGATTTCACTTCATTTGAACAGAAGCACTATTTTAACATTACTGGTCTCAGAAACCTGTAAACTGACAATCTTGAGCATTGAAGTCCTAACATAAGTTTTAGTGCATATAACTTCTAACTCATTAAAAACTGTCTTACAGCATTGCAAAAACATTGTATTTCATAAGGCATAAGCATCTTTCAGTTTGGCATGATTTGCACTGAATATTGAATGAAGCAGCTTTCTCTCATAGAGAGACAAGCTTTTGCGCAGATTTGGGCTAGATTTCACTTTATTTGAACAGAAGCACTATTTTAACATTACTGGTCTCAGAAACCTGTAAACTGACAATCTTGAGCATTGAAGTCCTAACATAAGTTTTTGTTCATATAACTTCTAACACATTAAAAACTGTCTTACAGCATTGCAAAAACATTGTATTTCATAAGGCATAAGCATCTTTCAGTTTGGCAAGATTTGCACAGAATATTGAATGAAGCAGCTCTATCTCACAGAGAGACAAGCTTTTGAGCAGATTTGGGCTAGATTTCACTTCATTTGAACAGAAGCACTATTTCAACATTACTGGTCTCAGAAACCTGTAAACTGACAATCTTGAGCATTGAAGTTAACATAAGTTTTTGTTCATATAACTTCTAACACATTAAAAACTGTCTTACAGCATTGCAAAAACATTGTATTTAATAAGGCATAAGCATCTTTCAGTTTGGCAAGATTTGCAATGAATATTGAATGAAGCAGCTTTCTCTCATAGAGAGACAAGCTTTTGAGCAGATTTGGGCTAGATTTCACTTCATTTCAACAGAAGAACTATTTTAACATTACTGGTCTCAGAAACCTGTAAACTGACAATCTTGAGCATTGAAGTTAACATAAGTTTTTTTTCATATAACTTCTAACACATTAAAAACTGTCTTACAGCATTGCAAAAACATTGTATTTCATAAGGCATAAGCATCTTTCAGTTTGGCAAGATTTGCACAGAATATTGAATGAAGCAGCTCTATCTCACAGAGAGACAAGCTTTTGAGCAGATTTGGGCTAGATTTCATTTCATTTGAACAGAAGCACTTTTTCAACATTACTGGTCTCAGAAACCTGTAAACTGACAACCTTAAGCATTGAAGTCCTAACATAAGGTTTTGTGCATATAACTTCTAACACATTAAAAACTGTCTTACAGCATTGCAAAAACATTGTATTTCATAAGGAATAAGCATCTTTCAGTTTGGCAAGATTTGCACTGAATATTGAATGAAGCAGCTTTCTCTCATAGAGAGACAAACTTTTGAGCAGATTTGGGCTAGATTTTACTTCATTTGAACAGAAGCACTATTTTAACATTACTGGTCTCAGAAACCTGTAAACTGACAATCTTGAGCATTGAAGTCCTAACATAAGTTTTTGTGCATATAACTTCTAACTCATTAAAAACTGTCTTACAGCATTGCAAAAACATTGTGTTTCATAAGGCATAAGCATCTTTCAGTTTGGCAAGATTTGCTCTGAATATTGAATGAAGCAGCTGTCTCTCATAGAGAGACAAGCTTTTGAGCAGATTTGGGCTAGATTTCACTTCATTTCAACAGAAGCACTATTTTAACATTACTGGTCTCAGAAACCTGTAAACTGACAATCTTGAGCATTGAAGTCCTAACATAAGTTTTTGTGCATATAACTTCTGACACATTAAAAACTGTCTTACAGCATTGCAAAAACATTGTATTTCATAAGGCATAAGCATCTTTCAGTTTGGCAAGATTTGCACTGAATATTGAATGAAGCAGCTTTCTCTTATAGAGAGACAAGCTTTTGAGCAGATTTGGGCTAGATTTCACTTCATTTGAACAGAAGCACTATTTTAACATTACTGGTCTCAGAAACCTGTAAACTGACAATCTTGAGCATTGAAGTCCTAACATAAGTTTTTGTGCATATAACTTCTGACACAATAAAAACTGTCTTACAGCATTGCAAAAACATTGTATTTCATAAGGCATAAGCATCTTTCAGTTTGGCAAGATTTGCACTGAATATTGAATGAAGCAGCTTTCTCATATGGAGAGACAAGCTTTTGCGCAGATTTGGGCTAGATTTCACTTTATTTGAACAGAAGCACTATTTTAACATTACTGGTCTCAGAAACCTGTAAACTGACAATCTTGAGCATTGAAGTCCTAACATAAGTTTTTGTGCATATAACTTCTAACACATTAAAAACTGTCTTACAGCATTGCAAAAACATTGTATTTCATAAGGCATAAGCATCTTTCAGTTTGGCAAGATTTGCACTGAATATTGAATGAAGCAGCTTTCTCTTATAGAGAGACAAGCTTTTGAGCAGATTTGGGCTAGATTTCACTTCATTTGAACAGAAGCACTATTTTAACATTACTGGTCTCAGAAACCTGTAAACTGACAATCTTGAGCATTGAAGTCCTAACATACGTTTTTGTGCATATAACTTCTAACTCATTAAAAACTGTCTTACAGCATTGCAAAAACATTGTATTTCATAAGGCATAAGCATCTTTCAGTTTGGCAAGATTTGCAATGAATATTGAATGAAGCAGCTTTCTCTCATAGAGAGACAAGATTTTGCGCAGATTTGGGCTAGATTTCACTTTATTTGAACAGAAGCACTATTTTAACATTACTGGTCTCAGAAACCTGTAAACTGACAATCTTGAGCATTGAATTCCTAACATAAGTTTTTGTGCATATAACTTCTAACACATTAAAAACTGTCTTACAGCATTGCAAAAACATTGTATTTCATAAGGCATAAGCATCTTTCAGTTTGGCAAGACTTGCACTGAATATTGAATGAAGCAGCTTTCTCTCATAGAGAGACAAGCTTTTGAGCAGATTTGGGCTAGATTTCACTTCATTTGAACAGAAGCACTATTTTAACATTACTGGTCTCAGAAACCTGTAAACTGACAATCTTGAGCATTGAAGTCCTAACATATGTTTTTGTGCATATAACTTCTAACTCATTAAAAACTGTCTTACAGCATTGCAAAAACATTGTGTTTCATAAGGCATAAGCATCTTTCAGTTTGGCAAGATTTGCACTGAATATTGAATGAAGCAGCTGTCTCTCATAGAGAGACAAGCTTTTGAGCAGATTTGGGCTAGATTTCACTTCATTTCAACAGAAGCACTATTTTAACATTACTGGTCTCAGAAACCTGTAAACTGACAATCTTGAGCATTGAAGTCCTAACATAAGTTTTTGTGCATATAACTTCTGACACATTAAAAACTGTCTTACAGCATTGCAAAAACATTGTATTTCATAAGGCATAAGCATCTTTCAGTTTGGCAAGATTTGCACTGAATATTGAATGAAGCAGCTTTCTCATATAGAGAGACAAGCTTTTGCACAGATTTGGGCTAGATTTCACTTTATTTGAACAGAAGCACTATTTTAACATTACTGGTCTCAGAAACCTGTAAACTGACAATCTTGAGCATTGAAGTCCTAACATAAGTTTTTGTGCATATAACTTCTAACACATTAAAAACTGTCTTACAGCATTGCAAAAACATTGTATTTCATAAGGCATAAGTATCTTTCAGTTTGGCATGATTTGCACTGAATATTGAATGAAGCAGCTTTCTCTCATAGAGAGACAAGCTTTTGCTCAGATTTGGGCTAGATTTCACTTTATTTGAACAGAAGCACTATTTTAACATTACTGGTCTCAGAAACCTGTAAACTGACAATCTTGAGCATTGAAGTCCTAACATAAGTTTTTGTTCATATAACTTCTAACACATTAAAAACTGTCTTACAGCATTGCAAAAACATTGTATTTCATAAGGCATAAGCATCTTTCAGTTTGGCAAGATTTGCACAGAATATTGAATGAAACAGCTCTATCTCACAGAGAGACAAGCTTTTGAGCAGATTTGGGCTAGATTTCACTTCATTTGAACAGAAGCACTATTTCAACATTACTGGTCTCAGAAACCTGTAAACTGACAATCTTGAGCATTGAAGTCCTAGCATAAGTTTTTGTTCATATAACTTCTAACACATTAAAAACTGTCTTACAGCATTGCAAAAACATTGTATTTCATAAGGCATAAGCATCTTTCAGTTTGGCAAGATTTGCACTGAATATTGAATGAAGCAGCTTTCTCTCATAGAGAGACAAGCTTTTGCGCAGATTTGGGCTAGATTTAACTTTATTTGAACAGAAGCACTATTTTAACATTACTGGTCTCAGAAACCTGTAAACTGACAATCTTGAGCATTGAAGTCCTAACATAAGTTTTTGTTCATATAACTTCTAACACATTAAAAACTGTCTTACAGCATTGCAAAAACATTGTATTTCATAAGGCATAAGCATCTTTCAGTTTGGCAAGATTTGCACTGAACATTGAATGAAGCAGCTCTATCTCACAGAGAGACAAGCTTTTGAGCAGATTTGGGCTAGATTTCAATTCATTTGAACAGAAGCACTATATCAACATTACTGGTCTCAGAAACCTGTAAACTGACAATCTTGAGCATTGAAGTCCTAACATAAGTTTTTGTTCATATAACTTCTAACACATTAAAAACTGTCTTACAGCATTGCAAAAACATTGTATTTCATAAGGCATAAGCATCTATCAGTTTGGCATGATTTGCACTGAATATTGAATGAAGCAGCTTTCTCTCATAGAGAGACAAGCTTTTGCGCAGATTTGGGCTAGATTTCACTTTATTTGAACAGAAGCACTATTTTAACATTACTTGTCTCAGAAACCTGTAAACTGACAATCTTGAGCATTGAAGTCCTAACATAAGTTTTTGTTCATATAACTTCTAACACATTAAAAACTGTCTTACAGCATTGCAAAAACATTGTATTTCATAAGGCATAAGCATCTTTCAGTTTGGCAAGATTTGCACTAAATATTGAATGAAGCAGCTTTCTCTCATAGAGAGACAAGCTTTTGAGCAGATTTGGGCTAGATTTCACTTCATTTCAACAGAAGCACTATTTTAACAATACTGGTCTCAGAAACCTGTAAACTGACAATCTTGAGCATTGAAGTCCTAACATAAGTTTTTGTGCATATAACTTCTGACACATTAAAAACTGTCTTACAGCATTGCAAAAACATTGTATTTCATAAGGCATAAGCATCTTTCAGTTTGGCAAGATTTGCACTGAATATTGAATGAAGCAGCTTTCTCTCATAGAGAGACAAGCTTTTGCGCAGATTTGGGCTAGATTTCACTTTATTTGAACAGAAGCACTATTTTAACATTACTGGTCTCAGAAACCTGTAAACTGACAATCTTGAGCATTGAAGTCCTTACATAAGTTTTTGTGCATATAACTTCTAACTCATTAAAAACTGTCTTACAGCATTGCAAAAACATTGTATTTCATAAGGCATAAGCATCTTTCAGTTTGGCAAGATTTGCACTGAATATTGAATGAAGCAGCTGTCTCTCATAGAGAGACAAGCTTTTGAGCAGATTTGGGCTAGATTTCACTTCATTTCAACAGAAGCACTATTTCAACATTACTGGTCTCAGAAACCTGTAAACTGACAATCTTGAGCATTGAAGTCCTAACATAAGTTTTTGTGCATATAACTTCTGACACATTAAAAACTGTCTTACAGCATTGCAAAAACATTGTATTTCATAAGGCATAAGCATCTTTCAGTTTGGCAAGATTTGCACTGAATATTGAATGAAGCAGCTTTCTCACATAGAGAGACAAGCTTTTGCGAAGATTTGGGCTAGATTTCACTTTATTTGAACAGAAACACTATTTTAACATTACTGGTCTCAGAAACCTGTAAACTGACAATCTTGAGCATTGAAGTCCTAACATAAGTTTTTGTGCATATAACTTCTAACACATTAAAAACTGTCTTACAGCATTGCAAAAACATTGTATTTCAAAAGGCATAAGCATCTTTCAGTTTGGCATGATTTGCACTGAATATTGAATGAAGCAGCTTTCTCTCATAGAGAGACAAGCTTTTGCTCAGATTTGGGCTAGATTTCACTTTATTTGAACAGAAGCACTATTTTAACATTACTGGTCTCAGAAACCTGTAAACTGACAATCTTGAGCATTGAAGTCCTAACATAAGTTTTTGTTCATATAACTTCTAACACATTAAAAACTGTCTTACAGCATTGCAAAAACATTGTATTTCATAAGGCATAAGCATCTTTCAGTTTGGCAAGATTTGCACAGAATATTGAATGAAGCAGCTTTCTCATATAGAGAGACAAGCTTTTGCACAGATTTGGGCTAGATTTCACTTTATTTGAACAGAAGCACTATTTTAACATTACTGGTCTCAGAAACCTGTAAACTGACAATCTTGAGCATTGAAGTCCTAACATAAGTTTTTGTGCATATAACTTCTAACACATTAAAAACTGTCTTACAGCATTGCAAAAACATTGTATTTCATAAGGCATAAGCATCTTTCAGTTTGGCATGATATGCACTGAATATTGAATGAAGCAGCTTTCTCTCATAGAGAGACAAGCTTTTGCTCAGATTTGGGCTAGATTTCACTTTATTTGAACAGAAGCACTATTTTAACATTACTGGTCTCAGAAACCTGTAAACTGACAATCTTGAGCATTGAAGTCCTAACATAAGTTTTTGTTCATATAACTTCTAACACATTAAAAACTGTCTTACAGCATTGCAAAAACATTGTATTTCATAAGGCATAAGCATCTTTCAGTTTGGCAAGATTTGCACAGAATATTGAATGAAACAGCTCTATCTCACAGAGAGACAAGCTTTTGAGCAGATTTGGGCTAGATTTCACTTCATTTGAACAGAAGCACTATTTCAACATTACTGGTCTCAGAAACCTGTAAACTGACAATCTTGAGCATTGAAGTCCTAGCATAAGTTTTTGTTCATATAACTTCTAACACATTAAAAACTGTCTTACAGCATTGCAAAAACATTGTATTTCATAAGGCATAAGCATCTTTCAGTTTGGCAAGATTTGCACTGAATATTGAATGAAGCAGCTTTCTCTCATAGAGAGACAAGCTTTTGAGCAGATTTGGGCTAGATTTCACTTTATTTGAACAGAAGCACTATTTTAACATTACTGGTCTCAGAAACCTGTAAACTGACAACCTTGAGCATTGAAGTCCTAACATAAGTTTTTGTTCATATAACTTCTAACACATTAAAAACTGTCTTACAGCATTGCAAAAACATTGTATTTCATAAGGCATAAGCATCTTTCAGTTTGGCAAGATTTGCACTGAACATTGAATGAAGCAGCTCTATCTCACAGAGAGACAAGCTTTTGAGCAGATTTGGGCTAGATTTCAATTCATTTGAACAGAAGCACTATATCAACATTACTGGTCTCAGAATCCTGTAAACTGACAATCTTGAGCATTGAATTCCTAACATAAGTTTTTGTTCATATAACTTCTAACACATTAAAAACTGTCTTACAGCATTGCAAAAACATTGTATTTCATAAGGCATAAGCATCTATCAGTTTGGCATGATTTGCACTGAATATTGAATGAAGCAGCTTTCTCTCATAGAGAGACAAGCTTTTGAGCAGATTTGGGCTATATTTCACTTCATTTCAACAGAAGCACTATTTTAACAATACTGGTCTCAGAAACCTGTAAACTGACAATCTTGAGCATTGAAGTCCTAACATAAGTTTTTGTGCATATAACTTCTGACACATTAAAAACTGTCTTACAGCATTGCAAAAACATTGTATTTCATAAGGCATAAGCATCTTTCAGTTTGGCAAGATTTGCACTGAATATTGAATGAAGCAGCTTTCTCTCATAGAGAGACAAGCTTTTGCGCAGATTTGGGCTAGATTTCACTTTATTTGAACAGAAGCACTATTTTAACATTACTGGTCTCAGAAACCTGTAAACTGACAATCTTGAGCATTGAAGTCCTTACATAAGATTTTGTGCATATAACTTCTAACTCATTAAAAACTGTCTTACAGCATTGCAAAAACATTGTATTTCATAAGGCATAAGCATCTTTCAGTTTGGCAAGATTTGCACTGAATATTGAATGAAGCAGCTGTCTCTCATAGAGAGACAAGCTTTTGAGCAGATTTGGGCTAGATTTCACTTCATTTCAACAGAAGCACTATTTCAACATTACTGGTCTCAGAAACCTGTAAACTGACAATCTTGAGCATTGAAGTCCTAACATAAGTTTTTGTGCATATAACTTCTGACACATTAAAAACTGTCTTACAGCATTGCAAAAACATTGTATTTCATAAGGCATAAGCATCTTTCAGTTTGGCAAGATTTGCACTGAATATTGAATGAAGCAGCTTTCTCACATAGAGAGACAAGCTTTTGCGCAGATTTGGGCTAGATTTCACTTTATTTGAACAGAAGCACTATTTTAACATTACTGGTCTCAGAAACCTGTAAACTGACAATCTTGAGCATTGAAGTCCTAACATAAGTTTTTGTGCATATAACTTCTAACACATTAAAAACTGTCTTACAGCATTGCAAAAACATTGTATTTCATAAGGCATAAGCATCTTTCAGTTTGGCATGATTTGCACTGAATATTGAATGAAGCAGCTTTCTCTCATAGAGAGACAAGCTTTTGCTCAGATTTGGGCTAGATTTCACTTTATTTGACCAGAAGCACTATTTTAACATTACTGGTCTCAGAAACCTGTAAACTGACAATCTTGAGCATTGAAGTCCTAACATAAGTTTTTGTTCATATAACTTCTAACACATTAAAAACTGTCTTACAGCATTGCAAAAACATTGTATTTCATAAGGCATAAGCATCTTTCAGTTTGGCAAGATTTGCACAGAATATTGAATGAAACAGCTCTATCTCACAGAGAGACAAGCTTTTGAGCAGATTTGGGCTAGATTTCACTTCATTTGAACAGAAGCACTATTTCAACATTACTGGTCTCAGAAACCTGTAAACTGACAATCTTGAGCATTGAAGTCCTAACATAAGGTTTTGTGCATATAACTTCTAACACATTAAAAACTGTCTTACAGCATTGCAAAAACATTGTATTTCATAAGGCATAAGCATCTTTCAGTTTGGCAAGATTTGCACTGAATATTGAATGAAGCAGCTTTCTCTCCTAGAGAGACAAGCTTTTGCGCAGATTTGGGTTAGATTTCACTTTATTTGAACAGAAGCACTATTTTAACATTACTGGTCTCAGAAACCTGTAAACTGACAATCTTGAGCATTGAAGTCCTAACATAAGTTTTTGTTCATATAACTTCTCTAACACATTAAAAACTGTCTTACAGCATTGCAAAAACATTGTATTTCATAAGGCATAAGCATCTTTCAGTTTGGCAAGATTTGCACTGAATATTGAATGAAGCAGCTGTTTCTCATAGAGAGACAAGCTTTTGAGCAGATTTGGGCTAGATTTCACTTCATTTCAACAGAAGCACTATTTTAAAAATACTGGTCTCAGAAACCTGTAAACTGACAATCTTGAGCATTGAAGTCCTAACATAAGTTTTTGTGCATATAACTTCTAACTCATTAAAAACTGTCTTACAGCATTGCAAAAACATTGTATTTCATAAGGCATAAGCATCTTTCAGTTTGGCATGATTTGCACTGAATATTGAATGAAGCAGCTTTCTCTCATAGAGAGACAAGCTTTTGAGCAGATTTGGGCTATATTTCACTTCATTTCAACAGAAGCACTATTTTAACAATACTGGTCTCAGAAACCTGTAAACTGACAATCTTGAGCATTGAAGTCCTAACATAAGTTTTTGTGCATATAACTTCTGACACATTAAAAACTGTCTTACAGCATTGCAAAAACATTGTATTTCATAAGGCATAAGCATCTTTCAGTTTGGCAAGATTTGCACTGAATATTGAATGAAGCAGCTTTCTCTCATAGAGAGACAAGCTTTTGCGCAGATTTGGGCTAGATTTCACTTTATTTGAACAGAAGCACTATTTTAACATTACTGGTCTCAGAAACCTGTAAACTGACAATCTTGAGCATTGAAGTCCTTACATAAGTTTTTGTGCATATAACTTCTAACTCATTAAAAACTGTCTTACAGCATTGCAAAAACATTGTATTTCATAAGGCATAAGCATCTTTCAGTTTGGCAAGATTTGCACTGAATATTGAATGAAGCAGCTGTCTCTCATAGAGAGACAAGCTTTTGAGCAGATTTGGGCTAGATTTCACTTCATTTCAACAGAAGCACTATTTTAACAATACTGGTCTCAGAAACCTGTAAACTGACAATCTTGAGCATTGAAGTCCTAACATAAGTTTTTGTGCATATAACTTCTGACACATTAAAAACTGTCTTACAGCATTGCAAAAACATTGTATTTCATAAGGCATAAGCATCTTTCAGTTTGGCAAGATTTGCACTGAATATTGAATGAAGCAGCTTTCTCTCATAGAGAGACAAGCTTTTGCGCAGATTTGGGCTAGATTTCACTTTATTTGAACAGAAGCACTATTTTAACATTACTGGTCTCAGAAACCTGTAAACTGTCAATCTTGAGCATTGAAGTCCTAACATAAGTTTTTGTTCATATAACTTCTAACACATTAAAAACTGTCTTACAGCATTGCAAAAACATTGTATTTCATAAGGCATAAGCATCTTTCAGTTTGGCAAGATTTGCACTGAACATTGAATGAAGCAGCTTTCTCTCATAGAGAGACAAGCTTTTGCGCAGATTTGGGCTAGATTTCACTTTATTTGAACAGAAGCACTATTTTAACATTACTGGTCTCAGAAACCTGTAAACTGACAATCTTGAGCATTGAAGTCCTAACATAAGTTTTTGTTCATATAACTTCTAACACATTAAAAACTGTCTTACAGCATTGCAAAAACATTGTATTTCATAAGGCATAAGCATCTTTCAGTTTGGCAAGATTTGCACTGAACATTGAATGAAGCAGCTCTATCTCACAGAGAGACAAGCTTTTGAGCAGATTTGGGCTAGATTTCAATTCATTTGAACAGAAGCACTATATCAACATTACTGGTCTCAGAAACCTGTAAACTGACAATCTTGAGCATTGAAGTCCTAACATAAGTTTTTGTTCATATAACTTCTAACACATTAAAAACTGTCTTACAGCATTGCAAAAACATTGTATTTCATAAGGCATAAGCATCTATCAGTTTGGCATGATTTGCACTGAATATTGAATGAAGCAGCTTTCTCTCATAGAGAGACAAGCTTTTGCGCAGATTTGGGCTAGATTTCACTTTATTTGAACAGAAGCACTATTTTAACATTACTTGTCTCAGAAACCTGTAAACTGACAATCTTGAGCATTGAAGTCCTAACATAAGTTTTTGTTCATATAACTTCTAACACATTAAAAACTGTCTTACAGCATTGCAAAAACATTGTATTTCATAAGGCATAAGCATCTTTCAGTTTGGCAAGATTTGCACTGAATATTGAATGAAGCAGCTTTCTCTCATAGAGAGACAAGCTTTTGAGCAGATTTGGGCTATATTTCACTTCATTTCAACAGAAGCACTATTTTAACAATACTGGTCTCAGAAACCTGTAAACTGACAATCTTGAGCATTGAAGTCCTAACATAAGTTTTTGTGCATATAACTTCTGACACATTAAAAACTGTCTTACAGCATTGCAAAAACATTGTATTTCATAAGGCATAAGCATCTTTCAGTTTGGCAAGATTTGCACTGAATATTGAATGAAGCAGCTTTCTCTCATAGAGAGACAAGCTTTTGCGCAGATTTGGGCTAGATTTCACTTTATTTGAACAGAAGCACTATTTTAACATTACTGGTCTCAGAAACCTGTAAACTGACAATCTTGAGCATTGAAGTCCTTACCTAAGTTTTTGTGCATATAACTTCTAACTCATTAAAAACTGTCTTACAGCATTGCAAAAACATTGTATTTCATAAGGCATAAGCATCTTTCAGTTTGGCAAGATTTGCACTGAATATTGAATGAAGCAGCTGTCTCTCATAGAGAGACAAGCTTTTGAGCAGATTTGGGCTAGATTTCACTTCATTTCAACAGAAGCACTATTTTAACATTACTGGTCTCAGAAACCTGTAAACTGACAATCTTGAGCATTGAAGTCCTAACATAAGTTTTTGTGCATATAACTTCTGACACATTAAAAACTGTCTTACAGCATTGCAAAAACATTGTATTTCATAAGGCATAAGCATCTTTCAGTTTGGCAAGATTTGCACTGAATATTGAATGAAGCAGCTTTCTCACATAGAGAGACAAGCTTTTGCGCAGATTTGGGCTAGATTTCACTTTATTTGAACAGAAGCACTATTTTAACATTACTGGTCTCAGAAACCTGTAAACTGACAATCTTGAGCATTGAAGTCCTAACATAAGTTCCTTTTCAGGAACTCGAGCTGCGTCGAAACGCTTTTGGGGAACGTCCCTGACGAGACCGACTCTGAATATCGTGTGCAATCAGTCCATCGGAAAGGCGTGACGTCACGGGCGGGGTGACGTAGCGACCAGGAAGCTATAAAAGCACGTGCCGTGCAGCTGGCTTCAGCTTCGAATCTGTCAGCAAGCGCTCTGTGTGTGAATGTGCAAAAGTCTGTCTGTTGGTCCTATTTATTGTTGTCTGTCCCTTAGCTTAAAAAGATCGCTAAAACAGCTACAATATGCCTAAACAAAAGCAAAAGACCAAACATTTGAAGGGCGATTCCAAGCCGCGTTACAGACTGTGTGTTCCTCCCTGCACTCGCTACATTACGAGTGGGGATACACACATGCTGTGCGTGGCTTGCCTGGGATCGAAGCACGCTGAGTCGGCTCTCGAGGGGGCCGACTGCCCGCATTGTGAACGTTTGCCAATGCGGACGCTTCGATCCCGGAGGGCTCTCTTCGAGGAGGGAGCCTTTACCAGCGTTCCTCGCGGTGCTGGCCCCGCTTCTGCCGAGGCAGAGTGGCTGCTGCACTCGTGGGGCTCGCAGGTGGATCTGTCAGAAGGAATGGAGACGGGCCAGTCCTTATCTCCTTCCTCATCTGCCAGATCCGGCGCCCAAACCCTGGGTTCGGAAGCACGCTCGTCGGTTTCTTCCCCCCAGGGTGAGGGATCAGCTCTTCACCTCTCGTCCTCCGAGGAGGTCGATGTGGAGACTGTTGCTGGGGATTCGCCACCCCTGTCGCCCCAGTATGAGGAGCTGTTGGAGGTGGTCACGCGGGCAGTAGATAAATTAAAAATTGACTGGCCTGCTGAAAAACAGACTGAGCCGCAGAGAAGCAAATTAGATGAACGCTTTCTGCGGCCGCAGCAACCACCTCCACGTCGGAGCCTTCCATATTTTCCCGATCTCCATGACGAGTTATCGAGATCGTGGAAACACCCGTATTCGACCCGCCTCTTTGGCCCTGATTCACTATACTATGGCAACGTGATGGGGCTGGGAGAGCGTGGTTATAGAGCGATGCCACGGGCTGAACAGACGCTCGCGAGCTATCTGTCACCCGGTTCGGCCTCGTCTCTAAAGGCTCCGACATTGCCCACTAAGCCGCTTCGAGTTACATCATCGCTAGTGGGCAAAGGTTATGTGGCAGCAGGTCAGGCTGGGGCGTGCCTTCATACTATGGCAGTCCTGCAAGCTTATCAGGCTGACCTGCTGAGAGATGTCGATGAGGGGGAGGGGATTAAGTCTGAGGAGATTGAAGAACTCAGGAAGACCGCTGATCTCTCCCTCCGCGCCACTAAGGAGACCGCTCGCGCAATTGGGCGGTCTATGGCAGCTTTAGTGGCCGCGGAGAGGCATTTGTGGCTGACCCTGTCAGAAATTAAAGAACGGGACAGGGTCTGCCTCCTGGACGCCCCGCTTCAAGCCTCGGGCCTGTTCGGCGACACAGTTAATACTGTCGTCGACAGGTTCCAGGAGGCGCACAAGCAGGCGGCGGCGTTCCAGAGTTTCCTCCCTCGTCGCTCTCGTGGTACATCTGGGCGGGAGATGACCACGCCACATACCGGCTCCTCACACCGGGTAGCGCAAAAACAGAGCGTCGCCACTCGTGCTCCCCCACGTCGGGACCGAGGGCAACGACGCTCTGAGTCGGGGGCTTCTAGGGCGAAAGCCGATTTAAGATCTGTCATCGAAGCCCGGAAGTCCTCGACGAAACGATCCTGACGCCAGGATCCAGAGGGTAGCCCCTGCTGGGGTAGAGCGCGGTTCACCTCATTACACGGTGCCCGTCTCACCTCAGTACCCTCAGGAGGTCGGTCTGCCAACCCTGCCAGAGTTTCAGGGCGCAGTGGCCTCCAGCGAGCACCACTCCCAGTTACTTCCGCCCGTGACCGTAGCGGAGCTGGGATGCTCGCCGCCCCTTCGGGGGCCTCTTACACCAGAGGTCAGTCTCGAGAGACTGATTCCCTTAGTAGATTATTTAGCAGCGTGGAAGCTACTGCCAAATGTATCTCAATGGGTCCTGCGTACAATAGAAAGAGGCTATTGCATTCAGTTCGGTCATCCACCACCGAAGTTCAACGGGGTTACACCGACTGTGGTCGGCCCCCAGCAGGCTCTGGTTATGGAACAAGAAGTGAATACCCTATTAAGGAAGGAGGCCATCGAGGTGGTCCCTCCTCTAGACAGGGAATCCGGATTTTACAGCCGGTATTTCATAGTTCCAAAGAAGGATGGGGAGTTGCGTTCGATCTTAGACTTATGTCATCTAAACCTCTCAGTAATGTCACTGAAGTTCAAAATGCTCACTGTCAAACAGATTGTAGCTCAAATCAGATCCGAGGACTGGTTTGTCACAATAGATCTCAAGACGCATACTTCCATATCCATCCTTCCACAACACAGGAAGTTTCTGAGGTTCGCTTTTGGGGGCAAAGCCTACCAATACTGAGTACTTCCCTTTGGCCTCGCACTCTCACCCAGCACGTTCACGAAATGTGTAGATGCGGCTCTGGTATCCCTCCGTATGCAGGGCATCCGCATTCTGAACTTTATCGACGATTGGTTGATTCTAGCTCAATCAGAGCAGATGGCGGTTCGACATCGAGATGTCGTCCTCGCACACATGGGGGAGCTGGGTTTGAGACTAAACGCCAAGAAGAGTGTACTTTCTCCAGTTCAGAGAACCTCCTATCTAGGCGTAGTGTGGAATTCGACCACGATGCAGGCACGCTTGTCTCCTGCTCGGATCGAGTCGATCCTCACATCAGTCGAGAGAGTCAAAGAAGGCCAGTCACTCACTGTCAAACAATTTCAGAGATTGTTAGGGCTGATGGCAGCTGCGTCCAACGTGATACCTTTTGGCCTGCTGCACATGAGACCCCTACAGTGGTGGCTCAAGTCCAAGGGCTTTTCCCCGAGGGGAAATCCACTTCGAGTTATCAAGGTCACGCGGCGGTGCCTTCGTGCCTTAGACATGTGGAGGAAACCTTGGTTCTTGAATCAGGGCCCGGTACTGGGAGTTCCTTGTCGCCGTGTAACGCTAGCGACAGATGCGTCCCTCACCGGTCGGGGTGCGGTCATGAGTGGCCACCCTGCCCGCGGTCTGTGGAGTGGTCGCCATCTAACATGGCACATCAATTGCCTAGAGATACTAGCGGTCTATCGAGCATTGAAATATTTCCTCCCAGACCTGAGAGGTCACCATGTGTTGGTGCGCACCGACAACACATCAGTGGTCTCTTATATCAATCACCAGGGGGGTCTGCGTTCGCGCCCCTTGTACAAGCTGGCACACCAGATCCTTCTGTGGTCCCAGGGCAAGCTCCTCTCGATCAGAGCAGCGTATATTCCTGGGAGATTGAATGTGGGAGCAGACATACTGTCGAGACAGGGGCCGAGGCCCGGGGAATGGATGCTTCACCCCGAGGTGGTGAAGCAGATATGGAGAGTATTTGGTACAGCTCAGGTGGACCTCTTTGCGACTCAGGAGACATCGCAATGTCCCCTCTGGTTCTCTCCAGTTCATCCAGCTCCTCTGGGACTGGACGCTATGGTACAGACCTGGCCGAGGTTTCGTCTGTACGCTTTTCCCCCTATCGCTCTGCTCCCGGGAGTTCTGGCGAGAGTACGCCGGGACGGGGCCCGTCTACTACTAGTAGCCCCGTTCTGGCCGGGCCGAGTATGGTTCTCAGATCTAGTCTCGCTCCTCGACGGCTCTCCGTGGGAGATACCGATCAGGACAGACCTACTCTCACAGGCGCAGGGCACGATAATTCACCCTCGCCCGGAGTTGTGGAGGCTGTGGGTGTGGCCCCTGAGGGGGCACAGCTGTTAGCAGCCGGTCTCTCAACCGAGGTTGTTGAGACCCTACTCCAATCCAGAGCTCCCTCTACGAGGAAACTGTACGCCCTGAAGTGGAAGCTCTTCACTTCATGGTGCAGAGACCGCCAGCTTGACCCAGCAGACTGCCCAGTTGGTACAGTTCTGGAGTTTTTACAAGCCAGGCTCTCTGCGGGGTTATCCCACTCCACCTTAAAGGTTTACGTGGCGGCCATAGCTGCTTTCCACGTCCCTTTCAATGGTCAGTCAGTGGGTAGACACCCCCTAGTTACACGTTTCCTCCGCGGTGCGCTGAGGCTGAGACCTCCAGTACGATCCCGTGTTCCCCCCTGGGATTTGGTTGTGGTTCTAGAGGCTCTTTGTAAAGCTCCATTCGAGCCTATACAAGATATCTCAGATAGACATCTGACACTTAAAACTGCCCTATTACTGGCAATCACCTCACTAAAGAGAGTTGGAGATCTTCAGGCCCTTTCGGTGGCCCCTACCTACTTAGACTTTGCCCCTGGTATGGCCAAAGCATTTTTATACCCTCGAGCGGGTTACGTTCCGAAGGTTCCCTCTGTTACACCACAGCCTATCGTACTGCAGGCCTTCTGTCCTCCTCCCTTTCGGGAGCACGACCAAGAGAAGCTAAACTGTATGTGTCCAGTGCGAGCACTGGACGCATACGTCCACAGAGCTGCCCTGTGGAGAAAATCAGACCAATTGCTTGTTTGCTACGGTCCTTCTAACAAGGGTTCTCCTGCCACCAAGCAGACCCTTAGTCGTTGGATAGTCGAGGCTATCAACCTCTCCTATGAGTCCTCTGGTCTTCCCCCCCCTTTGGGGGCCAAGGCTCACTCTACTCGGAGTATGGCGGCCTCCAAGGCCTTCTCAGCAGGTGTGTCCCTCTTGGACATCTGCAACGCTGCGGGGTGGTCCACGCCCTCCACATTTGTCCGATTTTACGATCTTGACATGCGAGCCACGCCGGGCTCTTCTGTCCTCTCGTCTTAGCTGTGCTCTTTTGACTACACACTAGGCAGGGATTTGGAAGTCTGGCAGCGTTGGCACATCGTTCCCCAAAAGCGTTTCGACGCAGCTCGAGTTCCTGAAAAGGAACGTCCCAAGGTTACGTATGTAACCCTAGTTCCTTGAAGGAACGAGACGCTGCGTCGCAGAGCCATACTCCCGGCACCCCTGCCGGCGCTTGCTTCCCTACTCGAAGCTGAAGCCAGCTGCACGGCACGTGCTTTTATAGCTTCCTGGTCGCTACGTCACCCCGCCCGTGACGTCACGCCTTTCCGATGGACTGATTGCACACGATATTCAGAGTCGGTCTCGTCAGGGACGTTCCCCAAAAGCGTTTCGACGCAGCGTCTCGTTCCTTCAAGGAACTAGGGTTACATACGTAACCTTGGGACGTTTTTGTGCATATAACTTCTAACACATTAAAAACTGTCTTACAGCATTGCAAAAACATTGTATTTCATAAGGCATAAGCATCTTTCAGTTTGGCATGATTTGCACTGAATATTGAATGAAGCAGCTTTCTCTCATAGAGAGACAAGCTTTTGCTCAGATTTGGGCTAGATTTCACTTTATTTGAACAGAAGCACTATTTTAACATTACTGGTCTCAGAAACCTGTAAACTGACAATCTTGAGCATTGAAGTCCTAACATAAGTTTTTGTTCATATAACTTCTAACACATTAAAAACTGTCTTACAGCATTGCAAAAACATTGTATTTCATAAGGCATAAGCATCTTTCAGTTTGGCAAGATTTGCACAGAATATTGAATGAAACAGCTCTATCTCACAGAGAGACAAGCTTTTGAGCAGATTTGGGCTAGATTTCACTTCATTTGAACAGAAGCACTATTTCAACATTACTGGTCTCAGAAACCTGTAAACTGACAATCTTGAGCATTGAAGTCCTAACATAAGGTTTTGTGCATATAACTTCTAACACATTAAAAACTGTATTACAGCATTGCAAAAACATTGTATTTCATAAGGCATAAGCATCTTTCAGTTTGGCAAGATTTGCACTGAATATTGAATGAAGCAGCTTTCTCTCCTAGAGAGACAAGCTTTTGCGCAGATTTGGGCTAGATTTCACTTTATTTGAACAGAAGCACTATTTTAACATTACTGGTCTCAGAAACCTGTAAACTGACAATCTTGAGCATTGAAGTCCTAACATAAGTTTTTGTTCATATAACTTCTCTAACACATTAAAAACTGTCTTACAGCATTGCAAAAACATTGTATTTCATAAGGCATAAGCATCTTTCAGTTTGGCAAGATTTGCACTGAATATTGAATGAAGCAGCTTTCTCTCATAGAGAGACAAGCTTTTGAGCAGATTTGGGCTATATTTCACTTCATTTCAACAGAAGCACTATTTTAACAATACTGGTCTCAGAAACCTGTAAACTGACAATCTTGAGCATTGAAGTCCTAACATAAGTTTTTGTGCATATAACTTCTGACACATTAAAAACTGTCTTACAGCATTGCAAAAACATTGTATTTCATAAGGCATAAGCATCTTTCAGTTTGGCAAGATTTGCACTGAATATTGAATGAAGCAGCTTTCTCTCATAGAGAGACAAGCTTTTGCGCAGATTTGGGCTAGATTTCACTTTATTTGAACAGAAGCACTATTTTAACATTGCTGGTCTCAGAAACCTGTAAACTGACAATCTTGAGCATTGAAGTCCTTACATAAGTTTTTGTGCATATAACTTCTAACTCAATAAAAAACTGTCTTACAGCATTGCAAAAACATTGTATTTCATAAGGCATAAGCATCTTTCAGTTTGGCAAGATTTGCACTGAATATTGAATGAAGCAGCTGTCTCTCATAGAGAGACAAGCTTTTGAGCAGATTTGGGCTAGATTTCACTTCATTTCAACAGAAGCACTATTTTAACAATACTGGTCTCAGAAACCTGTAAACTGACAATCTTGAGCATTGAAGTTAACATAAGTTTTTGTTCATATAACTTCTAACACATTAAAAACTGTCTTACAGCATTGCAAAAACATTGTATTTCATAAGGCATAAGCATCTTTCAGTTTGGCAAGATTTGCACAGAATATTGAATGAAGCAGCTCTATCTCACAGAGAGACAAGCTTTTGAGCAGATTTGGGCTAGATTTCACTTCATTTGAACAGAAGCACTATTTCAACATTACTGGTCTCAGAAACCTGTAAACTGACAACCTTGAGCATTGAAGTCCTAACATAAGTTTTTGTGCATATAACTTCTAACACATTAAAAACTGTCTTACAGCATTGCAAAAACATTGTATTTCATAAGGCATAAGCATCTTTCAGTTTGGCAAGATTTGCACTGAATATTGAATGAAGCAGCTTTCTCTCATAGAGAGACAAGCTTTTGAGCAGATTTGGGCTAGATTTCACTTCATTTGAACAGAAGCACTATTTTAACATTACTGGTCTCAGAAACCTGTAAACTGACAATCTTGAGCATTGAAGTCCTAACATAAGTTTTTGTGCATATAACTTCTGACACATTAAAAAACTGTCTTACAGCATTGCAAAAACATTGTATTTCATAAGGCATAAGCATCTTTCAGTTTGGCAAGATTTGCACTGAATTTTGAATGAAGCAGCTTTCTCTCATAGAGAGACAAGCTTTTGCGCAGATTTGGGCTAGATTTCACTTTATTTGAACAGAAGCACTATTTTAACATTACTGGTCTCAGAAACCTGTAAACTGACAATCTTGAGCATTGAAGTCCTTACATAAGTTTTTGTGCATATAACTTCTAACTCATTAAAAACTGTCTTACAGCATTGCAAAAACATTGTATTTCATAAGGCATAAGCATCTTTCAGTTTGGCAAGATTTGCACTGAATATTGAATGAAGCAGCTGTCTCTCATAGAGAGACAAGCTTTTGAGCAGATTTGGGCTAGATTTCACTTCATTTCAACAGAAGCACTATTTTAACAATACTGGTCTCAGAAACCTGTAAACTGACAATCTTGAGAATTGAAGTTAACATAAGTTTTTGTTCATATAACTTCAAACACATTAAAAACTGTCTTACAGCATTGCAAAAACATTGTATTTCATAAGGCATAAGCATCTTTCAGTTTGGCAAGATTTGCACTGAATATTGAATGAAGCAGCTTTCTCTCATAGAGAGACAAGCTTTTGCGCAGATTTGGGCTAGATTTCACTTTATTTGAACAGAAGCACTATTTTAACATTAGTGGTCTCAGAAACCTGTAAACTGACAATCTTGAGCATTGAATTCCTAACATAAGTTTTTGTGCATATAACTTCTAACACATTAAAAACTGTCTTACAGCATTGCAAAAGCATTGTATTTCATAAGGCATAAGCATCTTTTAGTTTGGCAAGATTTGCACTGAATATTGAATGAAGCAGCTTTCTCTCATAGAGAGACAAGCTTTTGAGCAGATTTGGGCTAGATTTCACTTCATTTGAACAGAAGCACTATTTTAACATTACTGGTCTCAGAAACCTGTAAACTGACAATCTTGAGCATTGAAGTCCTAACATATGTTTTTGTGCATATAACTTCTAACTCATTAAAAACTGTCTTACAGCATAGCAAAAACATTGTATTTCATAAGCCATAAGCATCTTTCAGTTTGGCATGATTTGCACTGAATATTGAATGAAGCAGCTTTCTCTCATAGAGAGACAAGCTTTTGAGCAGATTTGGGATAGATTTCACTTCATTTGAACAGAAGAACTATTTTAACATTACTGGTCTCAGAAACCTGTAAACTGACAACCTTGAGCATTGAAGTCCTAACATAAGGTTTTGTGCATATAACTTCTAACACATTAAAAACTGTCTTACAGCATTGCAAAAACATTGTATTTCATAAGGAATAAGCATCTTTCAGTTTGGCAAGATTTGCACTGAATATTGAATGAAGCAGCTGTCTCTCATAGAGAGACAAGCTTTTGAGCAGATTTGGGCTAGATTTCACTTCATTTCAACAGAAGCACTATTTTAACAATACTGGTCTCAGAAACCTGTAAACTGACAATCTTGAGCATTGAAGTCCTAACATAAGTTTTTGTGCATATAACTTCTGACACATTAAAAACTGTCTTACAGCATTGCAAAAACATTGTATTTCATAAGGCATAAGCATCTTTCAGTTTGGCAAGATTTGCACTGAATATTGAATGAAGCAGCTTTCTCTCATAGAGAGACAAGCTTTTGCGCAGATTTGGGCTAGATTTCACTTTATTTGAACAGAAGCACTATTTTAACATTACTGGTCTCAGAAACCTGTAAACTGACAATCTTGAGCATTGAAGTCCTTACATAAGTTTTTGTGCATATAACTTCTAACTCATTAAAAACTGTCTTACAGCATTGCAAAAACATTGTATTTCATAAGGCATAAGCATCTTTCAGTTTGGCAAGATTTGCACTGAATATTGAATGAAGAAGCTGTCTCTCATAGAGAGACAAGCTTTTGAGCAGATTTGGGCTAGATTTCACTTCATTTCAACAGAAGCACTATTTTAACAATACTGGTCTCAGAAACCTGTAAACTGACAATCTTGAGCATTGAAGTTAACATAAGTTTTTGTTCATATAACTTCTAACATATTAAAAACTGTCTTACAGCATTGCAAAAACATTGTATTTCATAAGGCATAAGCATCTTTCAGTTTGGCAAGATTTGCACTGAATATTGAATGAAGCAGCTTTCTCTCATAGAGAGACAAGCTTTTGAGCAGATTTGGGCTAGATTTCACTTCATTTCAACAGAAGCACTATTTTAACATTACTGGTCTCAGAAACCTGTAAACTGACAATCTTGAGCATTGAAGTCCTAACATAAGTTTTTGTGCATATAACTTCTGACACATTAAAAACTGTCTTACAGCATTGCAAAAACATTGTATTTCATAAGGCATAAGCATGTTTCAGTTTGGCAAGATTTGCACTGAATATTGAATGAAGCAGCTTTCTCTCATAGAGAGACAAGCTTTTGCGCAGATTTGGGCTAGATTTCACTTTATTTGAACAGAAGCACTATTTTAACATTACTGGTCTCAGAAACCTGTAAACTGACAATCTTGAGCATTGAATTCCTAACATAAGTTTTTGTGCATATAACTTCTAACACATTAAAAACTGTCTTACAGCATTGCAAAAACATTGTATTTCATAAGGCATAAGCATCTTTCAGTTTGGCAAGATTTGCACTGAATATTGAATGAAGCAACTTTCTCTCATAGAGAGACAAGCTTTTGAGCAGATTTGGGCTAGATTTCACTTCATTTGAACAGAAGCACTATTTTAACATTACTGGTCTCAGAAACCTGTAAACTGACAATCTTGAGCATTGAAGTCCTAACATATGTTTTTGTGCATATAACTTCTAACTCATTAAAAACTGTCTTACAGCATTGCAAAAACATTGTATTTCATAAGCCATAAGCATCTTTCAGTTTGGCATGATTTGCACTGAATATTGAATGAAGCAGCTTTCTCTCATAGAGAGACAAGCTTTTGAGCAGATTTGGGCTAGATTTCACTTCATTTGAACAGAAGAACTATTTTAACATTACTGGTCTCAGAAACCTGTAAACTGACAACCTTGAGCATTGAAGTCCTAACATAAGGTTTTGTGCATATAACTTCTAACACATTAAAAACTGTCTTACAGCATTGCAAAAACATTGTATTTCATAATGCATAAGCATCTTTCAGTTTGGCAAGATTTGCACTGAATATTGAATGAAGCAGCTGTCTCTCATAGAGAGACAAGCTTTTGAGCAGATTTGGGGCATATTTCACTTCATTTCAACAGAAGCACTATTTTAACAATACTGGTTTCAGAAACCTGTAAACTGACAATCTTGAGCATTGAAGTCCTAACATAAGTTTTTGTGCATATAACTTCTGACACATTAAAAACTGTCTTACAGCATTGCAAAAACATTGTATTTCATAAGGCATAAGCATCTTTCAGTTTGGCAAGATTTGCACTGAATATTGAATGAAGCAGCTTTCTCTCATAGAGAGACAAGCTTTTGCGCAGATTTGGGCTAGATTTCACTTTATTTGAACAGAAGCACTATTTTAACATTACTGGTCTCAGAAACCTGTAAACTGACAATCTTGAGCATTGAAGTCCTTACATAAGTTTTTGTGCATATAACTTCTAACTCATTAAAAACTGTCTTACAGCATTGCAAAAACATTGTATTTCATAAGGCATAAGCATCTTTCAGTTTGGCAAGATTTGCACTGAATATTGAATGAAGCAGCTGTCTCTCATAGAGAGACAAGCTTTTGAGCAGATTTGGGCTAGATTTCACTTCATTTCAACAGAAGCACTATTTTAACAATACTGGTCTCAGAAACCTGTAAACTGACAAT
Organism: Carassius carassius; assembly: GCF_963082965.1. Taxonomy (NCBI): domain Eukaryota; kingdom Metazoa; phylum Chordata; class Actinopteri; order Cypriniformes; family Cyprinidae; genus Carassius; species Carassius carassius. The sequence continues at coordinate 24,363,796 of NC_081766.1, read as the reverse complement.
CTTGAGCATTGAAGTTAACATAAGTTTTTGTTCATATAACTTCTAACACATTAAAAACTGTCTTACAGCATTGCAAAAACATTGTATTTCATAAGGCATAAGCATCTTTCAGTTTGGCAAGATTTGCACAGAATATTGAATGAAGCAGCTTTCTCTCACAGAGAGACAAGCTTTTGAGCAGATTTGGGCTAGATTTCACTTCATTTGAACAGAAGCACTATTTCAACATTACTGGTCTCAGAAACCTGTAAACTGACAACCTTGAGCATTGAAGTCCTAACATAAGGTTTTGTGCATATAACTTCTAACACATTAAAAACTGTCTTACAGCATTGCAAAAACATTGTATTTCATAAGGCATAAGCATCTTTCAGTTTGGCAAGATTTGCACTGAATATTGAATGAAGCAGCTTTCTCTCATAGAGAGACAAGCTTTTGCGCAGATTTGGGCTAGATTTCACTTTATTTGAACAGAAGCACTATTTTAACATTACTGGTCTCAGAAACCTGTAAACTGACAATCTTGAGCATTGAAGTCCTAACATAAGTTTTTGTGCATATAACTTCTAACACATTAAAAACTGTCTTACAGCATTGCAAAAACATTGTATTTCATAAGGCATAAGCATCTTTCAGTTTGGCAAGATTTGCACTGAATATTGAATGAAGCAGCTTTCTCTCATAGAGAGACAAGCTTTTGAGCAGATTTGGGCTAGATTTCACTTCATTTCAACAGAAGCACTATTTTAACATTACTGGTCTCAGAAACCTGTAAACTGACAATCTTGAGCATTGAAGTCCTAACATAAGTTTTTGTGCATATAACTTCTGACACATTAAAAACTGTCTTACAGCATTGCAAAAACATTGTATTTCATAAGGCTTAAGCATGTTTCAGTTTGGCAAGATTTGCACTGAATATTGAATGAAGCAGCTTTCTCTCATAGAGAGACAAGCTTTTGCGCAGATTTGGGCTAGATTTCACTTTATTTGAACAGAAGCACTATTTTAACATTACTGGTCTCAGAAACCTGTAAACTGACAATCTTGAGCATTGAATTCCTAACATAAGTTTTTGTGCATATAACTTCTAACACATTAAAAACTGTCTTACAGCATTGCAAAAACATTGTATTTCATAAGGCATAAGCATCTTTCAGTTTGGCAAGATTTGCACTGAATATTGAATGAAGCAACTTTCTCTCATAGAGAGACAAGCTTTTGAGCAGATTTGGGCTAGATTTCACTTCATTTGAACAGAAGCACTATTTTAACATTACTGGTCTCAGAAACCTGTAAACTGACAATCTTGAGCATTGAAGTCCTAACATATGTTTTTGTGCATATAACTTCTAACTCATTAAAAACTGTCTTACAGCATTGCAAAAACATTGTATTTCATAAGCCATAAGCATCTTTCAGTTTGGCATGATTTGCACTGAATATTGAATGAAGCAGCTTTCTCTCATAGAGAGACAAGCTTTTGAGCAGATTTGGGCTAGATTTCACTTCATTTGAACAGAAGAACTATTTTAACATTACTGGTCTCAGAAACCTGTAAACTGACAACCTTGAGCATTGAAGTCCTAACATAAGGTTTTGTGCATATAACTTCTAACACATTAAAAACTGTCTTACAGCATTGCAAAAACATTGTATTTCATAATGCATAAGCATCTTTCAGTTTGGCAAGATTTGCACTGAATATTGAATGAAGCAGCTGTCTCTCATAGAGAGACAAGCTTTTGAGCAGATTTGGGGCATATTTCACTTCATTTCAACAGAAGCACTATTTTAACAATACTGGTTTCAGAAACCTGTAAACTGACAATCTTGAGCATTGAAGTCCTAACATAAGTTTTTGTGCATATAACTTCTGACACATTAAAAAAAACTGTCTTACAGCATTGCAAAAACATTGTATTTCATAAGGCATAAGCATCTTTCAGTTTGGCAAGATTTGCACTGAATATTGAATGAAGCAGCTGTCTCTCATAGAGAGACAAGCTTTTGAGCAGATTTGGGCTAGATTTCACTTCATTTCAACAGAAGCACTATTTTAACAATACTGGTCTCAGAAACCTGTAAACTGACAATCTTGAGCATTGAAGTTAACATAAGTTTTTGTTCATATAACTTCTAACACATTAAAAACTGTCTTACAGCATTGCAAAAACATTGTATTTCATAAGGCATAAGCATCTTTCAGTTTGGCAAGATTTGCACAGAATATTGAATGAAGCAGCTCTATCTCACAGAGAGACAAGCTTTTGAGCAGATTTGGGCTAGATTTCACTTCATTTGAACAGAAGCACTATTTCAACATTACTGGTCTCAGAAACCTGTAAACTGACAACCTTGAGCATTGAAGTCCTAACATAAGGTTTTGTGCATATAACTTCTAACACATTAAAAACTGTCTTACAGCATTGCAAAAACATTGTATTTCATAAGGCATAAGCATCTTTCAGTTTGGCAAGATTTGCACTGAATATTGAATGAAGCAGCTTTCTCTCATAGAGAGACAAGCTTTTGTGCAGATTTGGGCTAGATTTCACTTTATTTGAACAGAAGCACTATTTTAACATTACTGGTCTCAGAAACCTGTAAACTGACAATCTTGAGCATTGAATTCCTAACATAAGTTTTTGTGCATATAACTTCTAACACATTAAAAACTGTCTTACAGCATTGCAAAAACATTGTATTTCATAAGGCATAAGCATCTTTCAGTTTGGCAAGATTTGCACTGAATATTGAATGAAGCAGCTTTCTCTCATAGAGAGACAAGCTTTTGCGCAGATTTGGGCTAGATTTCACTTCATTTGAACAGAAGCACTATTTTAACATTACTGGTCTCAGAAACCTGTAAACTGACAATCTTGAGCATTGAAGTCCTTACATAAGTTTTTGTGCATATAACTTCTAACTCATTAAAAACTGTCTTACAGCATTGCAAAAACATTGTATTTCATAAGGCATAAGCATCTTTCAGTTTGGCAAGATTTGCACTGAATATTGAATGAAGAAGCTGTCTCTCATAGAGAGACAAGCTTTTGAGCAGATTTGGGCTAGATTTCACTTCATTTCAACAGAAGCACTATTTTAACAATACTGGTCTCAGAAACCTGTAAACTGACAATCTTGAGCATTGAAGTTAACATAAGTTTTTGTTCATATAACTTCTAACACATTAAAAACTGTCTTACAGCATTGCAAAAACATTGTATTTCATAAGGCATAAGCATCTTTCAGTTTGGCAAGATTTGCACAGAATATTGAATGAAGCAGCTTTCTCTCACAGAGAGACAAGCTTTTGAGCAGATTTGGGCTAGATTTCACTTCATTTGAACAGAAGCACTATTTCAACATTACTGGTCTCAGAAACCTGTAAACTGACAACCTTGAGCATTGAAGTCCTAACATAAGGTTTTGTGCATATAACTTCTAACACATTAAAAACTGTCTTACAGCATTGCAAAAACATTGTATTTCATAAGGCATAAGCATCTTTCAGTTTGGCAAGATTTGCACTGAATATTGAATGAAGCAGCTTTCTCTCATAGAGAGACAAGCTTTTGCGCAGATTTGGGCTAGATTTCACTTTATTTGAACAGAAGCACTATTTTAACATTACTGGTCTCAGAAACCTGTAAACTGACAATCTTGAGCATTGAAGTCCTAACATAAGTTTTTGTGCATATAACTTCTAACACATTAAAAACTGTCTTACAGCATTGCAAAAACATTGTATTTCATAAGGCATAAGCATCTTTCAGTTTGGCAAGATTTGCACTGAATATTGAATGAAGCAGCTTTCTCTCATAGAGAGACAAGCTTTTGAGCAGATTTGGGCTAGATTTCACTTCATTTCAACAGAAGCACTATTTTAACATTACTGGTCTCAGAAACCTGTAAACTGACAATCTTGAGCATTGAAGTCCTAACATAAGTTTTTGTGCATATAACTTCTGACACATTAAAAACTGTCTTACAGCATTGCAAAAACATTGTATTTCATAAGGCATAAGCATGTTTCAGTTTGGCAAGATTTGCACTGAATATTGAATGAAGCAGCTTTCTCTCATAGAGAGACAAGCTTTTGCGCAGATTTGGGCTAGATTTCACTTTATTTGAACAGAAGCACTATTTTAACATTACTGGTCTCAGAAACCTGTAAACTGACAATCTTGAGCATTGAATTCCTAACATAAGTTTTTGTGCATATAACTTCTAACACATTAAAAACTGTCTTACAGCATTGCAAAAACATTGTATTTCATAAGGCATAAGCATCTTTCAGTTTGGCAAGATTTGCACTGAATATTGAATGAAGCAACTTTCTCTCATAGAGAGACAAGCTTTTGAGCAGATTTGGGCTAGATTTCACTTCATTTGAACAGAAGCACTATTTTAACATTACTGGTCTCAGAAACCTGTAAACTGACAATCTTGAGCATTGAAGTCCTAACATATGTTTTTGTGCATATAACTTCTAACTCATTAAAAACTGTCTTACAGCATTGCAAAAACATTGTATTTCATAAGCCATAAGCATCTTTCAGTTTGGCATGATTTGCACTGAATATTGAATGAAGCAGCTTTCTCTCATAGAGAGACAAGCTTTTGAGCAGATTTGGGCTAGATTTCACTTCATTTGAACAGAAGAACTATTTTAACATTACTGGTCTCAGAAACCTGTAAACTGACAACCTTGAGCATTGAAGTCCTAACATAAGGTTTTGTGCATATAACTTCTAACACATTAAAAACTGTCTTACAGCATTGCAAAAACATTGTATTTCATAATGCATAAGCATCTTTCAGTTTGGCAAGATTTGCACTGAATATTGAATGAAGCAGCTGTCTCTCATAGAGAGACAAGCTTTTGAGCAGATTTGGGGCATATTTCACTTCATTTCAACAGAAGCACTATTTTAACAATACTGGTTTCAGAAACCTGTAAACTGACAATCTTGAGCATTGAAGTCCTAACATAAGTTTTTGTGCATATAACTTCTGACACATTAAAAACTGTCTTACAGCATTGCAAAAACATTGTATTTCATAAGGCATAAGCATCTTTCAGTTTGGCAAGATTTGCACTGAATATTGAATGAAGCAGCTTTCTCTCATAGAGAGACAAGCTTTTGCGCAGATTTGGGCTAGATTTCACTTTATTTGAACAGAAGCACTATTTTAACATTACTGGTCTCAGAAACCTGTAAACTGACAATCTTGAGCATTGAAGTCCTTACATAAGTTTTTGTGCATATAACTTCTAACTCATTAAAAACTGTCTTACAGCATTGCAAAAACATTGTATTTCATAAGGCATAAGCATCTTTCAGTTTGGCAAGATTTGCACTGAATATTGAATGAAGCAGCTGTCTCTCATAGAGAGACAAGCTTTTGAGCAGATTTGGGCTAGATTTCACTTCATTTCAACAGAAGCACTATTTTAACAATACTGGTCTCAGAAACCTGTAAACTGACAATCTTGAGCATTGAAGTTAACATAAGTTTTTGTTCATATAACTTCTAACACATTAAAAACTGTCTTACAGCATTGCAAAAACATTGTATTTCATAAGGCATAAGCATCTTTCAGTTTGGCAAGATTTGCACAGAATATTGAATGAAGCAGCTTTCTCTCACAGAGAGACAAGCTTTTGAGCAGATTTGGGCTAGATTTCACTTCATTTGAACAGAAGCACTATTTCAACATTACTGGTCTCAGAAACCTGTAAACTGACAACCTTGAGCATTGAAGTCCTAACATAAGGTTTTGTGCATATAACTTCTAACACATTAAAAACTGTCTTACAGCATTGCAAAAACATTGTATTTCATAAGGCATAAGCATCTTTCAGTTTGGCAAGATTTGCACTGAATATTGAATGAAGCAGCTTTCTCTCATAGAGAGACAAGCTTTTGCGCAGATTTGGGCTAGATTTCACTTTATTTGAACAGAAGCACTATTTTAACATTACTGGTCTCAGAAACCTGTAAACTGACAATCTTGAGCATTGAAGTCCTAACATAAGTTTTTGTGCATATAACTTCTAACACATTAAAAACTGTCTTACAGCATTGCAAAAACATTGTATTTCATAAGGCATAAGCATCTTTCAGTTTGGCAAGATTTGCACTGAATATTGAATGAAGCAGCTTTCTCTCATAGAGAGACAAGCTTTTGAGCAGATTTGGGCTAGATTTCACTTCATTTCAACAGAAGCACTATTTTAACATTACTGGTCTCAGAAACCTGTAAACTGACAATCTTGAGCATTGAAGTCCTAACATAAGTTTTTGTGCATATAACTTCTGACACATTAAAAACTGTCTTACAGCATTGCAAAAACATTGTATTTCATAAGGCATAAGCATGTTTCAGTTTGGCAAGATTTGCACTGAATATTGAATGAAGCAGCTTTCTCTCATAGAGAGACAAGCTTTTGCGCAGATTTGGGCTAGATTTCACTTTATTTGAACAGAAGCACTATTTTAACATTACTGGTCTCAGAAACCTGTAAACTGACAATCTTGAGCATTGAATTCCTAACATAAGTTTTTGTGCATATAACTTCTAACACATTAAAAACTGTCTTACAGCATTGCAAAAACATTGTATTTCATAAGGCATAAGCATCTTTCAGTTTGGCAAGATTTGCACTGAATATTGAATGAAGCAACTTTCTCTCATAGAGAGACAAGCTTTTGAGCAGATTTGGGCTAGATTTCACTTCATTTGAACAGAAGCACTATTTTAACATTACTGGTCTCAGAAACCTGTAAACTGACAATCTTGAGCATTGAAGTCCTAACATATGTTTTTGTGCATATAACTTCTAACTCATTAAAAACTGTCTTACAGCATTGCAAAAACATTGTATTTCATAAGCCATAAGCATCTTTCAGTTTGGCATGATTTGCACTGAATATTGAATGAAGCAGCTTTCTCTCATAGAGAGACAAGCTTTTGAGCAGATTTGGGCTAGATTTCACTTCATTTGAACAGAAGAACTATTTTAACATTACTGGTCTCAGAAACCTGTAAACTGACAACCTTGAGCATTGAAGTCCTAACATAAGGTTTTGTGCATATAACTTCTAACACATTAAAAACTGTCTTACAGCATTGCAAAAACATTGTATTTCATAATGCATAAGCATCTTTCAGTTTGGCAAGATTTGCACTGAATATTGAATGAAGCAGCTGTCTCTCATAGAGAGACAAGCTTTTGAGCAGATTTGGGGCATATTTCACTTCATTTCAACAGAAGCACTATTTTAACAATACTGGTTTCAGAAACCTGTAAACTGACAATCTTGAGCATTGAAGTCCTAACATAAGTTTTTGTGCATATAACTTCTGACACATTAAAAAAAACTGTCTTACAGCATTGCAAAAACATTGTATTTCATAAGGCATAAGCATCTTTCAGTTTGGCAAGATTTGCACTGAATATTGAATGAAGCAGCTGTCTCTCATAGAGAGACAAGCTTTTGAGCAGATTTGGGCTAGATTTCACTTCATTTCAACAGAAGCACTATTTTAACAATACTGGTCTCAGAAACCTGTAAACTGACAATCTTGAGCATTGAAGTTAACATAAGTTTTTGTTCATATAACTTCTAACACATTAAAAACTGTCTTACAGCATTGCAAAAACATTGTATTTCATAAGGCATAAGCATCTTTCAGTTTGGCAAGATTTGCACAGAATATTGAATGAAGCAGCTCTATCTCACAGAGAGACAAGCTTTTGAGCAGATTTGGGCTAGATTTCACTTCATTTGAACAGAAGCACTATTTCAACATTACTGGTCTCAGAAACCTGTAAACTGACAACCTTGAGCATTGAAGTCCTAACATAAGGTTTTGTGCATATAACTTCTAACACATTAAAAACTGTCTTACAGCATTGCAAAAACATTGTATTTCATAAGGCATAAGCATCTTTCAGTTTGGCAAGATTTGCACTGAATATTGAATGAAGCAGCTTTCTCTCATAGAGAGACAAGCTTTTGTGCAGATTTGGGCTAGATTTCACTTTATTTGAACAGAAGCACTATTTTAACATTACTGGTCTCAGAAACCTGTAAACTGACAATCTTGAGCATTGAATTCCTAACATAAGTTTTTGTGCATATAACTTCTAACACATTAAAAACTGTCTTACAGCATTGCAAAAACATTGTATTTCATAAGGCATAAGCATCTTTCAGTTTGGCAAGATTTGCACTGAATATTGAATGAAGCAGCTTTCTCTCATAGAGAGACAAGCTTTTGCGCAGATTTGGGCTAGATTTCACTTCATTTGAACAGAAGCACTATTTTAACATTACTGGTCTCAGAAACCTGTAAACTGACAATCTTGAGCATTGAAGTCCTTACATAAGTTTTTGTGCATATAACTTCTAACTCATTAAAAACTGTCTTACAGCATTGCAAAAACATTGTATTTCATAAGGCATAAGCATCTTTCAGTTTGGCAAGATTTGCACTGAATATTGAATGAAGAAGCTGTCTCTCATAGAGAGACAAGCTTTTGAGCAGATTTGGGCTAGATTTCACTTCATTTCAACAGAAGCACTATTTTAACAATACTGGTCTCAGAAACCTGTAAACTGACAATCTTGAGCATTGAAGTTAACATAAGTTTTTGTTCATATAACTTCTAACACATTAAAAACTGTCTTACAGCATTGCAAAAACATTGTATTTCATAAGGCATAAGCATCTTTCAGTTTGGCAAGATTTGCACAGAATATTGAATGAAGCAGCTTTCTCTCACAGAGAGACAAGCTTTTGAGCAGATTTGGGCTAGATTTCACTTCATTTGAACAGAAGCACTATTTCAACATTACTGGTCTCAGAAACCTGTAAACTGACAACCTTGAGCATTGAAGTCCTAACATAAGGTTTTGTGCATATAACTTCTAACACATTAAAACCTGTCTTACAGCATTGCAAAAACATTGTATTTCATAAGGCATAAGCATCTTTCAGTTTGGCAAGATTTGCACTGAATATTGAATGAAGCAGCTTTCTCTCATAGAGAGACAAGCTTTTGCGCAGATTTGGGCTAGATTTCACTTTATTTGAACAGAAGCACTATTTTAACATTACTGGTCTCAGAAACCTGTAAACTGACAATCTTGAGCATTGAAGTCCTAACATAAGTTTTTGTGCATATAACTTCTAACACATTAAAAACTGTCTTACAGCATTGCAAAAACATTGTATTTCATAAGGCATAAGCATCTTTCAGTTTGGCAAGATTTGCACTGAATATTGAATGAAGCAGCTTTCTCTCATAGAGAGACAAGCTTTTGAGCAGATTTGGGCTAGATTTCACTTCATTTCAACAGAAGCACTATTTTAACATTACTGGTCTCAGAAACCTGTAAACTGACAATCTTGAGCATTGAAGTCCTAACATAAGTTTTTGTGCATATAACTTCTGACACATTAAAAACTGTCTTACAGCATTGCAAAAACATTGTATTTCATAAGGCATAAGCATGTTTCAGTTTGGCAAGATTTGCACTGAATATTGAATGAAGCAGCTTTCTCTCATAGAGAGACAAGCTTTTGCGCAGATTTGGGCTAGATTTCACTTTATTTGAACAGAAGCACTATTTTAACATTACTGGTCTCAGAAACCTGTAAACTGACAATCTTGAGCATTGAATTCCTAACATAAGTTTTTGTGCATATAACTTCTAACACATTAAAAACTGTCTTACAGCATTGCAAAAACATTGTATTTCATAAGGCATAAGCATCTTTCAGTTTGGCAAGATTTGCACTGAATATTGAATGAAGCAACTTTCTCTCATAGAGAGACAAGCTTTTGAGCAGATTTGGGCTAGATTTCACTTCATTTGAACAGAAGCACTATTTTAACATTACTGGTCTCAGAAACCTGTAAACTGACAATCTTGAGCATTGAAGTCCTAACATATGTTTTTGTGCATATAACTTCTAACTCATTAAAAACTGTCTTACAGCATTGCAAAAACATTGTATTTCATAAGCCATAAGCATCTTTCAGTTTGGCATGATTTGCACTGAATATTGAATGAAGCAGCTTTCTCTCATAGAGAGACAAGCTTTTGAGCAGATTTGGGCTAGATTTCACTTCATTTGAACAGAAGAACTATTTTAACATTACTGGTCTCAGAAACCTGTAAACTGACAACCTTGAGCATTGAAGTCCTAACATAAGGTTTTGTGCATATAACTTCTAACACATTAAAAACTGTCTTACAGCATTGCAAAAACATTGTATTTCATAATGCATAAGCATCTTTCAGTTTGGCAAGATTTGCACTGAATATTGAATGAAGCAGCTGTCTCTCATAGAGAGACAAGCTTTTGAGCAGATTTGGGGCATATTTCACTTCATTTCAACAGAAGCACTATTTTAACAATACTGGTTTCAGAAACCTGTAAACTGACAATCTTGAGCATTGAAGTCCTAACATAAGTTTTTGTGCATATAACTTCTGACACATTAAAAACTGTCTTACAGCATTGCAAAAACATTGTATTTCATAAGGCATAAGCATCTTTCAGTTTGGCAAGATTTGCACTGAATATTGAATGAAGCAGCTTTCTCTCATAGAGAGACAAGCTTTTGCGCAGATTTGGGCTAGATTTCACTTTATTTGAACAGAAGCACTATTTTAACATTACTGGTCTCAGAAACCTGTAAACTGACAATCTTGAGCATTGAAGTCCTTACATAAGTTTTTGTGCATATAACTTCTAACTCATTAAAAACTGTCTTACAGCATTGCAAAAACATTGTATTTCATAAGGCATAAGCATCTTTCAGTTTGGCAAGATTTGCACTGAATATTGAATGAAGCAGCTGTCTCTCATAGAGAGACAAGCTTTTGAGCAGATTTGGGCTAGATTTCACTTCATTTCAACAGAAGCACTATTTTAACAATACTGGTCTCAAAAACCTGTAAACTGACAATCTTGAGCATTGAAGTTAACATAAGTTTTTGTTCATATAACTTCTAACACATTAAAAACTGTCTTACAGCATTGCAAAAACATTGTATTTCATAAGGCATAAGCATCTTTCAGTTTGGCAAGATTTGCACAGAATATTGAATGAAGCAGCTTTCTCTCACAGAGAGACAAGCTTTTGAGCAGATTTGGGCTAGATTTCACTTCATTTGAACAGAAGCACTATTTCAACATTACTGGTCTCAGAAACCTGTAAACTGACAACCTTGAGCATTGAAGTCCTAACATAAGGTTTTGTGCATATAACTTCTAACACATTAAAAACTGTCTTACAGCATTGCAAAAACATTGTATTTCATAAGGCATAAGCATCTTTCAGTTTGGCAAGATTTGCACTGAATATTGAATGAAGCAGCTTTCTCTCATAGAGAGACAAGCTTTTGCGCAGATTTGGGCTAGATTTCACTTTATTTGAACAGAAGCACTATTTTAACATTACTGGTCTCAGAAACCTGTAAACTGACAATCTTGAGCATTGAAGTCCTAACATAAGTTTTTGTGCATATAACTTCTAACACATTAAAAACTGTCTTACAGCATTGCAAAAACATTGTATTTCATAAGGCATAAGCATCTTTCAGTTTGGCAAGATTTGCACTGAATATTGAATGAAGCAGCTTTCTCTCATAGAGAGACAAGCTTTTGAGCAGATTTGGGCTAGATTTCACTTCATTTCAACAGAAGCACTATTTTAACATTACTGGTCTCAGAAACCTGTAAACTGACAATCTTGAGCATTGAAGTCCTAACATAAGTTTTTGTGCATATAACTTCTGACACATTAAAAACTGTCTTACAGCATTGCAAAAACATTGTATTTCATAAGGCATAAGCATGTTTCAGTTTGGCAAGATTTGCACTAAATATTGAATGAAGCAGCTTTCTCTCATAGAGAGACAAGCTTTTGCGCAGATTTGGGCTAGATTTCACTTTATTTGAACAGAAGCACTATTTTAACATTACTGGTCTCAGAAACCTGTAAACTGACAATCTTGAGCATTGAATTCCTAACATAAGTTTTTGTGCATATAACTTCTAACACATTAAAAACTGTCTTACAGCATTGCAAAAACATTGTATTTCATAAGGCATAAGCATCTTTCAGTTTGGCAAGATTTGCACTGAATATTGAATGAAGCAACTTTCTCTCATAGAGAGACAAGCTTTTGAGCAGATTTGGGCTAGATTTCACTTCATTTGAACAGAAGCACTATTTTAACATTACTGGTCTCAGAAACCTGTAAACTGACAATCTTGAGCATTGAAGTCCTAACATATGTTTTTGTGCATATAACTTCTAACTCATTAAAAACTGTCTTACAGCATTGCAAAAACATTGTATTTCATAAGCCATAAGCATCTTTCAGTTTGGCATGATTTGCACTGAATATTGAATGAAGCAGCTTTCTCTCATAGAGAGACAAGCTTTTGAGCAGATTTGGGCTAGATTTCACTTCATTTGAACAGAAGAACTATTTTAACATTACTGGTCTCAGAAACCTGTAAACTGACAACCTTGAGCATTGAAGTCCTAACATAAGGTTTTGTGCATATAACTTCTAACACATTAAAAACTGTCTTACAGCATTGCAAAAACATTGTATTTCATAATGCATAAGCATCTTTCAGTTTGGCAAGATTTGCACTGAATATTGAATGAAGCAGCTGTCTCTCATAGAGAGACAAGCTTTTGAGCAGATTTGGGGCATATTTCACTTCATTTCAACAGAAGCACTATTTTAACAATACTGGTTTCAGAAACCTGTAAACTGACAATCTTGAGCATTGAAGTCCTAACATAAGTTTTTGTGCATATAACTTCTGACACATTAAAAACTGTCTTACAGCATTGCAAAAACATTGTATTTCATAAGGCATAAGCATCTTTCAGTTTGGCAAGATTTGCACTGAATATTGAATGAAGCAGCTTTCTCTCATAGAGAGACAAGCTTTTGCGCAGATTTGGGCTAGATTTCACTTTATTTGAACAGAAGCACTATTTTAACATTACTGGTCTCAGAAACCTGTAAACTGACAATCTTGAGCATTGAAGTCCTTACATAAGTTTTTGTGCATATAACTTCTAACTCATTAAAAACTGTCTTACAGCATTGCAAAAACATTGTATTTCATAAGGCATAAGCATCTTTCAGTTTGGCAAGATTTGCACTGAATATTGAATGAAGCAGCTGTCTCTCATAGAGAGACAAGCTTTTGAGCAGATTTGGGCTAGATTTCACTTCATTTCAACAGAAGCACTATTTTAACAATACTGGTCTCAGAAACCTGTAAACTGACAATCTTGAGCATTGAAGTTAACATAAGTTTTTGTTCATATAACTTCTAACACATTAAAAACTGTCTTACAGCATTGCAAAAACATTGTATTTCATAAGGCATAAGCATCTTTCAGTTTGGCAAGATTTGCACAGAATATTGAATGAAGCAGCTCTATCTCACAGAGAGACAAGCTTTTGAGCAGATTTGGGCTAGATTTCACTTCATTTGAACAGAAGCACTATTTCAACATTACTGGTCTCAGAAACCTGTAAACTGACAACCTTGAGCATTGAAGTCCTAACATAAGGTTTTGTGCATATAACTTCTAACACATTAAAAACTGTCTTACAGCATTGCAAAAACATTGTATTTCATAAGGCATAAGCATCTTTCAGTTTGGCAAGATTTGCACTGAATATTGAATGAAGCAGCTTTCTCTCATAGAGAGACAAGCTTTTGTGCAGATTTGGGCTAGATTTCACTTTATTTGAACAGAAGCACTATTTTAACATTACTGGTCTCAGAAACCTGTAAACTGACAATCTTGAGCATTGAATTCCTAACATAAGTTTTTGTGCATATAACTTCTAACACATTAAAAACTGTCTTACAGCATTGCAAAAACATTGTATTTCATAAGGCATAAGCATCTTTCAGTTTGGCAAGATTTGCACTGAATATTGAATGAAGCAGCTTTCTCTCATAGAGAGACAAGCTTTTGAGCAGATTTGGGCTAGATTTCACTTCATTTGAACAGAAGCACTATTTTAACATTACTGGTCTCAGAAACCTGTAAACTGACAATCTTGAGCATTGAAGTCCTAACATATGTTTTTGTGCATATAACTTCTAACTCATTAAAAACTGTCTTACAGCATTGCAAAAACATTGTATTTCATAAGCCATAAGCATCTTTCAGTTTGGCATGATTTGCACTGAATATTGAATGAAGCAGCTTTCTCTCATAGAGAGACAAGCTTTTGCGCAGATTTGGGCTAGATTTCACTTTATTTGAACAGAAGCACTATTTTAACATTACTGGTCTCAGAAAGCTGTAAACTGACAATCTTGAGCATTGAAGTCCTAACATAAGTTTTTGTGCATATAACTTCTAACTCATTAAAAACTGTCTTACAGCATTGCAAAAACATTGTGTTTCATAAGGCATAAGCATCTTTCAGTTTGGCAAGATTTGCACTGAATATTGAATGAAGCAGCTGTCTCTCATAGAGAGACAAGCTTTTGAGCAGATTTGGGCTAGATTTCACTTCATTTCAACAGAAGCACTATTTTAACATTACTGGTCTCAGAAACCTGTAAACTGACAATCTTGAGCATTGAAGTCCTAACATAAGTTTTTGTGCATATAACTTCTGACACATTAAAAACTGTCTTACAGCATTGCAAAAACATTGTATTTCATAAGGCATAAGCATCTTTCAGTTTGGCAAGATTTGCACTGAATATTGAATGAAGCAGCTTTCTCACATAGAGAGACAAGCTTTTGCGCAGATTTGGGCTAGATTTCACTTTATTTGAACAGAAGCACTATTTTAACATTACTGGTCTCAGAAACCTGTAAACTGACAATCTTGAGCATTGAAGTCCTAACATAAGTTTTTGTGCATATAACTTCTAACACATTAAAAACTGTCTTACAGCATTGCAAAAACATTGTATTTCATAAGGCATAAGCATCTTTCAGTTTGGCAAGATTTGCACTGAATATTGAATGAAGCAGCTTTCTCTCATAGAGAGACAAGCTTTTGCGCAGTTTTGGGCTAGATTTCACTTAATTTGAACAGAAGCACTATTTTAACATTACTGGTCTCAGAAACCTGTAAACTGACAATCTTGAGCATTGAAGTCCTAACATAAGTTTTTGTTCATATAACTTCTCTAACACATTAAAAACTGTCTTACAGCATTGCAAAAACATTGTATTTCATAAGGCATAAGCATCTTTCAGTTTGGCAAGATTTGCACTGAATATTGAATGAAGCAGCTGTCTCTCATAGAGAGACAAGCTTTTGAGCAGATTTGGGCTAGATTTCACTTCATTTCAACAGAAGCACTATTTTAACAATACTGGTCTCAGAAACCTGTAAACTGACAATCTTGAGCATTGAAGTCCTAACATAAGTTTTTGTGCATATAACTTCTAACTCATTAAAAACTGTCTTACAGCATTGCAAAAACATTGTATTTCATAAGGCATAAGCATCTTTCAGTTTGGCAAGATTTGCACTGAATATTGAATGAAGCAGCTTTCTCTCATAGAGAGACAAGCTTTTGCGCAGATTTGGGCTAGATTTCACTTTATTTGAACAGAAGCACTATTTTAACATTACTGGTCTCAGAAACCTGTAAACTGACAATCTTGAGCATTGAAGTCCTAACATAAGTTTTTGTTCATATAACTTCTAACACATTAAAAACTGTCTTACAGCATTGCAAAAACATTGTATTTCATAAGGCATTAGCATCTTTCAGTTTGGCAAGATTTGCACTGAATATTGAATGAAGCAGCTTTCTCTCATAGAGAGACAAGCTTTTGCGCAGATTTGGGCTAGATTTCACTTTATTTGAACAGAAGCACTATTTTAACATTACTGGTCTCAGAAACCTGTAAACTGACAATCTTGAGCATTGAAGTCCTAACATAAGTTTTTGTGCATATAACTTCTGACACATTAAAAACTGTCTTACAGCATTGCAAAAACATTGTATTTCATAAGGCATAAGCATCTTTCAGTTTGGCAAGATTTGCACTGAATATTGAATGAAGCAGCTTTCTCACATAGAGAGACAAGCTTTTGCGCAGATTTGGGCTAGATTTCACTTTATTTGAACAGAAGCACTATTTTAACATTACTGGTCTCAGAAACCTGTTAACTGACAATCTTGAGCATTGAAGTCCTAACATAAGTTTTTGTGCATATAACTTCTAACACATTAAAAACTGTCTTACAGCATTGCAAAAACATTGTATTTCATAAGGCATAAGCATCTTTCAGTTTGGCAAGATTTGCAATGAATATTGAATGAAGCAGCTTTCTCTCATAGAGAGACAAGCTTTTGAGCAGATTTGGGCTAGATTTCACTTCATTTCAACAGAAGCACTATTTTAACATTACTGGTCTCAGAAACCTGTAAACTGACAACCTTGAGCATTGAAGTCCTAACATAAGTTTTTGTGCATATAACTTCTAACTCATTAAAAACTGTCTTACAGCATTGCAAAAACATTGTGTTTCATAAGGCATAAGCATCTTTCAGTTTGGCAAGATTTGCACTGAATATTGAATGAAGCAGCTGTCTCTCATAGAGAGACAAGCTTTTGAGCAGATTTGGGCTAGATTTCACTTCATTTCAACAGAAGCACTATTTTAACATTACTGGTCTCAGAAACCTGTAAACTGACAATCTTGAGCATTGAAGTCCTAACATAAGGTTTTGTGCATATAACTTCTAACACATTAAAAACTGTCTTACAGCATTGCAAAAACATTGTATTTCACAAGGCATAAGCATCTTTCAGTTTGGCATGATTTGCACTGAATATTGAATGAAGCAGCTTTCTCTCATAGAGAGACAAGCTTTTGCGCAGATTTGGGCTAGATTTCACTTTATTTGAACAGAAGCACTATTTTAACATTACTGGTCTCAGAAACCTGTAAACTGACAATCTTGAGCATTGAAGTCCTAACATAAGTTTTTGTTCATATAACTTCTCTAACACATTAAAAACTGTCTTACAGCATTGCAAAAACATTGTATTTCATAAGGCATAAGCATCTTTCAGTTTGGCAAGATTTGCACTGAATATTGAATGAAGCAGCTGTCTCTCCTAGAGAGACAAGCTTTTGAGCAGATTTGGGCTAGATTTCATTTCATTTCAACAGAAGCACTATTTTAACAATACTGGTCTCAGAAACCTGTTAACTGACAATCTTGAGCATTGAAGTCCTAACATAAGTTTTTGTGCATATAACTTCTAACTCATTAAAAACTGTCTTACAGCATTGCAAAAACATTGTATTTCATAAGGCATAAGCATCTTTCAGTTTGGCAAGATTTGCAATGAATATTGAATGAAGCAGCTTTCTCTCATAGAGAGACAAGCTTTTGAGCAGATTTGGGCTAGATTTCACTTCATTTGAACAGAAGAACTATTTTAACATTACTGGTCTCAGAAACCTGTAAACTGACAACCTTGAGCATTGAAGTCCTAACATAAGGTTTTGTGCATATAACTTCTAACACATTAAAAACTGTCTTACAGCATTGCAAAAACATTGTATTTCATAAGGCATAAGCATCTTTCAGTTTGGCAAGATTTGCACTGAATATTGAATGAAGCAGCTTTCTCTCATAGAGAGACAAGCTTTTGCGCAGATTTGGGCTAGATTTCACTTTATTTGAACAGAAGCACTATTTTAACATTACTGGTCTCAGAAACCTGTAAACTGACAATCTTGAGCATTGAAGTCTTAACATAAGTTTTTGTTCATATAACTTCTCTAACACATTAAAAACTGCCTTACAGCATTGCAAAAACATTGTATTTCATAAGGCATAAGCATCTTTCAGTTTGGCAAGATTTGCACTGAATAGTGAATGAAGCAGCTGTCTCTCATAGAGAGACAAGCTTTTGAGCAGATTTGGGCTAGATTTCACTTCATTTGAACAGAAGCACTATTTTAACAATACTGGTCTCAGAAACCTGTAAACTGACAATCTTGAGCATTGAAGTCCTAACATAAGTTTTTGTGCATATAACTTCTAACTCATTAAAAACTGTCTTACAGCATTGCAAAAACATTGTATTTCATAAGGCATGAGCATCTTTCAGTTTGGCATGATTTGCACTGAATATTGAATGAAGCAGCTTTCTCTCATAGAGAGACAAGCTTTTGAGCAGATTTGGGCTATATTTCACTTCATTTCAACAGAAGCACTATTTTAACAATACTGGTCTCAGAAACCTGTAAACTGACAATCTTGAGCATTGAAGTCCTAACATAAGTTTTTGTGCATATAACTTCTGACACATTAAAAACTGTCTTACAGCATTGCAAAAACATTGT
The DNA here is from genome assembly GCF_963082965.1 of Carassius carassius. Lineage (NCBI taxonomy): Eukaryota > Metazoa > Chordata > Actinopteri > Cypriniformes > Cyprinidae > Carassius > Carassius carassius. The sequence goes on along the minus strand of NC_081766.1, from coordinate 24,345,373 downwards.
AATTCATAAGGCATAAGCATCTTTCAGTTTGGCAAGATTTGCACTGAATATTGAATGAAGCAGCTTTCTTTCATAGAGAGACAAGCCTTTGCGCAGATTTGGGCTAGATTTCACTTTATTTGAACAGAAGCACTATTTTAACATTACTGGTCTCAGAAACCTGTAAACTGACAATCTTGAGCATTGAAGTCCTAACATAAGTTTTTGTGCATATAACTTCTGACACATTAAAAACTGTCTTACAGCATTGCAAAAACAATGTATTTCATAAGGCATAAGCATCTTTCAGTTTGGCAAGATTTGCACTGAATATTGAATGAAGCAGCTGTCTCTCATAGAGAGACAAGCTTTTGAGCAGATTTGGGCTAGATTTCACTTCATTTCAACAGAAGCACTATTTTAACAATACTGGTCTCAGAAACCTGTAAACTGACAATCTTGAGCATTGAAGTCCTAATATAAGTTTTTGTGCATATAACTTCTGACACATTAAAAACTGTCTTACAGCATTGCAAAAACATTGTATTTCATAAGGCATAAGCATCTTTCAGTTTGGCAAGATTTGCACTGAATATTGAATGAAGCAGCTTTCTCTCATAGAGAGACAAGCTTTTGAGCAGATTTGGGCTAGATTTCACTTTATTTGAACAGAAGCACTATTTTAACATTACTGGTCTCAGAAACCTGTAAACTGACAATCTTGAGCATTGAAGTCCTAACATAAGTTGTTGTGCATATAACTTCTGACACATTAAAAACTGTCTTACAGCATTGCAAAAACATTGTAATTCATAAGGCATAAGCATCTTTCAGTTTGGCAAGATTTGCACTGAATATTGAATGAAGCAGCTTTCTCTCATAGAGAGACAAGCTTTTGCGCAGATTTGGGCTAGATTTCACTTTATTTGAACAGAAGCACTATTTTAACATTACTGGTCTCAGAAACCTGTAAACTGACAATCTTGAGCATTGAAGTCCTTACATAAGTTTTTGTGCATATAACTTCTAACTCATTAAAAACTGTCTTACAGCATTGCAAAAACAATGTATTTCATAAGGCATAAGCATCTTTCAGTTTGGCAAGATTTGCACTGAATATTGAATGAAGCAGCTGTCTCTCATAGAGAGACAAGCTTTTGAGCAGATTTGGGCTAGATTTCACTTCATTTCAACAGAAGCACTATTTTAACAATACTGGTCTCAGAAACCTGTAAACTGACAATCTTGAGCATTGAAGTCCTAACATAAGTTTTTGTGCATATAACTTCTGACACATTAAAAACTGTCTTACAGCATTGCAAAAACATTGTATTTCATAAGGCATAAGCATCTTTCAGTTTGGCAAGAATTGCACTGAATATTGAATGAAGCAGCTTTCTCTCATAGAGAGACAAGCTTTTGAGCAGATTTGGGCTAGATTTCACTTTATTTGAACAGAAGCACTATTTTAACATTACTGGTCTCAGAAACCTGTAAACTGACAATCTTGAGCATTGAAGTCCTAACATAAGTTTTTGTGCATATAACTTCTAACACATTAAAAACTGTCTTACAGCATTGCAAAAACATTGTATTTCATAAGGCATAAGCATCTTTCAGTTTGGCAAGATTTGCACTGAATATTGAATGAAGCAGCTTTCTCTCATAGAGAGACAAGCTTTTGAGCAGATTTGGGCTGGATTTCACTTCATTTGAACAGAAGCACTATTTTAACATTACTGGTCTCAGAAACCTGTAAACTGACAATCTTGAGCATTGAAGTCCTAACATAAGTTTTTGTGCATATAATTTCTGACACATTAAAAACTGTCTTACAGCATTGCAAAAACATTGTATTTCATAAGGCATAAGCATCTTTCAGTTTGGCAAGATTTGCAATGAATATTGAATGAAGCAGCTTTCTCTCATAGAGAGACAAGCTTTTGAGCAGATTTGGGCTAGATTTCACTTTATTTGAACAGAAGCACTATTTTAACATTACTGGTCTCAGAAACCTGTAAACTGACAATCTTGAGCATTGAATTCCTAACATAAGTTTTTGTGCATATAACTTCTAACACATTAAAAACTGTCTTACAGCATTGCAAAAACATTGTATTTCATAAGGCATAAGCATCTTTCAGTTTGGCAAGATTTGCAATGAATATTGAATGAAGCAGCTTTCTCTCATAGAGAGACAAGCTTTTGAGCAGATTTGGGCTAGATTTCACTTCATTTGAACAGAAGCACTATTTTAACATTACTGGTCTCAGAAACCTGTAAACTGACAATCTTGAGCATTGAAGCCCTAACATATGTTTTTGTGCATATAACTTCTAACTCATTAAAAACTGTCTTACAGCATTGCAAAAACATTGTATTTCATAAGGCATAAGCATCTTTCAGTTTGGCATGATTTGCACTGAATATTGAATGAAGCAGCTTTCTCTCATAGAGAGACAAGCTTTTGCGCAGATTTGGGCTAGATTTCACTTTATTTGAACAGAAGCACTATTTTAACATTACTGGTCTCAGAAACCTGTAAACTGACAATCTTGAGCATTGAAGTCCTAACATAAGTTTTTGTTCATATAACTTCTAACACATTAAAAACTGTCTTAAAGCATTGCAAAAACATTGTATTTCATAAGGCATAAGCATCTTTCAGTTTGGCAAGATTTGCACAGAATATTGAATGAAGCAGCTCTATCTCACAGAGAGACAAGCTTTTGAGCAGATTTGGGCTAGATTTCACTTCATTTGAACAGAAGCACTATTTCAACATTACTGGTCTCAGAAACCTGTAAACTGACAATCTTGAGCATTGAAGTCCTAACATAAGGTTTTGTGCATATAACTTCTAACACATTAAAAACTGTCTTACAGCATTGCAAAAACATTGTATTTCATAAGGCATAAGCATCTTTCAGTTTGGCAAGATTTGCAATGAATATTGAATGAAGCAGCTTTCTCTCATAGAGAGACAAGCTTTTGAGCAGATTTGGGCTAGATTTCACTTCATTTGAACAGAAGAACTATTTTAACATTACTGGTCTCAGAAACCTGTAAACTGACAATCTTGAGCATTGAAGTTAACATAAGTTTTTGTTCATATAACTTCTAACACATTAAAAACTGTCTTACAGCATTGCAAAAACATTGTATTTCATAAGGCATAAGCATCTTTCAGTTTGGCAAGATTTGCACAGAATATTGAATGAAGCAGCTCTATCTCACAGAGAGACAAGCTTTTGAGCAGATTTGGGCTAGATTTCACTTTATTTGAACAGAAGCACTTTTTCAACATTACTGGTCTCAGAAACCTGTAAACTGACAACCTTGAGCATTGAAGTCCTAACATAAGGTTTTGTGCATATAACTTCTAACACATTAAAAACTGTCTTACAGCATTTCAAAAACATTGTATTTCATAAGGAATAAGCATCTTTCAGTTTGGCAAGATTTGCACTGAATATTGAATGAAGCAGCTTTCTCTCATAGAGAGACAAACTTTTGAGCAGATTTGGGCTAGATTTCACTTCATTTGAACAGAAGCACTATTTTAACATTACTGGTCTCAGAAACCTGTAAACTGACATTCTTGAGCATTGAAGTCCTAACATAAGTTTTTGTGCATATAACTTCTAACACATTAAAAACTGTCTTACAGCATTGCAAAAACATTGTATTTCATAAGGCATAAGCATCTTTCAGTTTGGCAAGATTTGCACTAAATATTGAATGAAGCAGCTTTCTCTTATAGAGAGACAAGCTTTTGAGCAGATTTGGGCTAGATTTCACTTCATTTGAACAGAAGCACTATTTTAACATTACTGGTCTCAGAAACCTGTAAACTGACAATCTTGAGCATTGAAGTCCTAACATAAGTTTTTGTGCATATAACTTCTGACACATTAAAAACTGTCTTACAGCATTGCAAAAACATTGTATTTCATAAGGCATAAGCTTCTTTCAGTTTGGCAAGATTTGCACTGAATATTGAATGAAGCAGCTTTCCCTTATAGAGAGACAAGCTTTTGAGCAGATTTGGGCTAGATTTCACTTCATTTGAACAGAAGCACTATTTTAACATTACTGGTCTCAGAAACCTGTAAACTGACAATCTTGAGCATTGAAGTCCTAACATACGTTTTTGTGCATATAACTTCTAACTCATTAAAAACTGTCTTACAGCATTGCAAAAACATTGTATTTCATAAGGCATAAGCATCTTTCAGTTTGGCATGATTTGCAGTGAATATTGAATGAAGCAGCTTTCTCTCATAGAGAGACAAGCTTTTGCTCAGATTTGGGCTAGATTTCACTTTATTTGAACTGAGGCACTATTTTAACATTACTGGTCTCAGAAACCTGTAAACTGACAATCTTGAGCATTGAAGTCCTAACATAAGTTTTTGTTCATATAACTTCTAACACATTAAAAACTGTCTTACAGCATTGCAAAAACATTGTATTTCATAAGGCATAAGCATCTTTCAGTTTGGCAAGATTTGCACAGAATATTGAATGAAACAGCTCTATCTCACAGAGAGACAAGCTTTTGAGCAGATTTGGGCTAGATTTCACTTCATTTGAACAGAAGCACTATTTCAACATTACTGGTCTCAGAAACCTGTAAAATGACAATCTTGAGCATTGAAGTCCTAACATAAGGTTTTGTGCATATAACTTCTAACACATTAAAAACTGTCTTACAGCATTGCAAAAACATTGTATTTCATAAGGCATAAGCATCTTTCAGTTTGTCAAGATTTGCACTGAGTATTGAATGAAGCAGCTTTCTCTCATAGAGAGACAAGCTTTTGAGCAGATTTGGGCTAGATTTCACTTCATTTGAACAGAAGAACTATTTTAACATTACTGGTCTCAGAAACCTGTAAACTGACAACCTTGAGCATTGAAGTCCTAACATAAGGTTTTGTGCATATAACTTCTAACACATTAAAAACTGTCTTACAGCATTGCAAAAACATTGTATTTCATAAGGCATAAGCATCTTTCAGTTTGGCAAGATTTGCACTGAATATTGAATGAAGCAGCTTTCTCTCATAGAGAGACAAGCTTTTGCGCAGTTTTGGGCTAGATTTCACTTAATTTGAACAGAAGCACTATTTTAACATTACTGGTCTCAGAAACCTGTAAACTGACAATCTTGAGCATTGAAGCCCTAACATAAGTTTTTGTTCATATAACTTCTCTAACACATTAAAAACTGTCTTACAGCATTGCAAAAACATTGTATTTCATAAGGCATAAGCATCTTTCAGTTTGGCAAGATTTGCACTGAATATTGAATGAAGCAGCTTTCTCACATAGAGAGACAAGCTTTTGCGCAGATTTGGGCTAGATTTCACTTTATTTGAACAGAAGCACTATTTTAACATTACTGGTCTCAGAAACCTGTTAACTGACAATCTTGAGCATTGAAGTCCTAACATAAGTTTTTGTGCATATAACTTCTAACACATTAAAAACTGTCTTACAGCATTGCAAAAACATTGTATTTCATAAGGCATAAGCATCTTTCAGTTTGGCAAGATTTGCAATGAATATTGAATGAAGCAGCTTTCTCTCATAGAGAGACAAGCTTTTGAGCAGATTTGGGCTAGATTTCACTTCATTTGAACAGAAGAACTATTTTAACATTACTGGTCTCAGAAACCTGTAAACTGACAACCTTGAGCATTGAAGTCCTAACATAAGTTTTTGTGCATATAACTTCTAACTCATTAAAAACTGTCTTACAGCATTGCAAAAACATTGTGTTTCATAAGGCATAAGCATCTTTCAGTTTGGCAAGATTTGCACTGAATATTGAATGAAGCAGCTGTCTCTCATAGAGAGACAAGCTTTTGAGCAGATTTGGGCTAGATTTCACTTCATTTCAACAGAAGCACTATTTTAACATTACTGGTCTCAGAAACCTGTAAACTGACAATCTTGAGCATTGAAGTCCTAACATAAGGTTTTGTGCATATAACTTCTAACACATTAAAAAATGTCTTACAGCATTGCAAAAACATTGTATTTCACAAGGCATAAGCATCTTTCAGTTTGGCATGATTTGCACTGAATATTGAATGAAGCAGCTTTCTCTCATAGAGAGACAAGCTTTTGCGCAGATTTGGGCTAGATTTCACTTTATTTGAACAGAAGCACTATTTTAACATTACTGGTCTCAGAAACCTGTAAACTGACAATCTTGAGCATTGAAGTCCTAACATAAGTTTTTGTTCATATAACTTCTCTAACACATTAAAAACTGTCTTACAGCATTGCAAAAACATTGTATTTCATAAGGCATAAGCATCTTTCAGTTTGGCAAGATTTGCACTGAATATTGAATGAAGCAGCTGTCTCTCCTAGAGAGACAAGCTTTTGAGCAGATTTGGGCTAGATTTCACTTCATTTCAACAGAAGCACTATTTTAACAATACTGGTCTCAGAAACCTGTTAACTGACAATCTTGAGCATTGAAGTCCTAACATAAGTTTTTGTGCATATAACTTCTAACTCATTAAAAACTGTCTTACAGCATTGCAAAAACATTGTATTTCATAAGGCATAAGCATCTTTCAGTTTGGCAAGATTTGCAATGAATATTGAATGAAGCAGCTTTCTCTCATAGAGAGACAAGCTTTTGAGCAGATTTGGGCTAGATTTCACTTCATTTGAACAGAAGAACTATTTTAACATTACTGGTCTCAGAAACCTGTAAACTGACAACCTTGAGCATTGAAGTCCTAACATAAGGTTTTGTGCATATAACTTCTAACACATTAAAAACTGTCTTACAGCATTGCAAAAACATTGTATTTCATAAGGCATAAGCATCTTTCAGTTTGGCAAGATTTGCACTGAATATTGAATGAAGCAGCTTTCTCTCATAGAGAGACAAGCTTTTGCGCAGATTTGGGCTAGATTTCACTTTATTTGAACAGAAGCACTATTTTAACATTACTGGTCTCAGAAACCTGTAAACTGACAATCTTGAGCATTGAAGTCTTAACATAAGTTTTTGTTCATATAACTTCTCTAACACATTAAAAACTGCCTTACAGCATTGCAAAAACATTGTATTTCATAAGGCATAAGCATCTTTCAGTTTGGCAAGATTTGCACTGAATAGTGAATGAAGCAGCTGTCTCTCATAGAGAGACAAGCTTTTGAGCAGATTTGGGCTAGATTTCACTTCATTTGAACAGAAGCACTATTTTAACAATACTGGTCTCAGAAACCTGTAAACTGACAATCTTGAGCATTGAAGTCCTAACATAAGTTTTTGTGCATATAACTTCTAACTCATTAAAAACTGTCTTACAGCATTGCAAAAACATTGTATTTCATAAGGCATGAGCATCTTTCAGTTTGGCATGATTTGCACTGAATATTGAATGAAGCAGCTTTCTCTCATAGAGAGACAAGCTTTTGAGCAGATTTGGGCTATATTTCACTTCATTTCAACAGAAGCACTATTTTAACAATACTGGTCTCAGAAACCTGTAAACTGACAATCTTGAGCATTGAAGTCCTAACATAAGTTTTTGTGCATATAACTTCTGACACATTAAAAACTGTCTTACAGCATTGCAAAAACATTGTAATTCATAAGGCATAAGCATCTTTCAGTTTGGCAAGATTTGCACTGAATATTGAATGTAGCAGCTTTCTCTCATAGAGAGACAAGCTTTTGCGCAGATTTGGGCTAGATTTCACTTTATTTGAACAGAAGCACTATTTTAACATTACTGGTCTCAGAAACCTGTAAACTGACAATCTTGAGCATTGAAGTCCTTACATAAGTTTTTGTGCATATAACTTCTAACTCATTAAAAACTGTCTTACAGCATTGCAAAAACAATGTATTTCATAAGGCATAAGCATCTTTCAGTTTGGCAAGATTTGCACTGAATATTGAATGAAGCAGCTGTCTCTCATAGAGAGACAAGCTTTTGAGCAGATTTGGGCTAGATTTCACTTCATTTCAACAGAAGCACTATTTTAACAATACTGGTCTCAGAAACCTGTAAACTGACAATCTTGAGCATTGAAGTCCTAACATAAGTTTTTGTGCATATAACTTCTGACACATTAAAAACTGTCTTACAGCATTGCAAAAACATTGTATTTCATAAGGCATAAGCATCTTTCAGTTTGGCAAGATTTGCACTGAATATTGAATGAAGCAGCTTTCTCTCATAGAGAGACAAGCTTTTGAGCAGATTTGGGCTAGATTTCACTTTATTTGAACAGAAGCACTATTTTAACATTACTGGTCTCAGAAACCTGTAAACTGACAATCTTGAGCATTGAAGTCCTAACATAAGTTTTTGTGCATATAACTTCTAACACATTAAAAACTGTCTTACAGCATTGCAAAAACATTGTATTTCATAAGGCATAAGCATCTTTCAGTTTGGCAAGATTTGCAATGAATATTGAATGAAGCAGCTTTCTCTCATAGAGAGACAAGCTTTTGAGCAGATTTGGGCTAGATTTCACTTCATTTGAACAGAAGAACTATTTTAACATTACTGGTCTCAGAAACCTGTAAACTGACAACCTTGAGCATTGAAGTCCTAACATAAGGTTTTGTGCATATAACTTCTAACACATTAAAAACTGTCTTACAGCATTGCAAAAACATTGTATTTCATAAGGCATAAGCATCTTTCAGTTTGGCAAGATTTGCACTGAATATTGAATGAAGCAGCTTTCTCTCATAGAGAGACAAGCTTTTGCGCAGATTTGGGCTAGATTTCACTTTATTTGAACAGAAGCACTATTTTAACATTACTGGTCTCAGAAACCTGTAAACTGACAATCTTGAGCATTGAAGTCTTAACATAAGTTTTTGTTCATATAACTTCTCTAACACATTAAAAACTGCCTTACAGCATTGCAAAAACATTGTATTTCATAAGGCATAAGCATCTTTCAGTTTGGCAAGATTTGCACTGAATATTGAATGAAGCAGCTTTCTCTCATAGAGAGACAAGCTTTTGAGCAGATTTGGGCTGGATTTCACTTCATTTGAACAGAAGCACTATTTTAACATTACTGGTCTCAGAAACCTGTAAACTGACAATCTTGAGCATTGAAGTCCTAACATAAGTTTTTGTGCATATAACTTCTAACTCATTAAAAACTGTCTTACAGCATTGCAAAAACATTGTGTTTCATAAGGCATAAGCATCTTTCAGTTTGGCAAGATTTGCACTGAATATTGAATGAAGCAGCTGTCTCTCATAGAGAGACAAGCTTTTGAGCAGATTTGGGCTAGATTTCACTTCATTTCAACAGAAGCACTATTTTAACATTACTGGTCTCAGAAACCTGTAAACTGACAATCTTGAGCATTGAAGTCCTAACATAAGGTTTTGTGCATATAACTTCTAACACATTAAAAACTGTCTTACAGCATTGCAAAAACATTGTATTTCACAAGGCATAAGCATCTTTCAGTTTGGCAAGATTTGCACTGAATATTGAATGAAGCAGCTGTCTCTCCTAGAGAGACAAGCTTTTGAGCAGATTTGGGCTAGATTTCACTTCATTTCAACAGAAGCACTATTTTAACAATACTGGTCTCAGAAACCTGTTAACTGACAATCTTGAGCATTGAAGTCCTAACATAAGTTTTTGTGCATATAACTTCTAACTCATTAAAAACTGTCTTACAGCATTGCAAAAACATTGTATTTCATAAGGCATAAGCATCTTTCAGTTTGGCAAGATTTGCAATGAATATTGAATGAAGCAGCTTTCTCTCATAGAGAGACAAGCTTTTGAGCAGATTTGGGCTAGATTTCACTTCATTTGAACAGAAGAACTATTTTAACATTACTGGTCTCAGAAACCTGTAAACTGACAACCTTGAGCATTGAAGTCCTAACATAAGGTTTTGTGCATATAACTTCTAACACATTAAAAACTGTCTTACAGCATTGAAAAAACATTGTATTTCATAAGGCATAAGCATCTTTCAGTTTGGCAAGATTTGCACTGAATATTGAATGAAGCAGCTTTCTCTCATAGAGAGACAAGCTTTTGCGCAGATTTGGGCTAGATTTCACTTTATTTGAACAGAAGCACTATTTTAACATTACTGGTCTCAGAAACCTGTAAACTGACAATCTTGAGCATTGAAGTCTTAACATAAGTTTTTGTTCATATAACTTCTCTAACACATTAAAAACTGCCTTACAGCATTGCAAAAACATTGTATTTCATAAGGCATAAGCATCTTTCAGTTTGGCAAGATTTGCACTGAATAGTGAATGAAGCAGCTGTCTCTCATAGAGAGACAAGCTTTTGAGCAGATTTGGGCTAGATTTCACTTCATTTGAACAGAAGCACTATTTTAACAATACTGGTCTCAGAAACCTGTAAACTGACAATCTTGAGCATTGAAGTCCTAACATAAGTTTTTGTGCATATAACTTCTAACTCATTAAAAACTGTCTTACAGCATTGCAAAAACATTGTATTTCATAAGGCATGAGCATCTTTCAGTTTGGCATGATTTGCACTGAATATTGAATGAAGCAGCTTTCTCTCATAGAGAGACAAGCTTTTGAGCAGATTTGGGCTATATTTCACTTCATTTCAACAGAAGCACTATTTTAACAATACTGGTCTCAGAAACCTGTAAACTGACAATCTTGAGCATTGAAGTCCTAACATAAGTTTTTGTGCATATAACTTCTGACACATTAAAAACTGTCTTACAGCATTGCAAAAACATTGTAATTCATAAGGCATAAGCATCTTTCAGTTTGGCAAGATTTGCACTGAATATTGAATGAAGCAGCTTTCTCTCATAGAGAGACAAGCTTTTGAGCAGATTTGGGCTAGATTTCACTTCATTTGAACAGAAGCACTATTTTAACATTACTGGTCTCAGAAACCTGTAAACTGACAATCTTGAGCATTGAAGTCCTAACATATGTTTTTGTGCATATAACTTCTAACTCATTAAAAACTGTCTTACAGCATTGCAAAAACATTGTATTTCATAAGCCATAAGCATCTTTCAGTTTGGCATGATTTGCACTGAATATTGAATGAAGCAGCTGTCTCTCCTAGAGAGACAAGCTTTTGAGCAGATTTGGGCTAGATTTCACTTCATTTCAACAGAAGCACTATTTTAACAATACTGGTCTCAGAAACCTGTTAACTGACAATCTTGAGCATTGAAGTCCTAACATAAGTTTTTGTGCATATAACTTCTAACTCATTAAAAACTGTCTTACAGCATTGCAAAAACATTGTATTTCATAAGGCATAAGCATCTTTCAGTTTGGCAAGATTTGCAATGAATATTGAATGAAGCAGCTTTCTCTCATAGAGAGACAAGCTTTTGAGCAGATTTGGGCTAGATTTCACTTCATTTGAACAGAAGAACTATTTTAACATTACTGGTCTCAGAAACCTGTAAACTGACAACCTTGAGCATTGAAGTCCTAACATAAGGTTTTGTGCATATAACTTCTAACACATTAAAAACTGTCTTACAGCATTGCAAAAACATTGTATTTCATAAGGCATAAGCATCTTTCAGTTTGGCAAGATTTGCACTGAATATTGAATGAAGCAGCTTTCTCTCATAGAGAGACAAGCTTTTGCGCAGATTTGGGCTAGATTTCACTTTATTTGAACAGAAGCACTATTTTAACATTACTGGTCTCAGAAACCTGTAAACTGACAATCTTGAGCATTGAAGTCTTAACATAAGTTTTTGTTCATATAACTTCTCTAACACATTAAAAACTGCCTTACAGCATTGCAAAAACATTGTATTTCATAAGGCATAAGCATCTTTCAGTTTGGCAAGATTTGCACTGAATAGTGAATGAAGCAGCTGTCTCTCATAGAGAGACAAGCTTTTGAGCAGATTTGGGCTAGATTTCACTTCATTTGAACAGAAGCACTATTTTAACAATACTGGTCTCAGAAACCTGTAAACTGACAATCTTGAGCATTGAAGTCCTAACATAAGTTTTTGTGCATATAACTTCTAACTCATTAAAAACTGTCTTACAGCATTGCAAAAACATTGTATTTCATAAGGCATGAGCATCTTTCAGTTTGGCATGATTTGCACTGAATATTGAATGAAGCAGCTTTCTCTCATAGAGAGACAAGCTTTTGAGCAGATTTGGGCTATATTTCACTTCATTTCAACAGAAGCACTATTTTAACAATACTGGTCTCAGAAACCTGTAAACTGACAATCTTGAGCATTGAAGTCCTAACATAAGTTTTTGTGCATATAACTTCTGACACATTAAAAACTGTCTTACAGCATTGCAAAAACATTGTAATTCATAAGGCATAAGCATCTTTCAGTTTGGCAAGATTTGCACTGAATATTGAATGAAGCAGCTTTCTCTCATAGAGAGACAAGCTTTTGAGCAGATTTGGGCTAGATTTCACTTCATTTGAACAGAAGCACTATTTTAACATTACTGGTCTCAGAAACCTGTAAACTGACAATCTTGAGCATTAAAGTCCTAACATATGTTTTTGTGCATATAACTTCTAACTCATTAAAAACTGTCTTACAGCATTGCAAAAACATTGTATTTCATAAGCCATAAGCATCTTTCAGTTTGGCATGATTTGCACTGAATATTGAATGAAGCAGCTTTCTCTCATAGAGAGACAAGCTTTTGAGCAGATTTGGGCTAGATTTCACTTCATTTCAACAGAAGCACTATTTTAACATTACTGGTCTCAGAAAGCTGTAAACTGACAATCTTGAGCATTGAAGTCCTAACATAAGTTTTTGTTCATATAACTTCTAACACATTAAAAACTGTCTTACAGCATTGCAAAAACATTGTATTTCATAAGGCATAAGCATCTTTCAGTTTGGCAAGATTTGCACTGAATATTGAATGAAGCAGCTTTCTCTCATAGAGAGACAAGCTTTTGCGCAGATTTGGGCTAGATTTCACTTCATTTGAACAGAAGCACTATTTTAACAATACTGGTCTCAGAAACCTGTAAACTGACAATCTTGAGCATTGAAGTCCTAACATAAGTTTTTGTGCATATAACTTCTAACTCATTAAAAACTGTCTTACAGCATTGCAAAAACATTGTATTTCATAAGGCATAAGCATCTTTCAGTTTGGCAAGATTTGCACTGAATATTGAATGAAGCAGCTTTCTCCCATAGAGAGACAAGCTTTTGCGCAGATTTGGGCTAGATTTCACTTTATTTGAACAGAAGCACTATTTTAACATTACTGGTCTCAGAAACCTGTAAACTGACAATCTTGAGCATTGAAGTCCTAACATAAGTTTTTGTGCATATAACTTCTAACACATTAAAAACTGTCTTACAGCATTGCAAAAACATTGTATTTCATAAGGCATAAGCATCTTTCAGTTTGGCAAGATTTGCACTGAATATTGAATGAAGCAGCTTTCTCTCATAGAGAGACAAGCTTTTGAGCAGATTTGGGCTAGATTTCACTTCATTTGAACAGAAGCACTATTTTAACATTACTGGTCTCAGAAACCTGTAAACTGACAATCTTGAGCATTGAAGTCCTAACATAAGGTTTTGTGCATATAACTTCTAACACATTAAAAACTGTCTTACAGCATTGCAAAAACATTGTATTTCATAAGGCATAAGCATCTTTCAGTTTGGCAAGATTTGCAATGAATATTGAATGAAGCAGCTTTCTCTCATAGAGAGACAAGCTTTTGAGCAGATTTGGGCTAGATTTCACTTCATTTGAACAGAAGAACTATTTTAACATTACTGGTCTCAGAAACCTGTAAACTGACAATCTTGAGCATTGAAGTTAACATAAGTTTTTGTTCATATAACTTCTAACACATTAAAAACTGTCTTACAGCATTGCAAAAACATTGTATTTCATAAGGCATAAGCATCTTTCAGTTTGGCAAGATTTGCACAGAATATTGAATGAAGCAGCTCTATCTCACAGAGAGACAAGCTTTTGAGCAGATTTGGGCTAGATTTCACTTCATTTGAACAGAAGCACTTTTTCAACATTACTGGTCTCAGAAACCTGTAAACTGACAACCTTGAGCATTGAAGTCCTAACATAAGGTTTTGTGCATATAACTTCTAACACATTAAAAACTGTCTTACAGCATTTCAAAAACATTGTATTTCATAAGGAATAAGCATCTTTCAGTTTGGCAAGATTTGCACTGAATATTGAATGAAGCAGCTTTCTCTCATAGAGAGACAAACTTTTGAGCAGATTTGGGCTAGATTTCACTTCATTTGAACAGAAGCACTATTTTAACATTACTGGTCTCAGAAACCTGTAAACTGACATTCTTGAGCATTGAAGTCCTAACATAAGTTTTTGTGCATATAACTTCTAACACATTAAAAACTGTCTTACAGCATTGCAAAAACATTGTATTTCATAAGACATAAGCATCTTTCAGTTTGGCAAGATTTGCACTGAATATTGAATGAAGCAGCTTTCTCTTATAGAGAGACAAGCTTTTGAGCAGATTTGGGCTAGATTTCACTTCATTTGAACAGAAGCACTATTTTAACATTACTGGTCTCAGAAACCTGTAAACTGACAATCTTGAGCATTGAAGTCCTAACATAAGTTTTTGTGCATATAACCTCTGACACATTAAAAACTGTCTTACAGCATTGCAAAAACATTGTATTTCATAAGGCATAAGCATCTTTCAGTTTGGCAAGATTTGCACTGAATATTGAATGAAGCAGCTTTCTCATATAGAGAGACAAGCTTTTGCGCAGATTTGGGCTAGATTTCACTTTATTTGAACAGAAGCACTATTTTAACGTTACTGGTGTCAGAAACCTGTAAACTGACAATCTTGAGCATTGAAGTCCTAACATAAGTTTTTGTGCATATAACTTCTAACTCATTAAAAACTGTCTTACAGCATTGCAAAAACATTGTATTTCATAAGGCATAAGCATCTTTCAGTTTGGCAAGATTTGCACTGAATATTGAATGAAGCAGCTTTCTCTCATAGAGAGACAAGCTTTTGCGCAGATTTGGGCTAGATTTCACTTTATTTGAACAGAAGCACTATTTTAACATTACTGGTCTCAGAAACCTGTAAACTGACAATCTTGAGCATTGAAGTCCTTACATAAGTTTTTGTGCATATAACTTCTAACTCATTAAAAACTGTCTTACAGCATTGCAAAAACATTGTATTTCATAAGGCATAAGCATCTTTCAGTTTGGCAAGATTTGCACTGAATATTGAATGAAGCAGCTGTCTCTCATAGAGAGACAAGCTTTTGAGCAGATTTGGGCTAGATTTCACTTCATTTGAACAGAAGCACTATTTTAACATTACTGGTCTCAGAAACCTGTAAACTGACAATCTTGAGCATTGAAGTTAACATAAGTTTTTGTTCATATAACTTCTAACACATTAAAAACTGTCTTACAGCATTGCAAAAACATTGTATTTCATAAGGCATAAGCATCTTTCAGTTTGGCAAGATTTGCACAGAATATTGAATGAAGCAGCTCTATCTCACAGAGAGACAAGCGTTTGAGCAGATTTGGGCTAGATTTCACTTCATTTGAACAGAAGCACTTTTTCAACATTACTGGTCTCAGAAACCTGTAAACTGACAACCTTGAGCATTGAAGTCCTAACATAAGGTTTTGTGCATATAACTTCTAACACATTAAAAACTGTCTTACAGCATTTCAAAAACATTGTATTTCATAAGGAATAAGCATCTTTCAGTTTGGCAAGATTTGCACTGAATATTGAATGAAGCAGCTTTCTCTCATAGAGAGACAAACTTTTGAGCAGATTTGGGCTAGATTTCACTTCATTTGAACAGAAGCACTATTTTAACATTACTGGTCTCAGAAACCTATAAACTGACATTCTTGAGCATTGAAGTCCTAACATAAGTTTTTGTGCATATAACTTCTAACACATTAAAAACTGTCTTACAGCATTGCAAAAACATTGTATTTCATAAGGCATAAGCATCTTTCAGTTTGGCAAGATTTGCACTGAATATTGAATGAAGCAGCTTTCTCTTATAGAGAGACAAGCTTTTGAGCAGATTTGGGCTAGATTTCACTTCATTTGAACAGAAGCACTATTTTAACATTACTGGTCTCAGAAACCTGTAAACTGACAATCTTGAGCATTGAAGTCCTAACATAAGTTTTTGTGCATATAACCTCTGACACATTAAAAACTGTCTTACAGCATTGCAAAAACATTGTATTTCATAAGGCATAAGCATCTTTCAGTTTGGCAAGATTTGCACTGAATATTGAATGAAGCAGCTTTCTCATATAGAGAGACAAGCTTTTGCGCAGATTTGGGCTAGATTTCACTTTATTTGAACAGAAGCACTATTTTAACATTACTGGTCTCAGAAACCTGTAAACTGACAATCTTGAGCATTGAAGTCCTAACATAAGTTTTTGTGCATATAACTTCTAACTCATTAAAAACTGTCTTACAGCATTGCAAAAACATTGTATTTCATAAGGCATAAGCATCTTTCAGTTTGGCAAGATTTGCACTGAATATTGAATGAAGCAGCTTTCTCTCATAGAGAGACAAGCTTTTGCGCAGATTTGGGCTAGATTTCACTTTATTTGAACAGAAGCACTATTTTAACATTCCTGGTCTCAGAAACCTGTAAACTGAAAATCTTGAGCATTGAAGTCCTTACATAAGTTTTTGTGCATATAACTTCTAACTCATTAAAAACTGTCTTACAGCATTGCAAAAACATTGTATTTCATAAGGCATAAGCATCTTTCAGTTTGGCAAGATTTGCACTGAATACTGAATGAAGCAGCTTTCTCTCATAGAGAGACAAGCTTTTGAGCAGATTTGGGCTACATTTCACTTCATTTCAACAGAAGCACTATTTTAACAATACTGGTCTCAGAAACCTGTAAACTGACAATCTTGAGCATTGAAGTCCTAACATAAGTTTTTGTTCATATAACTTCTAACACATTAAAAACTGTCTTAAAGCATTGCAAAAACATTGTATTTCATAAGGCATAAGCATCTTTCAGTTTGGCAAGATTTGCACAGAATATTGAATGAAGCAGCTCTATCTCACAGAGAGACAAGCTTTTGAGCAGATTTGGGCTAGATTTCACTTCATTTGAACAGAAGCACTATTTCAACATTACTGGTCTCAGAAACCTGTAAACTGACAATCTTGAGCATTGAAGTCCTAACATAAGGTTTTGTGCATATAACTTCTAACACATTAAAAACTGTCTTACAGCATTGCAAAAACATTGTATTTCATAAGGCATAAGCATCTTTCAGTTTGGCAAGATTTGCAATGAATATTGAATGAAGCAGCTTTCTCTCATAGAGAGACAAGCTTTTGAGCAGATTTGGGCTAGATTTCACTTCATTTGAACAGAAGAACTATTTTAACATTACTGGTCTCAGAAACCTGTAAACTGACAATCTTGAGCATTGAAGTTAACATAAGTTTTTGTTCATATAACTTCTAACACATTAAAAACTGTCTTACAGCATTGCAAAAACATTGTATTTCATAAGGCATAAGCATCTTTCAGTTTGGCAAGATTTGCACAGAATATTGAATGAAGCAGCTCTATCTCACAGAGAGACAAGCTTTTGAGCAGATTTGGGCTAGATTTCACTTCATTTGAACAGAAGCACTTTTTCAACATTACTGGTCTCAGAAACCTGTAAACTGACAACCTTGAGCATTGAAGTCCTAACATAAGGTTTTGTGCATATAACTTCTAACACATTAAAAACTGTCTTACAGCATTTCAAAAACATTGTATTTCATAAGGAATAAGCATCTTTCAGTTTGGCAAGATTTGCACTGAATATTGAATGAAGCAGCTTTCTCTCATAGAGAGACAAACTTTTGAGCAGATTTGGGCTAGATTTCACTTCATTTGAACAGAAGCACTATTTTAACATTACTGGTCTCAGAAACCTGTAAACTGACATTCTTGAGCATTGAAGTCCTAACATAAGTTTTTGTGCATATAACTTCTAACACATTAAAAACTGTCTTACAGCATTGCAAAAACATTGTATTTCATAAGGCATAAGCATCTTTCAGTTTGGCAAGATTTGCACTGAATATTGAATGAAGCAGCTTTCTCTTATAGAGAGACAAGCTTTTGAGCAGATTTGGGCTAGATTTCACTTCATTTGAACAGAAGCACTATTTTAACATTACTGGTCTCAGAAACCTGTAAACTGACAATCTTGAGCATTGAAGTCCTAACATAAGTTTTTGTGCATATAACCTCTGACACATTAAAAACTGTCTTACAGCATTGCAAAAACATTGTATTTCATAAGGCATAAGCATCTTTCAGTTTGGCAAGATTTGCACTGAATATTGAATGAAGCAGCTTTCTCATATAGAGAGACAAGCTTTTGCGCAGATTTGGGCTAGATTTCACTTTATTTGAACAGAAGCACTATTTTAACGTTACTGGTCTCAGAAACCTGTAAACTGACAATCTTGAGCATTGAAGTCCTAACATAAGTTTTTGTGCATATAACTTCTAACTCATTAAAAACTGTCTTACAGCATTGCAAAAACATTGTATTTCATAAGGCATAAGCATCTTTCAGTTTGGCAAGATTTGCACTGAATATTGAATGAAGCAGCTTTCTCTCATAGAGAGACAAGCTTTTGCGCAGATTTGGGCTAGATTTCACTTTATTTGAACAGAAGCACTATTTTAACATTACTGGTCTCAGAAACCTGTAAACTGACAATCTTGAGCATTGAAGTCCTTACATAAGTTTTTGTGCATATAACTTCTAACTCATTAAAAACTGTCTTACAGCATTGCAAAAACATTGTATTTCATAAGGCATAAGCATCTTTCAGTTTGGCAAGATTTGCACTGAATATTGAATGAAGCAGCTGTCTCTCATAGAGAGACAAGCTTTTGAGCAGATTTGGGCTAGATTTCACTTCATTTCAACAGAAGCACTATTTTAACAATACTGGTCTCAGAAACCTGTAAACTGACAATCTTGAGCATTGAAGTTAACATAAGTTTTTGTGCATATAACTTCTAACACATTAAAAACTGTCTTAAAGCATTGCAAAAACATTGTATTTCATAAGGCATAAGCATCTTTCAGTTTGGCAAGATTTGCACAGAATATTGAATGAAGCAGCTCTATCTCACAGAGAGACAAGCTTTTGAGCAGATTTGGGCTAGATTTCACTTCATTTGAACAGAAGGACTATTTCAACATTACTGGTCTCAGAAACCTGTAAACTGACAACCTTGAGCATTGAAGTCCTAACATAAGGTTTTGTGCATATAACTTCTAACACATTAAAAACTGTCTTACAGCATTGCAAAAACATTGTATTTCATAAGGCATAAGCATCTTTCAGTTTGGCAAGATTTGCACTGAATATTGAATGAAGCAGCTGTCTCTCATAGAGAGACAAGCTTTTGAGCAGATTTGGGCTAGATTTCACTTCATTTGAACAGAAGCACTATTTTAACATTACTGGTCTCAGAAACCTGTAAACTGACAATCTTGAGCATTGAAGTCCTAACATAAGTTTTTGTGCATATAACTTCTGACACATTAAAAACTGTCTTACAGCATTGCAAAAACATTGTATTTCATAAGGCATAAGCATCTTTCAGTTTGGCAAGATTTGCACTGAATATTGAATGAAGCAGCTTTCTCTCATAGAGAGACAAGCTTTTGCGCAGATTTGGGCTAGATTTCACTTTATTTGAACAGAAGCACTATTTTAACATTACTGGTCTCAGAAACCTGTAAACTGACAATCTTGAGCATTGAATTCCTAACATAAGTTTTTGTGCATATAACTTCTAACACATTAAAAACTGTCTTACAGCATTGCAAAAACATTGTATTTCATAAGGCATAAGCATCTTTCAGTTTGGCAAGATTTGCACTGAATATTGAATGAAGCAGCTTTCTCTCATAGAGAGACAAGCTTTTGAGCATATTTGGGCTAGATTTCACTTCATTTGAACAGAAGCACTATTTTAACATTACTGGTCTCAGAAACCTGTAAACTGACAATCTTGAGCATTGAAGTCCTAACATAAGTTTTTGTGCATATAACTTCTAACTCATTAAAAACTGTCTTACAGCATTGCAAAAACATTGTATTTCATAAGGCATAAGCATCTTTCAGTTTGGCAAGATTTGCACTGAATATTGAATGAAGCAGCTTTCTCTCATAGAGAGACAAGCTTTTGCGCAGATTTGGGCTAGATTTCACTTTATTTGAACAGAAGCACTATTTTAACATTACTGGTCTCAGAAACCTGTAAACTGACAATCTTGAGCATTGAATTCCTAACATAAGTTTTTGTGCATATAACTTCTAACACATTAAAAACTGTCTTACAGCATTGCAAAAACATTGTATTTCATAAGGCATAAGCATCTTTCAGTTTGGCAAGATTTGCACTGAATATTGAATGAAGCAGCTTTCTCTCATAGAGAGACAAGCTTTTGAGCATATTTGGGCTAGATTTCACTTCATTTGAACAGAAGCACTATTTTAACATTACTGGTCTCAGAAACCTGTAAACTGACAATCTTGAGCATTGAAGTCCTAACATATGTTTTTGTGCATATAACTTCTAACTCATTAAAAACTGTCTTACAGCATTGCAAAAACATTGTATTTCATAAGCCATAAGCATCTTTCAGTTTGGCATGATTTGCACTGAATATTGAATGAAGCAGCTTTCTCTCATAGAGAGACAAGCTTTTGCGCAGATTTGGGCTAGATTTCACTTTATTTGAACAGAAGCACTATTTTAACATTACTGGTCTCAGAAACCTGTAAACTGACAATCTTGAGCATTGAAGTCCTAACATAAGTTTTTGTTCATATAACTTCTAACACATTAAAAACTGTCTTACAGCATTGCAAAAACATTGTATTTCATAAGGCATAAGCATCTTTCAGTTTGGCAAGATTTGCACTGAATATTGAATGAAGCAGCTTTCTCTCATAGAGAGACAAGCTTTTGCGCAGATTTGGGCTAGATTTCACTTTATTTGAACAGAAGCACTATTTTAACATTACTGGTCTCAGAAACCTGTAAACTGACAATCTTGAGCATTGAAGTCCTAACATAAGTTTTTGTGCATATAACTTCTGACACATTAAAAACTGTCTTACAGCATTGCAAAAACATTGTATTTCATAAGGCATAAGCATCTTTCAGTTTGGCAAGATTTGCACTGAATATTGAATGAAGCAGCTTTCTCACATAGAGAGACAAGCTTTTGCGCAGATTTGGGCTATATTTCACTTCATTTCAACAGAAGCACTATTTTAACAATACTGGTCTCAGAAACCTGTAAACTGACAATCTTGAGCATTGAAGTCCTAACATAAGTTTTTGTGCATATAACTTCTGACACATTAAAAACTGTCTTACAGCATTGCAAAAACATTGTAATTCATAAGGCATAAGCATCTTTCAGTTTGGCAAGATTTGCACTGAATATTGAATGAAGCAGCTTTCTCTCATAGAGAGACAAGCTTTTGCGCAGATTTGGGCTAGATTTCACTTTATTTGAACAGAAGCACTATTTTAACATTACTGGTCTCAGAAACCTGTAAACTGACAATCTTGAGCATTGAAGTCCTTACATAAGTTTTTGTGCATATAACTTCTAACTCATTAAAAACTGTCTTACAGCATTGCAAAAACAATGTATTTCATAAGGCATAAGCATCTTTCAGTTTGGCAAGATTTGCACTGAATATTGAATGAAGCAGCTGTCTCTCATAGAGAGACAAGCTTTTGAGCAGATTTGGGCTAGATTTCACTTCATTTCAACAGAAGCACTATTTTAACAATACTGGTCTCAGAAACCTGTAAACTGACAATCTTGAGCATTGAAGTCCTAACATAAGTTTTTGTGCATATAACTTCTGACACATTAAAAACTGTCTTACAGCATTGCAAAAACATTGTATTTCATAAGGCATAAGCATCTTTCAGTTTGGCAAGATTTGCACTGAATATTGAATGAAGCAGCTTTCTCTCATAGAGAGACAAGCTTTTGAGCAGATTTGGGCTAGATTTCACTTTATTTGAACAGAAGCACTATTTTAACATTACTGGTCTCAGAAACCTGTAAACTGACAATCTTGAGCATTGAAGTCCTAACATAAGTTTTTGTGCATATAACTTCTAACACATTAAAAACTGTCTTACAGCATTGCAAAAACATTGTATTTCATAAGGCATAAGCATCTTTCAGTTTGGCAAGATTTGCACTGAATATTGAATGAAGCAGCTTTCTCTCATAGAGAGACAAGCTTTTGAGCAGATTTGGGCTGGATTTCACTTCATTTGAACAGAAGCACTATTTTAACATTACTGGTCTCAGAAACCTGTAAACTGACAATCTTGAGCATTGAAGTCCTAACATAAGTTTTTGTGCATATAACTTCTGACACATTAAAAACTGTCTTACAGCATTGCAAAAACATTGTATTTCATAAGGCATAAGCATCTTTCAGTTTGGCAAGATTTGCACTGAATATTGAATGAAGCAGCTTTCTCTCATAGAGAGACAAGCTTTTGAGCAGATTTGGGCTAGATTTCACTTTATTTGAACAGAAGCACTATTTTAACATTACTGGTCTCAGAAACCTGTAAACTGACAATCTTGAGCATTGAATTCCTAACATAAGTTTTTGTGCATATAACTTCTAACACATTAAAAACTGTCTTACAGCATTGCAAAAACATTGTATTTCATAAGGCATAAGCATCTATCAGTTTGGCAAGATTTGCAATGAATATTGAATGAAGCAGCTTTCTCTCATAGAGAGACAAGCTTTTGAGCAGATTTGGGCTAGATTTCACTTCATTTGAACAGAAGCACTATTTTAACATTACTGGTCTCAGAAACCTGTAAACTGACAATCTTGAGCATTGAAGTCCTAACATATGTTTTTGTGCATATAACTTCTAACTCATTAAAAACTGTCTTACAGCATTGCAAAAACATTGTATTTCATAAGGCATAAGCATCTTTCAGTTTGGCATGATTTGCACTGAATATTGAATGAAGCAGCTTTCTCTCATAGAGAGACAAGCTTTTGCGCAGATTTGGGCTAGATTTCACTTTATTTGAACAGAAGCACTATTTTAACATTACTGGTCTCAGAAACCTGTAAACTGACAATCTTGAGCATTGAAGTCCTAACATAAGTTTTTGTTCATATAACTTCTAACACATTAAAAACTGTCTTAAAGCATTGCAAAAACATTGTATTTCATAAGGCATAAGCATCTTTCAGTTTGGCAAGATTTGCACAGAATATTGAATGAAGCAGCTCTATCTCACAGAGAGACAAGCTTTTGAGCAGATTTGGGCTAGATTTCACTTCATTTGAACAGAAGCACTATTTCAACATTACTGGTCTCAGAAACCTGTAAACTGACAATCTTGAGCATTGAAGTCCTAACATAAGGTTTTGTGCATATAACTTCTAACACATTAAAAACTGTCTTACAGCATTGCAAAAACATTGTATTTCAAAAGGCATAAGCATCTTTCAGTTTGGCAAGATTTGCAATGAATATTGAATGAAGCAGCTTTCTCTCATAGAGAGACAAGCTTTTGAGCAGATTTGGGCTAGATTTCACTTCATTTGAACAGAAGAACTATTTTAACATTACTGGTCTCAGAAACCTGTAAACTGACAATCTTGAGCATTGAAGTTAACATAAGTTTTTGTTCATATAACTTCTAACACATTAAAAACTGTCTTACAGCATTGCAAAAACATTGTATTTCATAAGGCATAAGCATCTTTCAGTTTGGCAAGATTTGCACAGAATATTGAATGAAGCAGCTCTATCTCACAGAGAGACAAGCTTTTGAGCAGATTTGGGCTAGATTTCACTTCATTTGAACAGAAGCACTTTTTCAACATTACTGGTCTCAGAAACCTGTAAACTGACAATCTTGAGCATTGAAGTCCTATAACATAAGGTTTTGTGCATATAACTTCTAACACATTAAAAACTGTCTTACAGCATTTCAAAAACATTGTATTTCATAAGGAATAAGCATCTTTCAGTTTGGCAAGATTTGCACTGAATATTGAATGAAGCAGCTTTCTCTCATAGAGAGACAAACTTTTGAGCAGATTTGGGCTAGATTTCACTTCATTTGAACAGAAGCACTATTTTAACATTACTGGTCTCAGAAACCTGTAAACTGACATTCTTGAGCATTGAAGTCCTAACATAAGTTTTTGTGCATATAACTTCTGACACATTAAAAACTGTCTTACAGCATTGCAAAAACATTGTATTTCATAAGGCATAAGCATCTTTCAGTTTGGCAAGATTTGCACTGAATATTGAATGAAGCAGCTTTCTCTTATAGAGAGACAAGCTTTTGAGCAGATTTGGGCTAGATTTCACTTCATTTGAACAGAAGCACTATTTTAACATTACTGGTCTCAGAAACCTGTAAACTGACAATCTTGAGCATTGAATTCCTAACATAAGTTTTTGTGCATAAAACTTCTAACACATTAAAAACTGTCTTACAGCATTGCAAAAACATTGTATTTCATAAGGCATAAGCATCTTTCAGTTTGGCAAGATTTGCAATGAATATTGAATGAAGCAGCTTTCTCTCATAGAGAGACAAGCTTTTGAGCAGATTTGGGCTAGATTTCACTTCATTTGAACAGAAGCACTATTTTAACATTACTGGTCTCAGAAACCTGTAAACTGACAATCTTGAGCATTGAAGTCCTAACATAAGTTTTTGTTCATATAACTTCTAACACATTAAAAACTGTCTTAAAGCATTGCAAAAACATTGTATTTCATAAGGCATAAGCATCTTTCAGTTTGGCAAGATTTGCACTGAATATTGAATGAAGCAGCTCTATCTCACAGAGAGACAAGCTTTTGAGCAGATTTGGGCTAGATTTCACTTCATTTGAACAGAAGCACTATTTCAACATTACTGGTCTCAGAAACCTGTAAACTGACAATCTTGAGCATTGAAGTCCTAACATAAGGTTTTGTGCATATAACTTCTAACACATTAAAAACTGTCTTACAGCATTGCAAAAACATTGTATTTCATAAGGCATAAGCATCTTTCAGTTTGGCAAGATTTGCAATGAATATTGAATGAAGCAGCTTTCTCTCATAGAGAGACAAGCTTTTGAGCAGATTTGGGCTAGATTTCACTTCATTTGAACAGAAGAACTATTTTAACATTACTGGTCTCAGAAACCTGTAAACTGACAATCTTGAGCATTGAAGTTAACATAAGGTTTTGTTCATATAACTTCTAACACATTAAAAACTGTCTTACAGCATTGCAAAAACATTGTATTTCATAAGGCATAAGCATCTTTCAGTTTGGCAAGATTTGCACAGAATATTGAATGAAGCAGCTCTATCTCACAGAGAGACAAGCTTTTGAGCAGATTTGGGCTAGATTTCACTTCATTTGAACAGAAGCACTTTTTCAACATTACTGGTCTCAGAAACCTGTAAACTGACAACCTTGAGCATTGAAGTCCTAACATAAGGTTTTGTGCATATAACTTCTAACACATTAAAAACTGTCTTACAGCATTTCAAAAACATTGTATTTCATAAGGAATAAGCATCTTTCAGTTTGGCAAGATTTGCACTGAATATTGAATGAAGCAGCTTTCTCTTATAGAGAGACAAGCTTTTGAGCAGATTTGGGCTAGATTTCACTTCATTTGAACAGAAGCACTATTTTAACATTACTGGTCTCAGAAACCTGTAAACTGACAATCTTGAGCATTGAAGTCCTAACATAAGTTTTTGTGCATATAACCTCTGACACATTAAAAACTGTCTTACAGCA
The DNA here is from genome assembly GCF_963082965.1 of Carassius carassius. Lineage (NCBI taxonomy): Eukaryota > Metazoa > Chordata > Actinopteri > Cypriniformes > Cyprinidae > Carassius > Carassius carassius. The sequence goes on along the minus strand of NC_081766.1, from coordinate 24,319,450 downwards.
TTGCAAAAACATTGTATTTCATAAGGCATAAGCATCTTTCAGTTTGGCATGATTTGCACTGAATATTGAATGAAGCAGCTTTCTCTCATAGAGAGACAAGCTTTTGCTCAGATTTGGGCTAGATTTCATTTTATTTGAACAGAGGCACTATTTTAACATTACTGGTCTCAGAAACCTGTAAACTGACAATCTTGAGCATTGAAGTCCTAACATAAGTTTTTGTTCATATAACTTCTAACACATTAAAAACTGTCTTACAGCATTGCAAAAACATTGTATTTCATAAGGCATAAGCATCTTTCAGTTTGGCAAGATTTGCACAGAATATTGAATGAAACAGCTCTATCTCACAGAGAGACAAGCTTTTGAGCAGATTTGGGCTAGATTTCACTTCATTTGAACAGAAGCACTATTTCAACATTACTGGTCTCAGAAACCTGTAAACTGACAATCTTGAGCATTGAAGTCCTAACATAAGGTTTTGTGCATATAACTTCTAACACATTAAAAACTGTCTTACAGCATTGCAAAAACATTGTATTTCATAAGGCATAAGCATCTTTCAGTTTGTCAAGATTTGCACTGAGTATTGAATGAAGCAGCTTTCTCTCATAGAGAGACAAGCTTTTGAGCAGATTTGGGCTAGATTTCACTTCATTTGAACAGAAGCACTATTTTAACATTACTGGTCTCAGAAACCTGTAAACTGACAATCTTGAGCATTGAAGTCCTAACATAAGTTTTTGTGCATATAACTTCTAACACATTAAAAACTGTCTTACAGCATTGCAAAACATTGTATTTCATAAGGCATAAGCATCTTTCAGTTTGGCAAGATTTGCACAGAATATTGAATGAAGCAGCTCTATCTCACAGAGAGACAAGCTTTTGAGCAGATTTGGGCTAGATTTCACTTCATTTGAACAGAAGCACTTTTTCAACATTACTGGTCTCAGAAACCTGTAAACTGACAACCTTGAGCATTGAAGTCCTAACATAAGGTTTTGTGCATATAACTTCTAACACATTAAAAACTGTCTTACAGCATTGCAAAAACATTGTATTTCATAAGGAATAAGCATCTTTCAGTTTGGCAAGATTTGCACTGAATATTGAATGAAGCAGCTTTCTCTCATAGAGAGACAAACTTTTGAGCAGATTTGGGCTAGATTTCACTTCATTTGAACAGAAGCACTATTTTAACATTACTGGTCTCAGAAACCTGTAAACTGACATTCTTGAGCATTGAAGTCCTAACATAAGTTTTTGTGCATATAACTTCTAACACATTAAAAACTGTCTTACAGCATTGCAAAAACATTGTATTTCATAAGGCATAAGCATCTTTCAGTTTGGCAAGATTTGCACTGAATATTGAATGAAGCAGCTTTCTCTTATAGAGAGACAAGCTTTTGAGCAGATTTGGGCTAGATTTCACTTCATTTGAACAGAAGCACTATTTTAACATTACTGGTCTCAGAAACCTGTAAACTGACAATCTTGAGCATTGAAGTCCTAACATAAGTTTTTGTGCATATAACCTCTGACACATTAAAAACTGTCTTACAGCATTGCAAAAACATTGTATTTCATAAGGCATAAGCATCTTTCAGTTTGGCAAGATTTGCACTGAATATTGAATGAAGCAGCTTTCTCATATAGAGAGACAAGCTTTTGCGCAGATTTGGGCTAGATTTCACTTTATTTGAACAGAAGCACTATTTTAACATTACTGGTCTCAGAAACCTGTAAACTGACAATCTTGAGCATTGAAGTCCTAACATAAGTTTTTGTGCATATAACTTCTAACTCATTAAAAACTGTCTTACAGCATTGCAAAAACATTGTATTTCATAAGGCATAAGCATCTTTCAGTTTGGCAAGATTTGCACTGAATATTGAATGAAGCAGCTTTCTCTCATAGAGAGACAAGCTTTTGCGCAGATTTGGGCTAGATTTCACTTCATTTCAACAGAAGCACTATTTTAACAATACTGGTCTCAGAAACCTGTAAACTGACAATCTTGAGCATTGAAGTTAACATAAGTTTTTGTTCATATAACTTCTAACACATTAAAAACTGTCTTAAAGCATTGCAAAAACATTGTATTTCATAAGGCATAAGCATCTTTCAGTTTGGCAAGATTTGCACAGAATATTGAATGAAGCAGCTCTATCTCACAGAGAGACAAGCTTTTGAGCAGATTTGGGCTAGATTTCACTTCATTTGAACAGAAGCACTATTTCAACATTACTGGTCTCAGAAACCTGTAAACTGACAACCTTGAGCATTGAAGTCCTAACATAAGGTTTTGTGCATATAACTTCTAACACATTAAAAACTGTCTTACAGCATTGCAAAAACATTGTATTTCATAAGGCATAAGCATCTTTCAGTTTGGCAAGATTTGCACTGAATATTGAATGAAGCAGCTTTCTCTCATAGAGAGACAAGCTTTTGAGCAGATTTGGGCTAGATTTCACTTCATTTGAACAGAAGCACTATTTTAACATTACTGGTCTCAGAAACCTGTAAACTGACAATCTTGAGCATTGAAGTCCTAACATAAGTTTTTGTGCATATAACTTCTAACACATTAAAAACTGTCTTACAGCATTGCAAAAACATTGTATTTCATAAGGCATAAGAATCTTTCAGTTTGGCAAGATTTGCACTGAATATTGAATGAAGCAGCTGTCTCTCATAGAGAGACAAGCTTTTGAGCAGATTTGGGCTAGATTTCACTTCATTTGAACAGAAGCACTATTTTAACATTACTGGTCTCAGAAACCTGTAAACTGACAATCTTGAGCATTGAAGTCCTAACATAAGTTTTTGTGCATATAACTTCTGACACATTAAAAACTGTCTTACAGCATTGCAAAAACATTGTATTTCATAAGGCATAAGCATCTTTCAGTTTGGCATGATTTGCACTGAATATTGAATGAAGCAGCTTTCTCTCATAGAGAGACAAGCTTTTGCGCAGATTTGGGCTAGATTTCACTTCATTTGAACAGAAGCACTGTTTCAACATTACTGGTCTCAGAAACCTGTAAACTGACAATCTTGAGCATTGAAGTTAACATAAGTTTTTGTTCATATAACTTCTAACACATTAAAAACTGTCTTACAGCATTGCAAAACATTGTATTTCATAAGGCATAAGCATCTTTCAGTTTGGCAAGATTTGCACAGAATATTGAATGAAGCAGCTCTATCTCACAGAGAGACAAGCTTTTGAGCAGATTTGGGCTAGATTTCACTTCATTTGAACAGAAGCACTTTTTCAACATTACTGGTCTCAGAAACCTGTAAACTGACAACCTTGAGCATTGAAGTCCTAACATAAGGTTTTGTGCATATAACTTCTAACACATTAAAAACTGTCTTACAGCATTGCAAAAACATTGTATTTCATAAGGAATAAGCATCTTTCAGTTTGGCAAGATTTGCACTGAATATTGAATGAAGCAGCTTTCTCTCATAGAGAGACAAACTTTTGAGCAGATTTGGGCTAGATTTCACTTCATTTGAACAGAAGCACTATTTTAACATTACTGGTCTCAGAAACCTGTAAACTGACATTCTTGAGCATTGAAGTCCTAACATAAGTTTTTGTGCATATAACTTCTAACACATTAAAAACTGTCTTACAGCATTGCAAAAACATTGTATTTCATAAGGCATAAGCATCTTTCAGTTTGGCAAGATTTGCACTGAATATTGAATGAAGCAGCTTTCTCTTATAGAGAGACAAGCTTTTGAGCAGATTTGGGCTAGATTTCACTTCATTTGAACAGAAGCACTATTTTAACATTACTGGTCTCAGAAACCTGTAAACTGACAATCTTGAGCATTGAAGTCCTAACATAAGTTTTTGTGCATATAACCTCTGACACATTAAAAACTGTCTTACAGCATTGCAAAAACATTGTATTTCATAAGGCATAAGCATCTTTCAGTTTGGCAAGATTTGCACTGAATATTGAATGAAGCAGCTTTCTCATATAGAGAGACAAGCTTTTGCGCAGATTTGGGCTAGATTTCACTTTATTTGAACAGAAGCACTATTTTAACGTTACTGGTCTCAGAAACCTGTAAACTGACAATCTTGAGCATTGAAGTCCTAACATAAGTTTTTGTGCATATAACTTCTAACTCATTAAAAACTGTCTTACAGCATTGCAAAAACATTGTATTTCATAAGGCATAAGCATCTTTCAGTTTGGCAAGATTTGCACTGAATATTGAATGAAGCAGCTTTCTCTCATAGAGAGACAAGCTTTTGCGCAGATTTGGGCTAGATTTCACTTTATTTGAACAGAAGCACTATTTTAACATTACTGGTCTCAGAAACCTGTAAACTGACAATCTTGAGCATTGAAGTCCTTACATAAGTTTTTGTGCATATAACTTCTAACTCATTAAAAACTGTCTTACAGCATTGCAAAAACATTGTATTTCATAAGGCATAAGCATCTTTCAGTTTGGCAAGATTTGCACTGAATATTGAATGAAGCAGCTGTCTCTCATAGAGAGACAAGCTTTTGCGCAGATTTGGGCTAGATTTCACTTCATTTGAACAGAAGCACTGTTTCAACATTACTGGTCTCAGAAACCTGTAAACTGACAATCTTGAGCATTGAAGTTAACATAAGTTTTTGTTCATATAACTTCTAACACATTAAAAACTGTCTTACAGCATTGCAAAACATTGTATTTCATAAGGCATAAGCATCTTTCAGTTTGGCAAGATTTGCACAGAATATTGAATGAAGCAGCTCTATCTCACAGAGAGACAAGCTTTTGAGCAGATTTGGGCTAGATTTCACTTCATTTGAACAGAAGCACTTTTTCAACATTACTGGTCTCAGAAACCTGTAAACTGACAACCTTGAGCATTGAAGTCCTAACATAAGGTTTTGTGCATATAACTTCTAACACATTAAAAACTGTCTTACAGCATTGCAAAAACATTGTATTTCATAAGGAATAAGCATCTTTCAGTTTGGCAAGATTTGCACTGAATATTGAATGAAGCAGCTTTCTCTCATAGAGAGACAAACTTTTGAGCAGATTTGGGCTAGATTTCACTTCATTTGAACAGAAGCACTATTTTAACATTACTGGTCTCAGAAACCTGTAAACTGACATTCTTGAGCATTGAAGTCCTAACATAAGTTTTTGTGCATATAACTTCTAACACATTAAAAACTGTCTTACAGCATTGCAAAAACATTGTATTTCATAAGGCATAAGCATCTTTCAGTTTGGCAAGATTTGCACTGAATATTGAATGAAGCAGCTTTCTCTTATAGAGAGACAAGCTTTTGAGCAGATTTGGGCTAGATTTCACTTCATTTGAACAGAAGCACTATTTTAACATTACTGGTCTCAGAAACCTGTAAACTGACAATCTTGAGCATTGAAGTCCTAACATAAGTTTTTGTGCATATAACCTCTGACACATTAAAAACTGTCTTACAGCATTGCAAAAACATTGTATTTCATAAGGCATAAGCATCTTTCAGTTTGGCAAGATTTGCACTGAATATTGAATGAAGCAGCTTTCTCATATAGAGAGACAAGCTTTTGCGCAGATTTGGGCTAGATTTCACTTTATTTGAACAGAAGCACTATTTTAACATTACTGGTCTCAGAAACCTGTAAACTGACAATCTTGAGCATTGAAGTCCTAACATAGGTTTTTTTGCATATAACTTCTAACTCATTAAAAACTGTCTTACAGCATTGCAAAAACATTGTATTTCATAAGGCATAAGCATCTTTCAGTTTGGCAAGATTTGCACTGAATATTGAATGAAGCAGCTTTCTCTCATAGAGAGACAAGCTTTTGCGCAGATTTGGGCTAGATTTCACTTCATTTCAACAGAAGCACTATTTTAACAATACTGGTCTCAGAAACCTGTAAACTGACAATCTTGAGCATTGAAGTTAACATAAGTTTTTGTTCATATAACTTCTAACACATTAAAAACTGTCTTACAGCATTGCAAAAACATTGTATTTCATAAGGCATAAGCATCTTTCAGTTTGGCAAGATTTGCACAGAGTATTGAATGAAGCAGCTCTATCTCACAGAGAGACAAGCTTTTGAGCAGATTTGGGCTAGATTTCACTTCATTTGAACAGAAGCACTATTTCAACATTACTGGTCTCAGAAACCTGTAAACTGACAACCTTGAGCATTGAAGTCCTAACATAAGGTTTTGTGCATATAATTTCTAACACATTAAAAACTGTCTTACAGCATTGCAAAAACATTGTATTTCATAAGGCATAAGCATCTTTCAGTTTGGCAAGATTTGCACTGAATATTGAATGAAGCAGCTTTCTCTCATAGAGAGACAAGCTTTTGAGCAGATTTGGGCTAGATTTCACTTCATTTGAACAGAAGCACTATTTTAACATTACTGGTCTCAGAAACCTGTAAACTGACAATCTTGAGCATTGAAGTCCTAACATAAGTTTTTGTGCATATAACTTCTAACACATTAAAAACTGTCTTACAGCATTGCAAAAACATTGTATTTCATAAGGCATAAGAATCTTTCAGTTTGGCAAGATTTGCACTGAATATTGAATGAAGCAGCTGTCTCTCATAGAGAGACAAGCTTTTGAGCAGATTTGGGCTAGATTTCACTTCATTTGAACAGAAGCACTATTTTAACATTACTGGTCTCAGAAACCTGTAAACTGACAATCTTGAGCATTGAAGTCCTAACATAAGTTTTTGTGCATATAACTTCTGACACATTAAAAACTGTCTTACAGCATTGCAAAAACATTGTATTTCATGAGGCATAAGCATCTTTCAGTTTGGCAAGATTTGCACTGAATATTGAATGAAGCAGCTTTCTCTCATAGAGAGACAAGCTTTTGCGCAGATTTGGGCTAGATTTCACTTTATTTGAACAGAAGCACTATTTTAACATTACTGGTCTCAGAAACCTGTAAACTGACAATCTTGAGCATTGAATTCCTAACATAAGTTTTTGTGCATATAACTTCTAACACATTAAAAACTGTCTTACAGCATTGCAAAAACATTGTATTTCATAAGGCATAAGCATCTTTCAGTTTGGCAAGATTTGCACTGAATATTGAATGAAGCAGCTTTCTCTCATAGAGAGACAAGCTTTTGAGCATATTTGGGCTAGATTTCACTTCATTTGAACAGAAGCACTATTTTAACATTACTGGTCTCAGAAACCTGTAAACTGACAATCTTGAGCATTGAAGTCCTAACATATGTTTTTGTGCATATAACTTCTAACTCATTAAAAACTGTCTTACAGCATTGCAAAAACATTGTATTTCATAAGCCATAAGCATCTTTCAGTTTGGCATGATTTGCACTGAATATTGAATGAAGCAGCTTTCTCTCATAGAGAGACAAGCTTTTGAGCAGATTTGGGCTAGATTTCACTTCATTTGAACAGAAGCACTATTTTAACATTACTGGTCTCAGAAACCTGTAAACTGACAATCTTGAGCATTGAATTCCTAACATAAGTTTTTGTGCATATAACTTCTAACACATTAAAAACTGTCTTACAGCATTGCAAAAACATTGTATTTCATAAGGCATAAGAATCTTTCAGTTTGGCAAGATTTGCACTGAATATTGAATGAAGCAGCTGTCTCTCATAGAGAGACAAGCTTTTGAGCAGATTTGGGCTAGATTTCACTTCATTTGAACAGAAGCACTATTTTAACATTACTGGTCTCAGAAACCTGTAAACTGACAATCTTGAGCATTGAAGTCCTAACATAAGTTTTTGTGCATATAACTTCTAACACATTAAAAACTGTCTTACAGCATTGCAAAAACATTGTATTTCATAAGGCATAAGAATCTTTCAGTTTGGCAAGATTTGCACTGAATATTGAATGAAGCAGCTGTCTCTCATAGAGAGACAAGCTTTTGAGCAGATTTGGGCTAGATTTCACTTCATTTGAACAGAAGCACTATTTTAACATTACTGGTCTCAGAAACCTGTAAACTGACAATCTTGAGCATTGAAGTCCTAACATAAGTTTTTGTGCATATAACTTCTGACACATTAAAAACTGTCTTACAGCATTGCAAAAACATTGTATTTCATGAGGCATAAGCATCTTTCAGTTTGGCAAGATTTGCACTGAATATTGAATGAAGCAGCTTTCTCTCATAGAGAGACAAGCTTTTGAGCATATTTGGGCTAGATTTCACTTCATTTGAACAGAAGCACTATTTTAACATTACTGGTCTCAGAAACCTGTAAACTGACAATCTTGAGCATTGAAGTCCTAACATATGTTTTTGTGCATATAACTTCTAACTCATTAAAAACTGTCTTACAGCATTGCAAAAACATTGTATTTCATAAGCCATAAGCATCTTTCAGTTTGGCATGATTTGCACTGAATATTGAATAAAGCAGCTGTCTCTCATAGAGAGACAAGCTTTTGAGCAGATTTGGGCTAGATTTCACTTCATTTCAACAGAAGCACTATTTTAACAATACTGGTCTCAGAAACCTGTAAACTGACAATCTTGAGCATTGAAGTCCTAACATATGTTTTTGTGCATATAACTTCTGACACATTAAAAACTGTCTTACAGCATTGCAAAAACATTGTATTTCATAAGGCATAAGCATCTTTCAGTATGGCAAGATTTGCACTGAATATTGCATGAAGCAGCTTTCTCTCATAGAGAGACAAGCTTTTGAGCAGATTTGGGCTAGATTTCACTTTATTTGAACAGAAGCACTATTTTAACATTACTGGTCTCAGAAACCTGTAAACTGACAATCTTGAGCATTGAAGTCCTAACATAAGTTTTTGTGCATATAACTTCTAACACATTAAAAACTGTCTTACAGCATTGCAAAAACATTGTATTTCATAAGGCATAAGCATCTTTCAGTTTGGCAAGATTTGCACTGAATATTGAATGAAGCAGCTTTCTCTCATAGTGAGACAAGCTTTTGAGCAGATTTGGGCTGGATTTCACTTCATTTGAACAGAAGCACTATTTTAACATTACTGGTCTCAGAAACCTGTAAACTGACAATCTTGAGCATTGAAGTCCTAACATAAGTTTTTGTGCATATAACTTCTGACACATTAAAAACTGTCTTACAGCATTGCAAAAACATTGTATTTCATAAGGCATAAGCATCTTTCAGTTTGGCAAGATTTGCACTGAATATTGAATGAAGCAGCTTTCTCTCATAGAGAGACAAGCTTTTGAGCAGATTTGGGCTAGATTTCACTTTATTTGAACAGAAGCACTATTTTAACATTACTGGTCTCAGAAACCTGTAAACTGACAATCTTGAGCATTGAATTCCTAACATAAGTTTTTGTGCATATAACTTCTAACACATTAAAAACTGTCTTACAGCATTGCAAAAACATTGTATTTCATAAGGCATAAGCATCTTTCAGTTTGGCAAGATTTGCAATGAATATTGAATGAAGCAGCTTTCTCTCATAGAGAGACAAGCTTTTGAGCAGATTTGGGCTAGATTTCACTTCATTTGAACAGAAGCACTATTTTAACATTACTGGTCTCAGAAACCTGTAAACTGACAATCTTGAGCATTGAAGTCCTAACATATGTTTTTGTGCATATAACTTCTAACTCATTAAAAACTGTCTTACAGCATTGCAAAAACATTGTATTTCATAAGGCATAAGCATCTTTCAGTTTGGCATGATTTGCACTGAATATTGAATGAAGCAGCTTTCTCTCATAGAGAGACAAGCTTTTGCGCAGATTTGGGCTAGATTTCACTTTATTTGAACAGAAGCACTATTTTAACATTACTGGTCTCAGAAACCTGTAAACTGACAATCTTGAGCATTGAAGTCCTTACATAAGTTTTTCTTCATATAACTTCTAACACATTAAAAACTGTCTTAAAGAATTGCAAAAACATTGTATTTCATAAGGCATAAGCATCTTTCAGTTTGGCAAGATTTGCACTGAATATTGAATGAAGCAGCTCTATCTCACAGAGAGACAAGCTTTTGCGCAGATTTGGGCTAGATTTCACTTCATTTGAACAGAAGCACTATTTTAACATTACTGGTCTCAGAAACCTGTAAACTGACAATCTTGAGCATTGAAGTCCTAACATAAGATTTTGTGCATATAACTTCTGACACATTAAAAACTGTCTTACAGCATTGCAAAAACATTGTATTTCATAAGGCATAAGCATCTTTCAGTTTGGCAAGATTTGCACTGAATATTGAATGAAGCAGCTTTCTCTCATAGCGAGACAAGCTTTTGAGCAGATTTGGGCTAGATTTCACTTCATTTCAACAGAAGCCCTATTTTAACATTACTGGTCTCAGAAACCTGTAAACTGACAATCTTGAGCATTGAAGTCCTAACATATGTTTTTGTGCATATTACTTCTAACACATTAAAAACTGTCTTACAGCATTGCAAAAACATTGTATTTCATAAGGCATAAGCATCTTTCAGTTTGGCTAGATTTGCACTGAATATTGAATGAAGCAGCTTTCTCTCATAGAGAGACAAGCTTTTGAGCAGATTTGGGCTAGATTTCACTTCATTTGAACAGAAAAGCACTATTTTAACATTACTGGTCTCAGAAACCTGTAAACTGACAATCTTGAGCATTGAAGTCCTAACATAAGTTTTTGTGCATATAACTTCTAACACATTAAAAACTGTCTTACAGCATTGCAAAAACATTGTATTTCATGAGGCATAAACATCTTTCAGTTTGGCAAGATTTGCACTGAATATTGAATGAAGCCGCTTTCTCTCATAGAGAGACAGGCTTTTGAGCAGATTTGGGCTAGATTTCACTTCATTTCAACAGAAGCACTATTTTAACATTATTGGTCTCAGAAACCTGTAAACTGACAATCTTGAGCATTGAAGTCCTAACATAAGTTTTTGTGCATATAACTTCTAACACATTAAAAACTGTCTTACAGCATTGCAAAAACATTGTATTTCATGAGGCATAAGCATCTTTCAGTTTGGCAAGATTTGCACTGAATATTGAATGAAGCCGCTTTCTCTCATAGAGAGACAGGCTTTTGAGCAGTTTTGGGCTAGATTTCACTTCATTTCAACAGAAGCACTATTTTAACATTATTGGTCTCAGAAACCTGTAAAACGGACAATCTTGAGCATTGAAGTCCTAACATAAGTTTTTGTGCATATAACTTCTAAAACATTAAAAACTGTCTTACAGCATTGCAAAAACATTGTATTTCATAAGGCATAAGCATCTTTCAGTTTGGCAAGATTTGCACTGAATATTGAATGAAGCAGCTTTCTCTCATAGAGAGACAAGCTTTTGCGCAGATTTGGGCTAGATTTCACTTTATTTGAACAGAAGCACTATTAAAACATTACTGGTCTCAGAAACCTGTAAACTGACAATCTTGAGCATTGAAGTCCTAACATATGTTTTTGTGCATATAACTTCTAACACATTAAAAACTGTCTCACTGCATTGCAGAAATCATTTTATTTCATAAGACATAAGCAGCTTTTATTTTGGAAAGATTTGCACTGAACATTGAATGAAGCAGTTCTATCTCCCAGAGAGACAAGCTTTTGAGCAGATTTGGGCTAGATTTCACTTCATTTCCACAGAAGCACTATTTTAACATTACTGGTCTCAGAAACCTGTAAACTGACAATCTTGAGCATTGAAGTCCTAACATAAGTTTTTGGGCATATATCTTCTAACACATTAAAAACTGTTTTACAGCATTGCAAAAACATTGTATTTCATAAGGCATAAGCATCTTTCAGTTTGGCAAGATTTGCACTGAATATTGAATGAAGCAGCTTTCTCTCATAGAGAGACAAGCTTTTGAGCAGATTTGGGCTAGATTTCACTTAATTTGAACAGAAGCACTATTTTAACATTACTGGTCTCAGAAACCTGTAAACTGACAATCTTGAACATTGAGGTCCTAACATAAGTTTTTTGTGCATATAACTTCTAACACATTAAAAACTGTCTTACAGCATTGCAAAAACATTGTATTTCATAAGGCATAAGCATCTTTCAGTTTGGCAAGATTTGTACTGAATATTGAATGAAGCAGCTTTCTCTCATAGAGAGACAAGCTTTTGAGCAGATTTGGGCTAGATTTCACTTCATTTGAACAGAAGCACTATTTTAACATTACTGGTCTCAGAAACCTGTAAACTGACAATCTTGAGCATTGAAGTCCTAAAATAAGTTTTTGTGCATATAACTTCTAACACATTAAAAACTGTCTTACAGCATTGCAAAAACATTGTATTTCATAATGACAAGCTTTTGAGTAGATTTGGGCTAGATTTCACTTCATTTGAACAGAAGCACTATTTTAACATTACTCATCTCAGAAACCTGTAAACTGACAATCTTGAGCATCGAAGTGCTAACATAAGTTTTTGTGCATATAACTTCTAACACATTAAAAACTGTCTTACAGCATTGCAAAAACATTGTATTTCATAAGGCATAAGCATCTTTCAGTTTGGCAAGATTTGCACTGAATATGGAATGAAGCAGCTTTCTCTCATAGAGAGACAAGCTTTTGCGCAGATTTGGGCTAGATTTCACTTTATTTGAACAGAAGCACTATTTTAACATTACTGGTCTCAGAAACCTGTAAACTGAAAATCTTGAGCATTGAAGTCCTAACATATGTTTTTGTGCATATAACTTCTAACACATTAAAAACTGTCTCACTGCATTGCAGAAATCATTTTATTTCATAAGACATAAGCAGCTTTTTTTTTGGCAAGATTTGCACTGAACATTGAATGAAGCAGTTCTATCTCACAGAGAGACAAGCTTTTGAGTAGATTTGGGCTAGATTTCACTTCATTTGAACAGAAGCACTATTTTAACATTACTGGTCTCAGAAACCTGTAAACTGACAATCTTGAGCATTGAAGTCCTAACATAAGGTTTTGTGCATATAACTTCTAACACATTAAAAACTGTCTTACAGTATTGCAAAAACATTGTATTTCATAAGGCATAAGCATCTTTCAGTTTGGCAAGATTTGCACTGAATATTGAATGAAGCAGCTTTCTCTCATAGAGAGACAAGCTTTTGAGCAGATTTGGGCTAGATTTCACTTAATTTGAACAGAAGCACTATTTCAACATTACTGGTCTCAGAAACCTGTAAACTCACAATCTTGAGCATTGAAGTCCTAACATAAGTTTTGTGCATATAACTTCTAACACATTAAAAACTATCTTACAGCATTGCAAAAACATTGTATTTCATAAGGCATAAGCATCTTTCAGTTTGGCAAGATTTGCACTGAATATTGAATGAAGCCGCTTTCTCTCTTAGAGAGACAAGCTTTTGAGCAGATTTGGGCTAGATTTCACTTCATTTGAACAGAAGCACTATTTTAACATTACTGGTCTCAGAAACCTGTAAACTGACTATCTTGAGCATTGAAGTCCTAACATAAGTTTTTGTGCATATAACTTCTAACACATTAAAAACTGTCTTACAGCATTGCAAAAACATTGTATTTCATAAGGCATAAGCATCTTTCAGTTTGGCAAGATTTGCACTGAATATTGAATGAAGCAGCTTTCTCTCATAGAGAGACAAGCTTTTGAGCAGATTTGGGCTAGATTTCACTTCATTTGAACAGAAGCACTATTTCAACATTTTTGGTCTGAGAAACCTGTAAACTGACAATCTTGAGCATTGAAGTCCTAACATAAGTTTTTGTGCATATAACTTCTAACACATTAAAAACTGTCTTACAGCATTGCAAAAACTGTATTTCATAAGGCATAAGCATCTTTCAGTTTGGCAAGATTTGCACTGAATATTGAATGAAGCAGCTTTCTCTGATAGAGAGACAAGCTTTTGCGCAGATTTGGGCTAGATTTCACTTTATTTGAACAGAAGCACTATTTTAACATTACTGGTCTCAGAAACCTGTAAACTGACAATCTTGAGCATTGAAGTCCTAACATAAGTTTTTGTGCATATAACTTCTAACACATTAAAAACTGTCTTACAGCATTGCAAAAACATTGTATTTCATAAGGCATAAGCATCTTTCAGTTTGGCAAGATTTGCACTGAATATTGAATGAAGCAGCTTTCTCTCATAGAGAGACAAGCTTTTGCGCAGATTTGGGCTAGATTTCACTTTATTTGAACAGAAGCACTATTTTAACATTACTGGTCTCAGAAACCTGTAAACTGAACATCTTGAGCATTGAAGTCCTAACATATGTTTTTGTGCATATAACTTCTAACACATTAAAAACTGTCTCACTGCATTGCAGAAATCATTTTATTTCATAAGACATAAGCAGTTTTTTTTTTTGGCAAGATTTGCACTGAACATTGAATGAAGCAGTTCTATCTCACAGAGAGACAAGCTTTTGAGTAGATTTGGGCTAGATTTCACTTCATTTGAACAGAAGCACTATTTTAACATTACTGGTCTCAGAAACCTGTAAACTGACAATCTTGAGCATTGAAGTCCTAACATATGTTTTTGTGCATATAACTTCTAACTCATTAAAAACTATCTTACAGCATTGCAAAAACATTGTATTTCATAAGGCATAAGCATCTTTCAGTTTGGCAAGATTTGCACTGAATATTGAATGAAGCCGCTTTCTCTCTTAGAGAGACAAGCTTTTGAGCAGATTTGGGCTAGATTTCACTTCATTTGAACATAAGCACTATTTTAACATTACTGGTCTCAGAAACCTGTAAACTGACAATCTTGAGCATTGAAGTCCTAAAATAAGTTTTTGTGCATATAACTTCTAACACATTAAAAACTGTCTTACAGCATTGCAAAAACATTGTATTTCATAATGACAAGCTTTTGAGTAGATTTGGGCTAGATTTCACTTCATTTGAACAGAAGCACTATTTTAACATTACTCATCTCAGAAACCTGTAAACTGACAATCTTGAGCATTGAAGTCCTAACATAAGTTTTTGTTTATATAACTTCTAACAAATTAAAAACTGTCTTACAGCATTGAAAAAACATTGTATTTCATAAGGCATAAGCATCTTTCACTTTGGCAAGATTTGCACTGAATATTGAATGAAGCAGCTTTCTCTCATAGAGAGACAAGCTTTTGAGCAGATTTGGGCTAGATTTCACTTTATTTGAACAGAAGCACTATTTTAACATTACTGGTCTCAGAAACCTGTAAACTGACAATCTTGAGCATTGAAGTCCTAACATAAGTTTTTGTGCATATAACTTTCTAACACATTAAAAACTGTCTTACAGCATTGCAAAAACATTGTATTTCATAAGGCATAAGCATCTTTCAGTTTGGCAAGATTTGCACTGAATATTGAATGAAGCAGCTTTCTCTCATAGAGAGACAAGCGTTTGAGCAGATTTGGGCTAGATTTCACTTCATTTCAACAGAAGCACTATTTTAACATTACTGGTCTCAGAAACCTGTAAACTGACAATCTTGAGCATTGAAGTCCTAACATAAGTTTTTGTGCATATAACTTTCTAACACATTAAAAACTGTCTTACAGCATTGCAAAAACATGTATTTCATAAGGCATAAGCATCTTTCAGTTTGGCAAGATTTGCACTGAACATTGAAGGAAGCAGCTCTATCTCACAGAGAGACAAGCTTTTGAGCAGATTTGGGCTAGATTTCACTTCATTTGAACAGAAGCACTATTTTAACATTACTGGTCTCAGAAACCTGTAAACTGACAATATTGAGCATTGAAGTCCTAACATAAGGTTTTGTGCATATAACTTCTAACACATTAAAAACTGTCTTACAGCATTGCAAAAACATTGTATTTCATAAGGCATAAGCATCTTTTAGTTTGGCAAGATTTGCACTGAAAATTGAATGAATCAGCTTTCTCTCATAGAGAGACAAGCTTTTGAGCAGATTTGGGCTAGATTTCACTTCATTTGAACAGAAGCACTATTTTAACATTACTGGTCTCAGAAACCTGTAAACTGACAATCTTGAGCAATGAAGTCCTAACATAAGTTTTTGTGCATAATACTTTTAACACATTTAAATCTGTCTCACTGAATTGCAAAAAACATTTTATTTCATTAGACATAAGTATCTTTCAGTTTGGCAAGTTTGCACTGAACATTGAATGAAGCAGCTTTCTCTCATTGAGAGAGAAGGTTTTAAGCAGATTTGGGCTAGTTTGCGGTTCATTTGAACAGAAGCACTATTTGAACATTTGTGGTCTCAGAAACCTGTAAACTGATAATCTTGAGCATTGAAGCTCTAACATGAGTATTTGTGCATATACCTTCAAACACATTTAAATCTGTCTCACTGCATTGCAAAAAGCATTTTATTTCATTAGACATGAGCATCTTTCAGTTTGGCAAGTTTTGCAATAAACATTGAATGAAGCAGCTTTCTCTCATTGAGAGAGAACGTTTTAAGCAGATTTGGGCTAGTTTGCACTTCATTTGAACACAAGCACTATTTGAACATTAGTGGTCTCAGAAACCTGTAAACTGACAAATCTTGAGCATTGAAGCTCTAACATAAGATTTTGTGCATATAACTTCTAACACATTAAAAACTGTTTTACTGCGTTGTAAAAAAATATATTTGATAAGACATAAGCATCTTTCAGTTTGGCAAGTTTTGCACTGAACATTGAATGAAGCAGCTTTCTCTCATTGAGAGAGAAGGTTTGAAGCAGATTTGGGCTAGTTTGCAGTTCATTTGAACAGAAGCACTATTTCAACATTAGTGGTCTCAGAAACCTGTAAACTGAAATCTTGAGCATTGAAGCTCTAACATAAGTTTTTGTGCATATAACTTCTAACACATTTAAATCTGTCTCACTGCATTGCAAAACGCATTTTATTTCATTAGACATAAGCATCTTTCAGTTTGGCAATTTTGCACTAAACATTGAATGAAGCAGCTTTCTCTCATTGAGAGAGAAGGTTTTAATCAGATTCGTGCTAGTTTGCAGTTCATTTGAACAGAAGCACTAATTTAACATTAGTGGTCTCAGAAACCTGTAAACTGACAATCTTGAGCATTGAAGCTCTAACTAAACATTAGTGCTCTCAGAAGCTCTATACTGATAATCCTGAGCACTGAGGTGTAACATAAGTTTATGTGCATAGAACATCTAAAACTTGAAAAACTGTGTTTCTGCATTGTAAAAAGCACATTAGTTCATTAGTCAGAGAGATCTTTCATGTTTGCAAGTTTTGCAGTTGACACTGTAAAAAGCTACATTATGTCACTGAGAGAGAAGCTGTATTGCATATGTGGGCTTGTTTTATCTTCGTTTCACCAGAACCACTAACTCAACATTAGTGCTCTCAGAATCTCTATACTGACAATCCTGAGCACTGAAGCTATGTGCATAGAACATCTAACACATTAAAAACGTCTCAAGGTTACGAATGTAACCCTGGTTCCTTGAAGGAACGAGACGCTGCGTCGAGCGCTCTGGGGAACGTTCCTGGCGAGACCGAGACTACGTCATGGGCGGGGTGAAGTAGCGACCAGGAAGCTATTAATGCACGTGCCGCGCACCTGGCTTCAGCTTCGTGTCTTTCAGCAAGCGAAGGGGTGCCTTGAGTATGGCGCAGCGTCTCGTTCTTTCAAGGAACCAGGATTACATTCGTAACCTTGACACGTTCCTTTTCAGGAACTCGAGCTGCGTCGAGCGCTTTGGGGAAAGATGTGCCGACGCTGCCAGACTTCCAAATCCCTGCCTAGTGTGTATCCGAAGAGCACAGCTAAGACGAGAAAACAGAAGAACCCGGATTGGCTCGCATATCAAGGTCATAAAATCGGACAAATGTAGAGGGCGTGGACCACCCCGCAGCGTTGCAGATGTCCAAGAGGGACACACCTGCTGAAAAGGCCCTAGAGGCCGCCATAACCCGAGTAGAGTGAGCCTTGGCTCCCAAAGGAAGGGGAAGACTAGAGGACTCATAGGATACGTTGATTGCCTCGACTATCCAATGACTTAGGGTTTGCTGGAGGCAGGAGAACCCTTTTCAGGAGGACCATAGCAAACAAGCAATTGGTCAGATTTTCTCCACAGGGCAGCTCTGTGGACGTATGCGTCCAGTACTCGCACTGGACACATACAATTTAGCTTTTCCTGGTCTGGCTCCCGAAAGGGAGGAGGGCAGAAGGCCTGCAGTACAATAGGTTGTGGTGTAACAGAGGGAACCTTGGGAACGTAACCCGCTCGAGGGTATAAAAATGCTTTGGCCATACCAGGGGCAAAGTCTAGGTAAGTAGGGGCCACCGAAAGGGCCTGAGGATCTCCAACTCTCTTTAGTGAGGTGATAGCCAGTAACAGGGCAGTCTATAGCCCCTTTCACACTGCCATTCCGGCAAATACACGGGTAAAGTGTTCCGGCAATTGTTCCCGGGTCGCTAGATTTTGCACGTTCACACTGCCAGTGATTACCCGGGATATGTGCGTGCTTTCATACACAACCCGTAAAAATCCCGCAAGGACACGTGACATCAGGGCGTGATGTGTTATGTACGAGTCGAAAGTGTTAGGCACGTTATACTTTCACTGAAGCAAGCGAACAATCTTGGCGTCAGCGTGGAAAGTGAGGAAGAAACTGATCTCTGCTTCATTAGAGTTTGCACATATTTTTTCGTTGCGAACGTTGATCTTCCTTCAAAACTGCTGGTAAAAGAGTCGCGCGATGACGTGCGTCATCACTTCAACACGGCATTAGATCTGGCTTTTGTTCACACAGCGCTCGTCCCGGGTTGAACCCGGCAATGTTACTAGGTCCCCGACCCGGGTTCAGTGCCAGAATCAATCCCGGGATGTGGTTGCTTTCACACAGAAGGCGACCCGGCAATGATCCGGCAATATGCCGGGTCCGATGTGCAGTGTGAAAGGGGCTAATCTGAGATATCACGTATCGGCTCAAATGGAGCTTTACAAAGAGCCTATAAAACCACAACCAAGTCCCAGGGGGTAACACGGGACCGTACTGGAGGCTTCAGCCTCAGCGCACCACGGAGGAAACGTGTAACTAGGGGTTGTCTACCCACTGACTGATCATTGAAAGGGACATGGTAAGCAGCTATGGCTGCTCCCACATTTAATCTCCCAGGAATATATACTGCTCTTAATGAGAGGAGTTTGCCCTGGGACCACAGGAGGATCTGGTATACCAGCTTGTATAAGGGGCGTGAACGCAGACCTCCCTGGTGATTGATATAAGAGACCACCGATGTGTTGTAGGTGTGCACCAACACATGACGGCTTCTCAGGTTTGGGAGGAAATATCTCAATGCTCGATACACTGCTAGCATTTCTAGACAATTTATGTGCCATGTCAGATGGCGACCACTCCACAGACCGCGGGCAGGGTGGCCACTCATGACCGCACCCCAGCCAGTGAGGTACACGTCTGTCGCTAGCGTTACACGGCGACCAAGAGCTCCCAACGCCGGGCCCTGATTCAAGAACCAAGGTTTCTTCAATATGTCTAAGGCATAAGTCATTGCCGCGTGACCTTGATAGTTCGTAATGGATTTCCCCTCGGGGAAAACCCCTTGGTCTTGAGACACCACTGTAGGGGTCTCATGTGCAGGAGGCCAAAAGGTATAACATTGGACGCAGCTGCCATAAGCCCTAACAGTCTCTGAAACTGCTTGACAGTGAGTGACTGGCCTTTATGTTGTTTATTGGGACAGACAGCAATAAATAAGACTCACATGACAGACTTTAGACATCCACACACAGAGCGCTTGCTGAAAGACGCGAAGCTGAAGCCAGCTGCGTGGCACGTGCCTTTATAGCTTCCAGGTCGCTAAGTCACCCCGCCTGTGACGTCACGCTCTTCCATTGGACAGATTGCACACGCTATTCAGAGTTGATCTTGCCAAAGGCGTTTCCCCAAAGCGCTTGAGGCAGCTCGAGTTCCTAAAGAGGAACTTATGTTAGAGCTTCAGTGCTCAGGAATGTCAGTTTAGAGCTTCTGAGAGCGCTAATGTTTAGTTAGTGGTTCTGGTGAAAAGAAGCTGAAACAAGCCCACATATGCAATACAGCTTCTCTCTCAGTGAGAGAATGTTGCTTTTTACAATGTTAAGGGCAAAACTTGCCAACATGAAAGATCTCTCTGAATAATGAACTAATGTGTTTTTTTGCAATGAAGAAACACAGTTTTTAATGTGTTAGACGTTCTATGCACATACAATTTTGTTACAGCTTCAATGATCAGGATTGTCAGTTTGGAACTTCTCAGAGCACTAACTCTTAGTCAGTGCATCTGGAGAAAATAAGCTAAAACAAGCCCACATATGCAATACAGCTTCTCTCTCAGTGAGAGAATGTTGCTTTTTATAATGTTAACTGCAAAACTTGCCAACATGAAAGATCTCTCTGACTAATGAACTAATGTGTTTTATGCAATGCAGAAACACAGTTTTTAGTGTGTTAGACCTTCTATGCACATAAGCCTATGTTAGGAGCTTCAACGCTCAGGATTGTCAGTTTAGAGCTTCTGAGAGCACTAATGCTTAGTTAGTGGTTCTGGTGAAAAGAAGCTAAAACAAGCCCACATATGCAATACAGCTTCTCTTTCAGTGAGAGAATGTAGTTTTTTACAATGTTAAGGGCAAAACTTGCCAACATGAAAGATCTCTCTGAATAATGAACTAATGTGTTTTTTGCAATGAAGAAACACAGTTTTTAATGTGTTAGATGTTCTATGCACATACAATTTTGTTACAGCTTTAATGATCAGGATTGTCAGTTTGGAACTTCTCAGAGCACTAACTCTTAGTCAGTGCATCTGGAGAAAATAAGCTAAAACAAGCCCACATATGCAATACAGCTTCTCTCTCAGTGAGAGAATGTTGCTTTTTACAATGTTAACCTGCAAAACTTTCCAACATGAAAGATCTCTATGACTAATGAACTATAGTGTTTTTTGCAATACATAAACAGTTTTTAATGTGTTACACATTCTATACACATAAACTTATGTTACAGCTTCAGTGCTCAGGATTGTCAGTATAGACATTCTTAGAGCACTAATGTTTAGTTAGTGGTTCTGGTGAAACGCAGCTTAAACAAGCCCACATATGCAATACAGCTTATCTCTCAGTGAGAGAATGTAGCTTTTTACAATGTTAACTGCAAAACTTGCCAACATGAAAGATGTTTCTGACTTATGAACTAATGTGTTTTTTGCAATGCATAAACACAGTTCCCTTTCGAGAGTACTCTCGTACTGCGTAAGCTAGCTTACGCTATGGGAAAAGGTCCCCTTTTCTCGAGAATATGAAGCCAAAAATTATCCTTAATTTTTAAAAAATGTAAAACGCAGTGCTGCAGCACAGCAGACCCAGCAACCTATGGTGAGGTGGCGGAGAGTAACGAACCAATGGGGGCGCTTCGCGCCCATTGGACGTCAGAGCGCGCCAAAATAGGCGTGGCTGGAACTATATAAGCCACCGCTTCACCATAGGGATCAGATTTCATCTCCTTCAGCGATCTCACCTGCACTTCGCTGTCTTCTCCGGAGAAGCCTCTACACGCCGTCGAAAAGCCTCTCAGCGGGATAGCACTGCAACGCAGATCTGAGGACGCCGGCTCGTGCTTCATCTCGACGCCTCCTTCAGCACTCGCTTCCTGCTGCGCCATCCGGCGTGACTATATCCTTTTCAAAGCTAGTGTGTTTGCCGCTGCATCACACTTTTTTCCTCCAGAATTCGAGGCGTTGTTTCAAATGCCTCGGGCCTGCGCTTCCTGCCGAGGCCCTCTGCCCAGCGAGGACCGCCACATCATCTGTGTCTCCTGCCTGGGCCGCGAGCATGCTGAGAGCGCACTCTTCAAGGGCGGCTGCCCTGAGTGCGACGACATGGCTATATCGACCCTGCGGGCTCGATTAGCTCAAACCAGCCACGATGCTCCACCCGCTCCGCCTCTTCTCTCTCAAGTGCCGCGTAAGAAACGCCGCGATCAGAGAATGCCTGAGCATACTGCTACACGCGAGCTCACGCCGGAACACTCCCCGCGTGCCTCGCCCGCTCTCTCTCCTTCGCCTGTCCTCTTCGTGGACGAGCAGCGCCAGTCCCTGCTCACCAGCGCCCCCTTCTCCTTCGGAGCGCCTGAGGCGGAAGAGGACAGACACGACAGCCTTTCTCTCGCCGCGTCCAGTAGTGAGGAATGGTCGGGCTCCATTGCGGACCCCCCCCCTCTACAGCACCCAGCTGCACCGGACAACGCGCCGATATCGACGCGGAGCTTACTCGCGTGCTTACAAGGGCTGTCAGCGACCTTCAGCTCGACTGGTCTCCTCCAGACGAGCCCGCTAAAAGCAGGCTGGATGAATGGTTCCTGCAGGGGCGCCCTTCGGCCCCTCCGCAAAGAAACGCCCCCTTCTTCCCGGAAGTTCACAATGAACTCACGAAGTCGTGGAAAGCCCCATTCTCCGCACGCTTGAAGACTTCTGTCTCGTCAGCGCTCTCCTCTGTCGACGGCGCCCGAGACCACGGTTACGAGAGCCTCCCCCCTCTCGAGGAGGCTATTGCTGCACACCTCTGCCCGCCCTCAGCCGTTGGATGGCGGTCGAAGCCTGTGCATCCATCCAAGCCGTGCCGCACCACCTCAGCTCTCGCTGGCCGAGCTTACACCTCCGCTGGTCAAGCTGCTTCGGCTCTACACACCATGGCTGTGCTGCAGGTTTTTCAGGCCAGACTTCTCCGTAACCTGGACGAGTCTGCCCCAGATACCTATGACTTTAAAGATCTCCGCAGCGCTACTGATCTAGCCCTGCGTGCGACAAAGACCACAGCACAAGCGATCGGCCGAAGCATGGCAAGCCTCGCTGTTTTAGAGCGACACCTCTGGCTCACGCTCACGGAGATGAAAGACGCCGACAAATCCGCCTTTCTCGACTCTCCTATCTCGCCTTCCGGCCTCTTTGGCCAGTCGGTTAAGGGTTTCGCTGAACGCTTCACTGAGGCTCAGAAAACGTCACAGGCAATGAGACACTTCCTGCCGAAACGCTCTAGCTCTGCTGCGGGACGCCGTAGAAATGCGCCGCCCCCTCAGACCTCGAAGCCATCGCAGCCAGACTTACAGTCTCGCCCAGCGACCAAAACCCAGCACCGCTCTCGCTCTACGAGCCGCAAACCGCCAGAGAGACGGGGACCTCGGCCCAGGATTGTGCTGAACCCCGAGCCTCCGAAGCCCTCCTGACCTTCGGGCTGAAAAGACCTTGGTTAAGTCCCGCTGCGGCCGGACCACCACACAAGAAACCTCACATGCTTCCTCCAATCCCCTCACTAAAGGCGGTTGGAGATGTCTATACTGCAGTAAACGAGCCTGTTACAATGCACGCACGCCTGCACACAAACGCCGTTTTCACGGCGACCTCAATAAAGCACAAAAAGAGCTTTTTCTATGTAGGCAGTGTGCCCACTACACAGTACGCACCCCTACATGTATACACACTCCCCCAAGTGTCACAAAGACTCACTCGGGTCTCCTTTCATGCCCACCTTCCCGCTCGCGCCGGAGGTGCTCTAAATGTAGCGCGCATGCCCACTTCTCAGTGCGCAACCCTACAAATAAGCGCTGTCACCACAGTGTCACAAGCACAGCATACTCGAGCTACTGGTCCCCTCATAACAGGCGGCCAGTGCCCGAAGCACATTCAACCCATAGCCGCACGAGCCGCTGCATGGCAGGCCATCCCCGGCATATCAAATTGGGTTTTGAATATAATAAAACGAGGTTACTTGCTCCAGTTCGCTCGCAGACCGCCACGCTTTCGCGCCGTGGTCGAAACGAAAGTGAAAAGCGAAATGACACACGTCCTTCGCGCCGAACTGATAAACCTTCTTGCAAAAGGGCCGATAGAAACTGTCCCCCCTGCGCAGCGCGAGTCAGGCTTTTACAGCCGCTACTTCCTCGTACCAAAAAAGGATGGCGGTCTCAGACCCATCCTAGATCTCAGACGTTTGAACAAAGCGCTTATGACGCGATCGTTCAAAATGTTAACTACCAAACAAATACTCGCGCAAATTCGCCCGAGGGATTGGTTTTTCTCAGTGGATCTGAAAGACGCTTACTTTCACATTCAAATAGCACCCCATCACAGGCCATTCTTGAGATTCGCCTTCGAGGGGCAGACTTATCAGTACATGGTTCTTCCATTCGGCCTCTCCGTAGCGCCCTGTACGTTTACACGGTGCATGGATGCCGCTCTCGCACCCCTGAGAATGCGGGGAGTGCGAGTATTGAACTACCTCGACGACTGGCTAGTTTTAGCCCATTCCGAGGAACTACTGACGACACACAGATCCTGGATCCTCAGCCATTTAGAATGCCTGGGTCTCACGATCAACACTGTCAAGAGCGCTCTGTCTCCCAGCCAGAGGATTTCCTTTTTGGGGATAGACATAGACTCTGTGACATGTACAGCGCATCTGACGTCACAGCGCGCTCTCACTATTCAGCATTTAGCCGTGTCGTTCAAAGCCGGGTCTCTTTACCCGCTCAAACGATTTCAGGAAATGCTAGGTCTGATGGCATCAGCCTCTGCGGTTCTCAAACTGGGCCTGCTGCGCATGCGCCCACTACAGCGCTGGCAGAGAGACCGTGTTCCAGCGCGCACCTGGATTTCCGGCCGCGCACGCATCAGGGTGACCCACGGCTGCATCACAGCTCTGGCCCCTTGGAAAATAGCCAACTGGTATCAGTTAGGCGTAAGCACGGGCGCTGTCTCGAAATGGAAAGTAGTCTCGACAGATGCATCCAACCTCGGTTGGGGCGCCCTGTACGAGGGCAGGTCTGCCTCCGGCCTCTGGTCGAGCCCGGAGCGACTGTTACACATAAACTGTCTGGAGATGATAGCGGTCGAACTATCCCTGAAAGCTTTCCTCCCATTTTTAAAGGGCCACCACGTTCTGGTCAGATCAGACAGCATGTCAGTGGTGGCCTACATAAATCGCCAGGGTGGTGTCAGGTCAGAAACCTTGCACACCCTGACCGAGCGTCTTCTGACATGGGCACATTACAATCTGCGCTCGCTAAAGGCAGCGCATGTACCTGGCATCCTGAACCGGGGCCCGGACATGCTTTCCAGGGCGAATGTTCCCCCTGGGGAGTGGTCTCTTCACCCACAGACGGTTTAGTTGATGTGGAGCATCTTCGGCAGGGCAGAGGTCGACCTCTTCGCCTCAGAAGACAACGCTCATTGCCCAATATATTTTTCAAAGAGCAGGGACGCGCTGGCCCTCGATTGGCCCAGACGCCCGCTTTATGCCTTCCCACCGGTCGCGATGCTACCGCAGGTCATCGATCGAGTCAGGAAGAGCAGATGTGCTATGCTGCTAGTAGCCCCACTCTGGACGACCCAACCTTGGTTCTCCGAGCTGATGCAGCTGTCCAGTACAGCCCCATGGCCAATACCGCTGCGGAAAGATCTCCTCACGCAGCTGAAGGGCGCGCTCTGGCATCCCCACCCCGAACTTTGGGCCCTTCATGTATGGCCCCTCAACGGGTACCCGGGAACCTCCCTGAGGGAGTGTTAAAGACCATTACGGAAGCCAGAGCGCCCTCAACCAGGCGCCTATACGCGCAGAAATGGTCAGTGTTCTCCACCTGGTGCGGGACACGGAACCTAGACCCTCACTTATGTGACGTGACGGAGATACTCTCCTTCCTACAGGAGCGTTTAGATGCGGGCAGATCCCCGTCTACGCTCAAAGTGTATGTGGCAGCCATTGCAGCTTCTCATGCTCCGGTGGCCGGCCTATCACTGGGAAAAACGAACTGGTCATTCGTTTCCTTAAGGGAGCTCGTCGGATGAACCCTCCCCGACCCCCTTCAATCCCTTCCTGGGACCTGTCTATGGTCCTAGAGGCCTTAAAGGGCCCCCCTTTTGAACCGCTTCAGTCTGTCGATATGAAGCTTCTTTCGTTCAAAACCGCTTTTCTACTGGCTCTGGCCTCAGTCAAGCGAGTGGGGGATTTACATGCGCTATCTGTAAGCGCTGACTGTCTCGAGTTTGGGCCTAATGACTCCAGAGTCATTCTCAGACCAAGACACGGCTATGTCCCCAAGGTGCTCTCAACACCGTTCAGAGCGCAGGTCATCTCGCTGTCAGCCCTTTCCTCGCAAAGCGACGAAAGCAACGCGAGCTTCATCTGCCCCGTCAGGGCTCTTAAAACCTATATTGCGCGCTCCGCCTTATTCAGGAGGTCGGACCAGCTCTTCATATGCTTTGGTGGGCGCACCCGAGGTCTCGCCACCACGAAGCAAAGCCTATCGCGATGGATAGTAGACACTATCTCGCTGGCTTACAAATCTAAGGGCCTTCACTGCCCGTTCGGCATCAGAGCCCATTCCACCCGAGGTATGGCCTCGTCATGGGCGTGGTCCTGCGGGATACCACTGGATGATATCTGTGCGGCGGCAGGCTGGGCCTCTCCGTCCACATTTATTAGATTCTATAATCTGCAAGTCCCTGCCCTGCAGGCCAGGGTACTTTCTATATAGACGTGCTAAGCCTTATCACGTCCCCCTTTTTTCGTTCCCTATATAAAGCTCACTAAGGTTGGCTGTTGGGACTGGGATTTCTCCTGCTATAAAGCCCCGAGCTCTCGCCTCGGGCTGTGACAGGTCGAAGTTCCCGAGCACGCACGGCGTTTTACATTGTGTTCCCATAGCGTAAGCTAGCTTACGCAGTACGAGAGTACTCTCGAAAGGGAACGTACTCGGTTACTAACGTAACCTCGGTTCCCTGAGATGAGGGAACGAGTACTGCGTAACCTGCCGTGCTATGTGCTCGGACCGGGTGATCGCTTCAGTCGATTTAAAACCTGATCCCTATGGTGAAGCGGTGGCTTATATAGTTCCAGCCACGCCTATTTTGGCGCGCTCTGACGTCCAATGGGCGCGAAGCGCCCCCATTGGTTCGTTACTCTCCGCCGCCTCACCATAGGTTGCTGCAGTTGCCGCAGCACAGCCAATAAGCGCGCGAGCCGCTTCGCTTGGGTCTGCTGTGCTGCAGCACTGCGTTTTACATTATTTAAAAATTAAGGATAATTTTTGGCTTCATATTCTCGAGAAAAGGGGACCTTTTCCCATAGCGTAAGCTAGCTTACGCAGTACTCGTTCCCTCATCTCAGGGAACCGAGGTTACGTTAGTAACCGAGTACGTTTTTAATGTGTTAGATGTTCTATGCACATAAACTTATGTTACAGCTTCAGTGCTCAGGATTGTCAATATAGAGCTTCTGAGAGTACTAATGTTTAGTTAGTGTTTCTGTTGAAACGAAGCTAAAACAAGCCCACATATGCAATACAGCTTATCTCTCAGTGAGAGAATGTAGCTTTTTACAATGTTAACTGCAAAACTTGCCAACATGAAAGATCTCTCTGACTAATGAACTAATTTGTTTTTTTGCAATGCAGAAACACAGTTTTTAATGTGTTAGATGTTCTATGCACATAAACTTATGTTACAGCTTCAGTGCTCAGGATTGTCAGTATAGAGCTTCTGAGAGCACTAATGTTTAGGTAGTGTTTCTGTTGAAACAAAGCTAAAACAAGCCCACATATGCAATACAGCTTATCTCTCAGTGAGAGAATGTAGCTTTTTAAAATGTTAACTGCAAAACTTGCCAACATGAAAGATGTTTCTGACTTATGAACTATAGTGTTTCTTGCAATGCATAAACACAGTTTTTAATGTGTTAGACATTCTGTGCACATAAACTTATGTTGCAGCTTCAGTGCTCAGGATTGTCAGTATAGAGCTTCTGAGAGCACTAATGTTTAGTTAGTGTTTCTGTTGAAACGAAGCTAAAACAAGCCCACATGTGCAATACAGCTTATCTCTCAGTGAGAGAATGTAGCTTTTTACAATGTTAACTGCAAAACTTGCCAACATGAAAGATGTTTCTGACTTATGAACTAATGTGTTTTTTGCAATGCAGAAACACAGTTTTTAGTGTGTTAGACCTTCTATGCACATAAGTCTATGTTAGGAGCTTCAACGCTCAGGATTGTCAGTTTAGAGCTTCTGAGAGCACTAATGCTTAGTTAGTGGTTCTGGTGAAAAGAAGCTAAAACAAGCCCACATATGCAATACAGCTTCTCTTTCAGTGAGAGAATGTAGTTTTTTACAATGTTAAGGGCAAAACTTGCCAACATGAAAGATCTCTCTGAATAATGAACTAATGTGTTTTTTGCAATGAAGAAACACAGTTTTTAATGTGTTAGATGTTCTATGCACATACAATTTTGTTACAGCTTTAATGATCAGGATTGTCAGTTTGGAACTTCTCAGAGCACTAACTCTTAGTCAGTGCATCTGGAGAAAATAAGCTAAAACAAGCCCACATATGCAATACAGCTTCTCTCTCAGTGAGAGAATGTTGCTTTTTACAATGTTAACCTGCAAAACTTTCCAACATGAAAGATCTCTCTGACTAATGAACTATAGTGTTTTTTGCAATACATAAACACAGTTTTTAATGTGTTACACATTCTATACACATAAACTTATGTTACAGCTTCAGTGCTCAGGATTGTCAGTATAGACATTCTTAGAGCACTAATGTTTAGTTAGTGGTTCTGGTGAAACGCAGCTTAAACAAGCCCACATATGCAATACAGCTTATCTCTCAGTGAGAGAATGTAGCTTTTTACAATGTTAACTGCAAAACTTGCCAACATGAAAGATGTTTCTGACTTATGAACTAATGTGTTTTTTGCAATGCATAAACACAGTTTTTAATGTGTTAGATGTTCTATGCACATAAACTTATGTTACAGCTTCAGTGCTCAGGATTGTCAGTATAGAGCTTCTGAGAGTACTAATGTTTAGTTAGTGTTTCTGTTGAAACGAAGCTAAAACAAGCCTACATATGCAATACAGCTTATCTCTCAGTGAGAGAATGTAGCTTTTTACAATGTTAACTGCAAAACTTGCCAACATGAAAGATCTCTCTGACTAATGAACTAATTTGTTTTTTTACAATGCAGAAACACAGTTTTTAATGTGTTAGATGTTCTATGCACATAAACTTATGTTACAGCTTCAGTGCTCAGGATTGTCAGTATAGAGCTTCTGAGAGCACTAATGTTTAGGTAGTGTTTCTGTTGAAACGAAGCTAAAACAAGCCCACATATGCAATACAGCTTATCTCTCAGTGAGAGAATGTAGCTTTTTACAATGTTAACTGCAAAACTTGCCAACATGAAAGATGTTTCTGACTTATGAACTATAGTGTTTCTTGCAATGCATAAACACAGTTTTTAATGTGTTAGACATTCTGTGCACATAAACTTATGTTGCAGCTTCAGTGCTCAGGATTGTCAGTATAGAGCTTCTGAGAGCACTAATGTTTAGTTAGTGTTTCTGTTGAAACGAAGCTAAAACAAGCCCACATGTGCAATACAGCTTATCTCTCAGTGAGAGAATGTAGCTTTTTACATTGTTAACTGCAAAACCTGCCAACATGAAAGATGTTTCTGACTTATGAACTAATGTGTTTTTTGCAATGCATAAACACAGTTTTTAATGTGTTAGACATTCTATGCACATAAACTTATGTTACAGCTTCAGTGCTCAGGATTGTCAGTATAGAGCTACTGAGAGTACTAATGTTTATTTAGTGGTTCTGGTGAAACGATGCTAAGACAAGCTCACATATGCAATACAGCTTCTCTCTCAGTGAGAGAATGTAGCTTTTTGCAATGTTAACTGCAAAACTTGCCAACATGAAAGATCTCTCTGACTAATTAACTCATGTTACAGCTTCAGTGCTCAGGATTGTCAGTATAGAGCTTCTGAGAGCACTAATGTTTAGTTAGTGTTTCTGTTGAAATGAAGCTAAAACAAGGGGTGGACCACCCCGCAGCGTTGCAGATGTCCAAGAGGGACACACCTGCTGAGAAGGCCTTAGAGGCCGCCATAACCCGAGTAGAGTGAGCCTTGGCTCTCAAAGGAAGGGGAAGACCAGAGGACTCATAGGAGACGTTGATAGCCTCGACTTTCCAACGACTTAGGGTCTGCTTGGAGGCAGGAGAACCCTTTTTAGGAGGACTGTGGCAAACAAGCAATTGGTCGGATTTTCTCCACAGGGCAGCTCTGTGGACGTATGCGTCCAGTGCTCGCACTGGACACATACAATTTAGCTTTTCCTGGTCTGGCTCCCGAAAGGGAGGAGGACAGAAGGCCTGCAGTACGATAGGTTGTGGTGTAACAGAGGGAACCTTCGGAACATAACCCGCTCGGGGGTATAAGAATGCTTTGGCCATACCAGGGGCAAAGTCTAGATAAGTAGGGGCCACCGAAAGGGCCTGAAGATCTCCAACTCTCTTTAGTGAGGTGATTGCCAGTAACAGGGCAGTTTTAAGTGTCAGATGTCTATCTGAGATATCTTGTATTGGCTCGAATGGAGCTTTACAAAGAGCCTCTAAAACCACAACCAAATCCCAGGGGGGAACATGGGATCGTACTGGAGGTCTCAGTCTCAGCGCACCGCAGAGGAAACGTGTAACTCGGGGGTGTCTACCCACTGACTGATCATTGAAAGGGACATGGTAAGCAGCTATGGCCGCCACGTACACCTTTAAGGTGGAGTGGGTTAACCCCGCAGAGAGCCTAGCTTGTAGAAACTCCAGAACTGTACCAACTGGGCAGTTAACAGGGTCAAGCTGGCGGTCTCTGCACCATGAAGTGAAGAGTTTCCACTTCAAGTGGTACAGTTTCCTCGTAGAGGGAGCTTTGGATTGGAGAAGGGTCTCAACAACCTCAGTTGAGAGACCAGATTCTATGAGCTGTGCCCCTTCAGGGGCCACACCCACAGTTTCCACAGCTCCGGGCGAGGGTGAATTATCGTGCCCTGCGCCTGTGAGAGTACGTCTGTCCTGATCGGTATCTCCCACGGAGAGCCGTCGAGGAGCGAGCCGTCGAGGAGCGAGACTAGATCTGCGAACCATACTCGGCCCGGCCAGTACGGGGCTACTAATAACAGACAGACCCCGTCCCGGCGTACTCTCGCCAGAACTTCCGGGAGCAGAGCGATAGGGGGAAATGCGTACAGACGAAGCCTCGGCCAAGTCTGTACCATAGAACTAGAGAGAACCAGAGGGGACATTGCGATGTCTCCTGAGTCACAAAGAGGTCCACCTGGGCTGTGCCAAACACTCTCCATATCTGTTTCACCACCTCGGGGTGAAGTTTCCATTCCCCGGGCCTCGGCCTCGGCCTCGGCCCCTGCCTCGACAGTATGTCTGCTCCCACATTCAATCTACCAGGAATATACACTACTCAGGAGTTTGCCCTGGGACCACAGAAGGATCTGGTGTGCCAGCTTGTACAAGGGGCGTGAACGCAGACCCCCCTGGTGATTGATATAAGAGACCACTGATGTGTTGTCGGTGTGCACCAACACATGGTGACCTCTCAGGTCTGGGAGGAAATGTTTCAATGCTCGAAAGACTGCTATCATCTCTAGGCAATTGATGTGCCATGTCAGATGGCTACCACTCCACAGACCGCGGGCAGGATGGCCACTCATGACCGCACCCCAACCGGTGAGGGACGCATCTGTCGCTAGCGTTACACGGCGACAAGGAGCTCCCAGCACCGGGCCCTGATTCAAGAACCAAGGTTTCTTCCACATGTCTAAGGCACGAAGGCATTGCCGCGTGACCTTGATAACTCGAAGTGGATTTCCCCTCGGGCGACTGATGTGAGGATCGACTCGATCCGAGCAGGAGACAAACGTGCCTGCATCGTGGTTGAATTCCACACTACGCCTAGTTAGGTGGTTCTCTGAACTGGAGAAAGTACACTTCTTGTTCCATAACCAGAGCCTGCCGGGGGCCGACCACTGTTGGTGTTACCCTGTTGAATTTCGGCGGTGGATGACCGAACTGAATGCAGTAGCCTTTTCCTATTTTACGCAGGACCCACTGAGATACATTTGGCAGTAGTTTACACGCTGCTAAATAATCTAATAAGGGAATCAGTCTCTCGAGACTGACCTCTGGTGTAAAAGGCCCCCGGAGGGGCGGCGAGCATCCCAGCTCCGCTACGCTCGCGGGCGGAAATAACTGGGAGTAGCGCTCGCTGGAGGCCGCTGCGCCCTTAAACTCTGGCAGGGTTGGCAGACCGACCTCCTGAGGGCACTGAGGTGAGGCGGGCAACGTATAATGAGGTGAACCGCGCTCTACCCCAGTAGGGGCTACCCTCAGGATCCTTAAGCCACTGGCGTCAGGATCTTTTTTGACTTCCGGGCCTCGATAACTGTTCTTAAATCAGGCTTTTTAGATTTGGAAGTCCCCGACTCAGAGCGTCGCTGAGGCCCTCATTCCCGTCGTGGGGGAGCATGAGTGGCAACACTCTGTTTTTGCACTTCCCTATATGAGGAGCCGGCATGTGGCGTGGTCATCTCCCGCCCAGATGCACCACGAGAGCGACGAAGGAGGAAATTCTGGAACGCCGCCGCCTGCTTTCGTGCCTCCTGGAACCTGTCGACGACAGTATTGACTGTGTCGCCGAACAGGCCAGAAAGCTGAAGCGGGGTGTCCAGGAGGCAGACCCTGTCTCTTTCTCTGATTTCTGTCAGGGTCAGCCATAAATGCCTCTCCACGGCCACTAAGGCTGCCATAGACCGGCAAATTGCGTGAGCGGTCTCTTTAGTGGCGCGGAGGGAGAGATCAGCGGTCTTTCTAAGTTCTTCGATATCTTCAGACTTAATCCCCTCCCCCTCGTCGATATCTCCCAGCAGGTCGGCCTGATAAGCTTGTAGGACTGCCATAGTGTGAAGGCAAGCC
The DNA here is from genome assembly GCF_963082965.1 of Carassius carassius. Classification (NCBI taxonomy): domain Eukaryota; kingdom Metazoa; phylum Chordata; class Actinopteri; order Cypriniformes; family Cyprinidae; genus Carassius; species Carassius carassius. Next base: position 24,286,593 of record NC_081766.1, on the reverse strand, counting down.
CCAGCCTGACCTGCTGCCACATAACCTTTGCCCACCAGCGATGATGTAACTCTAAGAGGCTTGGTGGGCAACGTCGGAGCCTTTAGAGACGATGCCGACCCAGGCGACAGACAGCCCGCGAGCATCTGTTCGACCCGTGGCACCGCTTTATAACCCCGCTCTCCCAGCCCCATCACGTTGCCATAATATAGTGAATCGGGGCCAAAGAGGCGGGTTGAATAAGGATGATTCCACGATCTCGATATCTTGTCGTGGAGATCGGGAAAAAATGGTAGGCTCCGACGTGGAGGTGGTGGCCTCAGCCGCAGAAAGCGTTCATCTAACTTTCTTCTCTGCGGCTCAGAATGTTTTTCAGCAGGCCATTCGATTTTTAGTTTATCGACTGCGTGTGTAACCACCTTCAAAAACTCCTCATATTGGGGTGCCAGGGGTGGCGAATCCCCAGCAACAGTCTCCACATCGACCTCCTCGGAGGAAGAGAGGTGAAGAGCTGATCCCTCACCCTGGGGGGAAGAAACCGACGAGCGTGCTTCCAAACCCAGGGCGCCAGATCTGGCAGATGAGGAAGGAGATAAGGACTGGCCCGTCTCCATTCCCTCTGACAGATCCACCTGCGAACCCCACGAGTACAGCAGCCATTCTGCCTCGGCAGAAGCGGGGCACGCTGGTAATGGCTCCCTCCTCGAAGAGAGCCCTGCGGGATCGAAGCGTCCGCATTGGAAATCGATCACAATGCGGACAGTCGGCCCCCTCGAGAGCCGTTTCAGCATGCTTCGATCCCAGGCAAGCCATGCACAAATTGTGTGTATCCCCACTCGTAATGTAGCGAGGGCAGGGAGGAACACACAATCTGTAACGTGGCTTGGAATCGCCCTTAATATGTTTGGTCTTGGCCTTAACTTTAGGCATATTGAGCTGTTCTAGCGATCTTTTAATGCTTGAGAGACAACAATAAATAGGACCAACGGGACAGACTTTTGACATGCACACACAGAGCGCTTGCTGACAGACGCAAAGCTGAAGCCAGCTGCACGGCACGTGCTTTTATAGCTTCCTGGTCACTACGTCACCCCGCCCGTGACGTCACGCCCTTCCGTTGGACAGATTGCACATGATATTCAGAGTCGGTCTCGTCAGGGACGTTCCCCAAAGCGCTTGACGCAGCTCGAGTTCCTGAAAAGGAACAGTTTTTAATCTGTTACATGTTCTATGCACATGAACTTATGTTGCAGCTTCAGTGCTCAGGATTGTCAGTATATAGCTTCTGAGAGCACTAATGTTAAGTTAGTGGTTCTGGTGAAACAAAGCTAAAACAAGCCCACATATGGAATACAGCTTATCTCTCCGTGAGAGAATGTAGCTTTTTACAATGTTAACTGCAAAACTTGCCAACATGAAATATCTCTCTGACTAATGAACTAATATGTTTTTTGCTATGCAGAAACACAGTTTTTAATGTTTTACATGTTCTATGCACATTAACTTATGTTACTGCTTCAGTGCTCAGAATTGTCAGTATATAGCTTCTGAGAGCACTAATGTTTAGTTAGTGGTTCTGGTGAAACAAAGCTAAAACAAGCCCACATATGGAATACAGCTTATCTCTCCATGAGAGAATGTAGCTTTTTACAATGTTAACTGCAAAACTTGCCAACATGAAAGATCTCTCTGACTAATGAACTAATGTGTTTTTTGCAATGCAGAAAAACAGTTTTTAATGTGTTACATGTTCTATGCACATGAACTTATGTTGCAGCTTCAGTGCTCAGGATTGTCAGTATATAGCTTCTGAGAGCACTAATGTTTAGTTAGTGGTTCTGGTGAATGATGCTAAAACAAGCCCACATATGTATTACAGCTTATCTCTTGGTGAGAGAATGTAGCTTTTTACAATGTTAACTGCAAAACTTGCCAACATGAAAGAGCTCTATGACTAATGAACTAATGTTTATTTAGTGATTCTGGTGAAAAGAAGCTAAAACAAGCCCAGATATGCAATACAGCTTCTCTCTCAGTGAGAGAATGTTGCTTTTTACAGTGTTAACTGCAAAGCTTGCCAACATGAAAGATGTTTCTGACTTATGAAGTATAGTGTTTTTTGCAATGCATAAACACAGTTTTTAATGTGTTAGATGTTCTATGCACATAAACTTATGTTACAGCTTCAGTGCTCAGGATTGTCATTATAGAGATTACGAGAGCACTAATGTTTAGTTAGTGGTTCTTGTGAAATGAAGCTAAAACAAGCCCACATATGCAATACAGCTTCTCTCTCAGTCAGAGAATGTAGCTTTTTACAATGTTAACTGCAAAACTTGCCAACATGAAATATGTTTCTGACTAATGAACTAATGTGCTTGTTGCAATGCAGAAAAACAGTTTTTAATGTTTTACATGTTCTATGCACATAAACTTATGATACATCTTCAGTGCTCAGGATTATCAGTATAGAGCTACTGAGAGCACTAATGTTTAGTTAGTGGTTCTGGTGAAATGAAGCTAAAATAAGCCAACATATGCAATACAGCTTATCTCTCAGTGAGAGAATGTAGCTTTTTACAATGTTAACTGCAAAACTTGCCAACATGAAAGATGTTTCTGACTTATGAACTATAGTGTTTTTTGCAATGCAGAAAAAAAGTTTTTAATGTGTTACATGTTCTATGCACATGAACTTATGTTGCAGCTTCAGTGCTTATGTTATAGCTTCAGGGCTCAGGATTGTCAGTATAGAGCTACTGAGAGCACTACTGTTTAGTTTGTGGTTCTGGTGAAACGAAGCTAAAACAAGCCCACATATGCAATATAGCTTCTCTCTCAGTGAGAGAATATAGCTTTTTACATTGTTAACCCTCAATCAGTTCTTTTGGTCTATATGACCCCAATCGACTTTTCCTTGATTAAAAAAAAGGGTTCCCTTCATCTGAGTGGAATAATATTTTGTGACTTTTCCTGCATAAATTATCTACACACACACAAAAAAACTGGGCTTAATTCGGTTGTTCTGAAGGTATGTAAACAAATTTTTTACACTTCTGGTCTTCTGGATCAATATGACCTCACATTGAAATGAATGGGAAATGTGAAAAAACTCAATATTTTTTCTTCATTTGTCAAAAAAAAAAAAATCTATCAATCCAGCATAAATCAGAAAATTTTCTAACAGAAATGAAGGCCTACTACTAGAGCATAAATGTGATGTAGAAAAGACATGCTCACTCACACACACACAAAAACACACACAAACAAACACACACATGTATGAGTGTACTGCCACAGCATTTTTATAGAACTGGCAAAGGAAATCAGTCACAAATGCAGAACAAAGATATAAAAGGGTCAGACCTAATTCATGCACACAAACACACAGGCACACACAAGCACACACACACATACACGTCTATGTTACTAAGAGGGGACTCTCGCTCTACACTGACCAGGAGGGGACCAGTGTTTCTGGTCATTATTAAGAAACAAAAATTACATACAAAATTTTCATTTAAGGTCTTTTTTCATAATATAACTGGCATGTTTTTTTTAAAAAAACATGCCAAGTGGGTCCTGAGTGACATCTACCTATCCAACAGAGGACCTCCATAGACTGCAATGCAACTGTGTGTGCAAGCATAAGGGCAATTGTACCAAGTGTTTCTTTACAATCTAACTATATTTAAATGCAACTCTAAACTTTGAAACATTCACACTATATCACCATTGAAGAAATATTCTGATAGAAATCCAAAATGTTTAATAAATTAGTATGACGTGCAGATATTTTCTGGGCTTGACACTAATACAAATACACTTCTCAATATATGAATGCAATCACACAGATATATATATATATATATATTTGTTTCAGTCAAACCAAAAAATATTAAGACAAAACAAGCAAGACACTATAGTTAATTTGAGGATAGCAAAAATAAAGAAAAATGAAGAGCTCTTTAAGGTAACAATTGCATGTCAATACTTTTGACAGTAAAGAGTGCATTTTTTAGATAAAATGACTTTGGTCCCCAATTAGATGGTGACGTGTGACGCCTGTTAGGCTCAATCACCTCTTCTTACATCACAGACACATTGTTAACATTATATGTTAAGTTAAAAAACAACATTATATGTTAACTTAAGAAACAACATTATATGTTAACTTGCTGCATTGAAAATTTTCAATTGAGTTCAGTAAAATACCTTTTAACCACTTTAGCTGTTTAATACTGACATTTTTCAGAGGCTCCATTTTTTAGGGTATTATCAACAATGCCATTATATTCAGAAATAAATAAATAAATAAATGTAATTTTATTAAATGTAAAGGCAACCAAACAGATCACGTCATACTTCACCATCTAACTGGGGACCGTTTTGATCTTGGAGGCCAATTTTTGATTTTTTTTAATGATAGATAGATAGATAGATAGATAGATAGATAGATAGATAGATAGATAGATAGATAGATAGATAGATAGATAGATAGATGGAATAGTACTAATGTTTATCAAACACTTAGGTCCCCTGTTAAATGGTAAACTGCGACATCTCTTTGGTTGCTTTGACATTTCTTGCCAATTTCATGTTGACTTTGAAAATATTCAATTGGCTAAATTTCTAAATCAATGTTACAATCAACATATATTGTAACATTGTATTGTCAACCTTGCCATAGCATTCAGAGATCGTGAGAATGTGAAATATTGTTAAATGTAAGGTCAGCCAATCAGGCATCACACTTCACCATCTAACAGGGGACCAGTGTGCTTTACTCTAGTGAAATCAACACTACATGCACAGACCTGTTGCCGTGTACGTTTAGTATGTACAGTTAAGCCTGTGTGGAATTGTTTTTATTATTTGAATTTTTTTTGTTCAGCACAAACAAAAATGACCCTCACTGTCCCATAAGAAACATCAAAGGAGGATTCGTTGTAGAGTGTCTGACAAAATTAATGTCTTGTAATGTATAATGTACCCTCAGCACCGCCGAGTGTTCCCGCGATCATTAAATCGAAACATGCCCGCGTATTTAAAAGCGATTTTAATAACCCCGCATTTTGAGAGTGACTCCCTGATGCGTGCAAATTAGGCTTCTTAACATATCTAGGCTGTTATTAGTATGTAGACTATAACAGGTTTTGTAGTTGTCTATAGATCTGCATCTTGCTTGAAAAATTTCTCTATTTGCACTTTGAATATATAGAGAGCACTTATTGTTTCTACTTAATACGACTATTATGTTATTTGTTATGTGTTTATTTGTATGTTCAATTTGTGAAAAGGAGTTCACTTTCAGTCAGTCACTCTCAATGTCACATCGGTGATGACTGACAAATTGGGATCCCAATTCTAGAAGCTCATAATTCATGTACGGTTCCAATGTCTAAAGAGACTCACATAAAATCATGCAGGAGAGAATCCAGTCAGTTGAACAAAACCTTTTACAGAGCTTGAGTGTAGTTGTTTTTACTGCATATGATAATTCATACTCAGAAAGTAGAACTGAAATTATATTTATTACAAGATGATTTTTCCAGTCAAAAATGTTTAGACCAGTAGTTGGTCATTGAGATTCCTTTTTTTTTTAATCTGTAAAAATCTTGTCTTGTGGCTTGAGTTAAGTGTTGGCATTAATGCTAATCAAACAATAAAAGGCGAGGAGAAAAATAATTACATTAATTTCTCCAGTAAAGCATAATGATTAGTTTATGTTAATTTACACCAACAAAACACATGTATGGGTTAAAAAGAGCAGAAAGAGCTCTTTAAGGTAACAATTGCATGTCAATACTTTTGACAGTAAAGAGTGCATTTGTTAGAAAATATGACTTTGGTCCCCAGTTAGATGGTGACGTGTGATGGCTGTTAGGCTCAATCACTTCTTCTTTACATCACAGACACATAGTTAACATTATATGTTAAGTTAAAAAACAACATTATATGTTAACTTAAGAAACAATATTATATGTTAACTTGATGCATTGAAAAATTTCAATTGAGTTCAGTAAAATACCTTTTAACCACTTTAGCTGTTTAAGACTGACATTTTTCAGAGGCTCCATTTAGGGTATTATCAACATAGCCATTATATTTAGAAATAAATGAATAAATGAATAAATGAATAAATAAATGTAATTTGTTAAATGTAAAGGCAACCAAACAGATCACGTCATACTTCACCATCTAACTGGGGACCGTTTTGATCTTGGAGGCCAATTTTTTAATTTTTTAATAGATAGATAGATAGATATATAGATAGATAGGTAGGTAGATAGATAGATAGATAGATAGATAGATAGATAGATAGATAGATAGATAGATAGATAGATAGATAGATGGAATAGTGCTAATGTTTATCAAACACTTAGGTCCCCTGTTAAATGGTAAACTGCGACATCTCTTTGGTTGCTTTGACATTTCTTGCCAATTTCATGTTGACTTTGAAAATATTTAATTGGCTAAATTTCTAAATCAATGTTACAATCAACATATATTGTAACATTGTATTATCATCCTTGCCAAAGCATTCAGAGATCGTGAGAATGTGAAATATTGTTAAATGTAAGGTCAGCCAATCAGGCGTCACACTTCACCATCTAACAGGGGACCAGTGTTTTTATTTTTTTATTTACTGCATTAAAATCTTCAGCTGGCTCCAGTAAATTTGATGAACTGAATGTCTTTTAACATTTGCACATTTGTAGATCCAACTGAAAATTTTCAATGCAACAATCAATATATATTTTTTAGTTTTGATCTCCACATGTGTATTAGTGTCAGGTTTTGTATGGACAGCTACAATAAAATACTTTTTAAGCATTGGCACTTCAGTCGTTTAACACACTAACATTTTTCAGAGCAGCACTTGATTTAAGGGCTCCATTTTTATAATCCATATTGCCATTACATTCAGAAAAAGTCAGAATATTCTAAACATTCATGTGAAATGTAAATTGTTAAATGTAAAGGCAAGCAAACAGATGACCATTTGGATCTTTGGAGGTAATACATACATACATATATATGCAGACTTTCTGCATTGAAAAGGATATTGTGAAAAGACAAAACAGCATTTTGAATGAAATCAAGTCAAACTTTATTTAAAGTCCACAAACACTCCTTGTTGGTTTTTCACTTGCTTCAGCTGCATTGCTGTCGACGAAAATGGTTTTCCATTTGATAAACTATGTAGGAAATAATAATATAGATAATTATATTAAAATTAGTATAGATAGTATAAAGAAAAGTAAAACAACAAATCAAAATGAAAATAATAAAATATGTGTATTTTAAATGTATTTTTTAAATAGTTCAAAATTACAGTGGCTTACATCAAAGTTATAACAGGTCTTTCCAAAACAGAGGCCCAAACAGCAGCTGAAAACAGCTGTAGTCAATCATTTCAATGCTATAACGCACTGATGCTCCATTTACATGGACCGTCAATGTCGCAGCACAGTTATGACTCAACACTGATACTCCACATCACAAGCTCTCACACTGTAAAACCCGACAAGTAAACTTAACTCAAACCGTTTGAGTAAACAGATTGCCTTGATTTAAACCATGTAAGTTTTAAAACTTTCTATTCAAGTAATTAAGTGATTAACTGAGTGATAATTGTGAATTAGTGCTGAACAGCTGCTGTTATCAAACAGAATCACAGAAGAAAAGAGAAACACAAGAACTACTACAACTGACTTCAGACACAGCCTTAGATGAAATCAGCTGAAATAAAATACATGAAATCTCTCAAGATCTGATTAATCAACCCCACAAACAGCATCACCAGCTCCACTTATTAATAACCAGACTGACTTTATTTCTGTCAGACGTCTACAGAAGATCTTATTGAGAATGAACTAAGGTTTAGATGTTGATTTATTGTTTCATTTGAAGTAACCATGTTAGAGATCAGTGTTTGCTTTAGTTGGGCTCTTGATCCTTTATTTTATGTCTTTGTGTTTTCTCTGGCTGTTATAACCGTGTGTTTCTAAAACACATTTGTTGTAATTCAAAAGCCCAGAAGAAATGCCATCAGGTGATAACCTGTACCTAGGTGTAGGTTGTTATACTTTATATTGGTGATGGTAATCATCAATTATTGAACTCTACGGAGTCTGATGAAGTAGGTATCGTGTAATTTGATTGATTATATTAAAAGTGATTCTAAGAGCAAGTGGTTCTGTGATAATCAGTTAATCTGAATGACTTTTCAAATAGTGTGGTCTTCTACGATGTCAATTAGTCAAACACAGACATCAATAATCAGAATATGAACCTCAACAATGGTGACCATAAAAATGCTGCAGAGCATGCTGGGAGCCATTGTTAATTTTTTTTACTACAGTATTACCCAGCATGTATTGCCGCATGTTTTTTTATGGTCACCATTGTTGAGGTTCATATTCTGATTATTGATGTCTGTGTGTGACTGTTTGACACCATAGAAGACCACACTATTTGAAAAGTCAGATTAACTGATTATTACAGAACCACTGGCTCTTAGAATCACTTTTACTATAATCAATCAAATTACATGAAACTTACTTCATCAGACTCCGTAGAGTTCAATAATTGATGATTACCATCGCCAATATAAAGTATAACAACCTACACCTAGGTACAGGTTAACACCTGATGGCATTTCTTCTGGGCTTTTGAATTACAACAAATGTGTTTTTTAGAAACACACGGTTATAACAGCCAGAGAAAACACAAAGACTGAAGTCAAGGGTCAAGAGCCCAACTAAAGCAAACACTGATCTCTAACATGGTTACTTCAAATGAAACAAATCAACACTAAACCTTAGTTCATTCTCAATAAGATCTTCTGTAGACGTCTGACAGAAATAAAGTCAGTCTGGTTATTAATAAGTGTAGATGGTGATGCTGTTTGTGGGGTTGATTAATCAGATCTTGAGAGATTTCATGTATTTTATTTCAGCTGATTTCATCTAAGGCTGTGTCTGAAGTCAGTTGTAGTAGTTCTTGTGTTTCTCTTTTCTTCAGTGATTCTGTTTGTTACAGTTTTTCTCGATTGTTAAGACACATTTCTTGAAAGCTGCTCTTCTTTTCTCTAAACTGTGAACACAAAAGCCAATTTTCAAGCTACATTCACAAAACCTCAGACTCTTCTTGTAAACCCAAACTTTCACCTCAAAACAGTTCAATCTGTGCTCAAAACTGAACTATGTTGTCAAATCGTGCCCTGAATCAATCAAAATTAAAGACACTACTGAACAGTCACTAAACACTACTTAGAAAAATAGAAAACACAATGCTCAGGACATGAAGCTGGAGAAATGAATGTTTATTGTTCACTGTAGGCTAAATGCATGTTGCAAAACAAAAAAAACCTGTGCATTTAGCACTTGTACAAAAAGACAAAACAGAAATCTTATGCGTTTGCCACTTGTGTACAGTAAGCCCATGTAAAAATAAAGTACAAAAATATACAAATAAGTGCATTACTCAGCCACAGCATCATGTCTCCGTACCGGGTCAGGCCACAGCACTTCATCCACATCACAGGCCACATTTTGTCTGGCCAGGCAACGGGGGAAAAAACCCCTGGCAAAGGGTACTCTGTATAGCTGTTTCATGCGCAGTCTGCTGCGATTGAGGACACGATCAACAGCAGAGAGGCTGACACTGTTGATACCCTCAAAATTTACATGTTCCTCAATGATCTTCTGCTGAATTTCACTCAGTTTAATGGCATTGTTATCACGGACCATATCAACAATTAGGGTCTCTTGGTGTGGGGAGAACACACCTGTCCTCCCACCCCCATGTGACAGTCTTTCAATTCTACAAAAAGAGAACATGGAGTTACAAAAAATGTACATGGAATAGGCCTACAAACAGTTATACCAACCCTCCATTACAATATTACAGTACAGTGATGTACTGAAACATATTTACTTACAGTGTACAGTGGTACAATATATAGTAAGTCATACAGTAATTGCTGTCAACATTTACATACTGTTCTATAATGTCAAAAAAAGGTAATTACCTGTTCTCTAAATCTTCGGATTATGGTGAACACTGTGAATCTACTGATGTTTGGTTGTGCCCTTTGTCCAGCCTCCTATATGCTCATACCATGGACAAGAACATGGTCAATCACAGTAGCTCTGAATTCATCAGATATTACTGTTCTTTGTCTTCGCTGACCACCTCGACCACCTCGACCTCCTCTCACACGAACTCTTCCTCTCAGATTTCTATCCATTGTAGGGCCTCATAAACCAGTGCTCTCTGAACTGGTTCACTGTATATGTTCCCTCACATCATTAGCCACAAGTGTGATCAATTTTGAGTTGTTGTGTTCAAATGGTGACATCTGTGCTTTATTTGTGTTTGACTTTTGTCACCTGTGCTCACCATTATACAGCCCGGGTGCATCACAATGAAAATGTGTTGGCAAGTTGTGTCTAAACAGGTGAAAAGTGCTTATGGTTTTGCCAAAAGAGTGATTGATTCAATCAGTGGGTTCAGGCAACTGAGCATTTGGTTCAGACAATAGGGTTTAGTGTTTTAGCAATTGGGAAAAACTGTAACAGCAGCTGTTCATCACTAATGCTCAATCAGCCCTTAGTTAATCACTTAATTACTTAATTGCAATGTACACCTTCTTTCAGTGAACTCAACTGAATTAAGTTCAGAGTACTCATAACTGTTAGTTTTTTTTTTACTTAAACGGTTTAAGGCAATCGGTTTCCTCAAACGGTTCGAGTTAACATAACTTGTCAGGTTTGAGTGAGGCCGTGTCTGAAGTCAGCTGTTGTTCCTTTCTCTCTTTTCTTCAGTAATTCTGTTTGTTAACAGCAGCTGTTCATCACTAAACTCAATTATCACTCAATTAATCACTTAATCACTTAATTGCAATGTATATATTCTTTCAGTGAACTCAACTGAATTAAGTTCAGAGTACTCATAACTGTTAGTTTTTTTCAACTTAAACGGTTTAAGGCAATCGGTTTCCTCAAATGGTTTGAGTTAACATAACTTAAGGATATCTGTTTACTCAAACCATTTGAGTTAAGTTTACTTGTCGGGTATTACAGTCAAGGCAATCGGTTTACTCAAACGGTTTGAGTAAAGTAAACTTGTCGGGTTTTACAGTGCAGGGTTTATGGGCTCAGTACTGTTGACCCAAACTTCTCTTAACCGGAATTATTCTGTTGAGCACAAAGTATTTAACTGTTTGCCAGTCTCTTCCATTATCCTTTAGAATCTTGTTTCCATTTATGCATTTTTCACAGTCCACTTTTCCAGGAGCCTTCATTTCCTCAAAGTAGTTCTTGAAACAGTGTTCTATGACTTTCCCCTCTGTTTCTGACCAGGGCCATCTGGGATTTGCTATTTAACAAAACGAAAAGATAAAAAATATATATAGTGAATAAATATATGAATGAATGAAAATGTAATGTCAGTAATACATACTTTACAAAGTTGAAAACATGAAAAGACAATGATCTTTAGATCTTCTGTATTCTTAATGTTGAATGGAACATACCGTTTTAATTTAATGGCACTAGTGATGTACTGATGTATCCAAGACTGAAGGCTGAAGTCTTTTCTGAGTTGGCAGCCCTTATTTCAGAAAGATCATCCTTTGTGTCACTATTTCCTGAAACCACATGGACATTGCTGTAGCTGTTTGTGGTTGATATTTGATAAGACTGGTGATCGAAACCTGTAAATTCACACCAATATTTATATCCAATCATTTTACTGCTTATTGTAAACTCTACAATATGTCTTTGCACATAGTTTTGACTTCCTGAAGGCATTCCTCAATAGTAGGACGCTCTTCCACTGATTTGCTCAGCATTGTGCTTAAGATATTTTTTTTATCTTTCATCACATTGAAGACTGAAGTTACTCGTTCTGACATTTAGAGACATACCAAGTGGAACGTTGGTGTAGGGTGTAGTTGTCTGATAAGGGTGTTGCCCATCTGTCAGGATGTAATGGACCAAGCATCCTGCTACCTATAAAATAGAAGATTCATTTATAACAATGTCTATTAATGGCCACCTAACTAAGCTGTACAGAATTAATACAATTAATAATAATATTGTTATGAACGCTGATAGTGACATGCAGAACAATTCAACAAGTGCTCTTTTTTGTAAAACTGATTTTAATTAATGCTTTAATTAATTATTTTAATCATATTTGTTACAGACTAAAATGTTATCATTGCATACATTAAACTTGTTGACTTGTATCCCCTTTTATAGTCAAACCCAGACCCAAAGTAAAAGGTGTAATTCATGTAATAACACACTAGTAATTAATGATTAACCTAACAGTTTAAGGATCCAGAATTGTGTATTAGTTAAGAATAAACAAACCAGTAATTAATGATTAACTTTTTCACAATTATTGAGTGGCACTTACTAGGTGATATTCAAGTTTACTGACCAGAATAAGCCAATAATTATTGATTAACTAATGCATTATTCTGGATTACCAATGCATTAGTCCCTTAAAATAAAGTGTTTTTTTCAGGTCAAAGTCAAGTCAATTTCTATTTATAGAGCACAACATTAACACAACCATCATTGATCCAAAGTGCTTTACAAGAAAAGGTTACTTTAAAAGCAACAGAGATCAAAAATTATAATAAAAAATATGTATACACATTTAAAAAAATTAAAAACATACATCAAAAGAACCAGGGACGTGCACAGACATTTTGAGGGGCAGGGGCTCAAGTGAAATAAAGGGCACTTCTCATAATTAGTTTTTTTTTTTTTTTTTTTAAACAAAAAAGTATAGGCTATATATATATATATATTAACGCAACTCTGACTTCCTTTTAAAAAAAATAATTTAAAAAGTTAATTAATTTTATCTTCCTCAAACTCACGCAATTGTTTCATTTTCAAAAGATGTCTACAAAATAATCAGTTCACAGAAACCATGGTCTCCTCAGTATTCACTAGGTTTATAGAGCAGCAAAGGAAACCATTCCACAATGTGCATGTTTTGAAAACATTTTCTATGCTACTAGTTTCAAGTATATATGATGAGTTCAGATGCAAAAGCCTCTAAGTGCCATCTGAAATTTTCTTATGAGCTTTTTTTTTCAAGCTCGTATTTAAGTTCAGTAATTTAACTTAAATGACAATTAATAGGTAATTTTCATTGCCAGTAATGTGAAATAAGTGAACATAAACATACAAGTTTGATTAAAATGATCATTATTTAAGGAAATTTCAGATGGCACTTAGAGGATTTTTCATCTGAACTCTTCATATTTAGAATAACCTAAATAACTGCATCAAACAGAGGGGCGTGTTTTACTAATAATTTGTTTATTTTTGCACAAGGCACTACATCGTTTTAATTATTTTGGTGTTATCAGAATACATAACACTTTAAAATTAAACTTACCAAAATAATTGAGTAAAAATTCAATAAAAGCCAATCTCATGTATGTATTTGTGGTGGTATGGAATACTATTTTATAAAGGTTTCGACGAAATAAAAAAAGTTAAATTACTTAAATAGTTAATTTATAAATATTGTTATTTTTAAAGTTTAATGTTAACTTATTTCTACTCAGTTTTATTTATTAATGTACCAGATGCAGTTACTCAGATTTACTATATTTTTTAGAGTGTATCCTCCATCTGTTTGCATCTGTAGATTTCTTCTAAATTCACCCATTTAGATTTCTAAATTTCAGGGGGAAAGACTCTTGATGTAAGTCAATAACTGGGGACATTCTGTATGCAAATTAGGCGTCAACTATTTAAAATGCGCACATTTGCATCTAATTGACAGGGAAATAGGATAAACAAAATAACTAAAGCATATCACCTGGTGGTGATATATGCTTATTTTATTAACTTATTTTATTACATGGCTTGGTTGAATTCCAATGTAGAATGCAGTCTGTTATAACCAACAGACCGCTGTGCGGAGTATAACAGACCGTTGCCATGAAAAACAAAGCGTTGCTATGGACTGCTATGGATTCTAACCGTAGAGACGGAGCGGACTATTTTCTTTAGCGGAAGCAATACAATCGGGTTTAACAATCGGGGGAGAGGGAGAGGGAGCGCTTCAGAAATCCTGACCTGATATTTAGATATTATATTTCAATAAATATATTTGTTTGACAGGGAAGCTGTGTGCAAACAGAAATATATATTATTTTTCAAAAATAAAAAAAAGCATCCCAGAAAAAAGGGCACTTTCTCTCCAGGAATAAAAAGGGCAGGTGCTCAAGCCCCCTTTCATGTCTATGTGTGCACGTGCCTGAAAAGAACCGTAAACAGCATCACGCAAATGCAAGGGAGTAAAAATGAGTCTTTAAGTTTGATTTAAAAACACTTTTTAAAAACACTGAGCGATGGACAGGACACATTAACTAACAATGAGCAATACATTTGTTTAAATATTTAAGCTTTGTTAACATTAGTAAAAATAATTCAACTGTTTATTTTTTGTTAATGTAAGCTCAGCTCCATTAAATAATATTTATTAATACATTATTAAAATCAAACATTCTATTTGTTAATGATGAAAGTAATGTTTACTAACATTAATAAACACTTTAAAAGTGATTTTCATGTTTACTAGTGTTAACCAATGACATCTTATGGAAAAGCGGTACTATTTTATGAAATATTGTAAAGACCATACCAATGCGGATTGTTTTTTCCTCACATATACAAAGCTTCCATTTGATCAATAATCCCTATTGTGTTGTAGTGCTATCTGCCCTGTTCATGCTCTCTCTCCCCCACAAACATTCACACCTCTAACAGGATCAACACACCTAAACAGCAAGTTTGGGTCATGAAGATTGGTTTAATGTTTTTAAAAGAAGTCTTTTCTACTAATCAAGGCTGCATTTACCTGATCAGAAATGTTGTAAAATGAATTTAAAATTTTGAAATATTATTACAATTTGAAATAACTGTTTTCTTATCTAATGTTCTTTAAACTGTAATTTATTTCTGTGATGCGCAGCTGTATTTTCAGTATGATTACTCCACTTTTCAGTGTCAAATGATCTTCAGAAATCATTTTAATTAGATGAATTGATGTTCTTTTATTATCAATTATTATTGGTTCTCAATCATTAATAATGATTCTTATATTATCAATGTTGAAAGCATTTTTTCCTGCTTCATAGTTTTGTGGAAACTGTGATATATAGTACATTTTTAGGATTATTTAATGAAAATAAAGTTCAAAATTACAGCATTTATTTAAAATAAACTGAATAGGCCTATATAGAGATATCTATCAAAGTCAAAGTCAAAGTCACCTTTATTTATATAGCGCTTTAAACAACATACATTGCGTCAAAGCAACTGAACAACATTCATTAGGAAAACAGTGTCAATAATGCAAAATTAATAGTTAAAGGCAGTTCATCATTGGATTCAGTTGTCATCTCTGTTCAGTTAAATAGTGTCTGTGCATTTATTTGCAATCAAGTCAACGATATCGCTGTATATGAAGTGTCCCCAACTAAGCAAGCCAGAGGCGACAGCGGCAAGGAACCTAAACTCCATCGGTGACAGAATGGAGAAAAAAAACAGTAGTTCAATTCCAGGCTGCAGCAAAGTCAGATTGTGCAGAAGAATCATCTGTTTCCTGTGGTCTTGTCCTGGTGCTCCTCTGAGACAAGGTCTTTACAGGGGATCTGTATCTGGGGCTCTAGTTGTCCTGGTCTCCGCTGTCTTTCAGGGATGTAGAGGTCCTTTCTAGGTGCTGATCCAGCATCTGGTCTGGATACGTACTGGATCCGGGTGACTGCAGTGACCCTCTGATCTGGACACAGACTTGATCTGGTGGCCACGGTGACCTCGGAACAAGAGAGAAAAAGACAAATATTAGCATAGATGCCATTCTTCTAATGATGTAGCAAGTACATAGGGTGTTATGGGAAGTGTTTCCGGTTCCGGTTTACCTAATTAATGCAGCCTAAAAATCCTTTAACGGATTTGGATAACAAAAGCATATTAGTATGTTATGTGTATGCCAGGTTAAAGAGATGGGTCTTTAATCTAGATTTAAACTGCAAGAGTGTGTCTGCCTCCCGAACAATGTTAGGTAGGTTATTCCAGAGTTTAGGCGCCAAATAGGAAAAGGATCTGCCGCCCGCAGTTGATTTTGATATTCTATGTATTATCAAATTGCCTGAGCTTTGAGAACGTAGCGGACGTAGAGGATTATAATGTAAAAGGAGCTCATTCAAATACTGAGATGCTAAACCATTCAGGGCTTTATAAGTAATAAGCAATATTTTAAAATCTATACGATGCTTGATAGGGAGCCAGTGCCGTGTTGACAGGACCGGGCTAATATGGTCATACTTCCTGGTTCTAGTAAGAACTCTTGCTGCTGCATTTTGGACTAGCTGTAGTTTGTTTACTAAGCGTGCAGAACAACCACCCAATAAAGCATTACAATAATCTAACCTTGAGGTCATAAATGCATGGATTAACATTTCTGCATTTGACATTGAGAGCATAGGCCATAATTTAGATATATTTTTGAGATTGAAAAATGCAGTTTTACAAATGCTAGAAACGTGGCTTTCTAAGGAAAGATTGCGATCAAATAGCACACCTAGGTTCCTAACTGATGACGAAGAATTGACAGAGCAACCATCAAGTCTTAGACAGTGTTCTAGGTTATTACAAGCAGAGTTTTTAGGTCCTATAATTAACACCTCTGTTTTTTCAGAATTTAGCAGTAAAAAATTACTCGTCATCTAGTTTTTTATATCGACTATGCAATCCATTAGTTTTTCAAATTGGTGTGTTTCACCGGGCTCCGAAGAGATATAGAGCTGAGTATCATCAGCATAACAGTGTCTATATATATATATATATATATATATATATATATATATATATATATATATATATAGAGAGAGAGAGAGAGAGAGAGAGAGACAGAGAGAGAGAGAGAGAGAGAGAGAGAGAGAGAGAACTGTTACTTTAAACTGTGATACTATTTCACTATTTTATAGTTTTCACTGTATTTTTTATTATTAAATAAATGCAGCCTTGGTGAGCAGAATATTCTTTTAAAGACATTTAAAAATCGTACTGATCCCAAACCAAACTGATTTAACATTGTTTGTAACAGGTTTGCCAAGGTAATTCCATTATTTTACATTAAAACTCAAAGTAAATTTGATCTACTACAAATAAATAACAATTCATGAAATAACTCAGAAATATGAGCTAAAAATATTGAAATAGAAATGTACCTATCTCCATGGGCAGTCAGGATCTCTGCAGTCGAACATCATTTCTTCTCCTGTAGTGATGTTTGTGGTCACAAATGCACACAAATGTGCTCTTTTCTGTTCATCAACAATCTGTTGGTCACAAACACATACACACGCCCAAATTAGCTTTTTAATTATCACATATTCTGTACTTATATCAAATAATACTATTTTTAATATGGGGCTGCATGTTTAAATTAGTATAAGAAAATAATACAAGGTCAGACTTACGATTTGGATTTTGCTGTTTGGCTTGATGTGATCATCTTTCTGTGTGTTTACCACCATCAACACTGCGTGGAGAGAATATTTATATATATAAATATATATAAATATCGTTAATATATATATAAATATATACGAGCGTCTCATTCAGATCCAGTCATGTGTCTTCCAGCAGACTCAAGCAGGAGTTCTCCTGCCTCAATGTTTCTGCTGGCTATTACTCAAATACCTAATAAAGAGAGTATAAATGAGAATACATACATTTATGATACAAGTTTAATATGCGTCTCAGTTGTTTTCAAGTTCCAATGATTATCAGTATTAAATATTTTATCAAGTATGATTATCAGTACATTACAATCTTTATAACTGTGCATCAAAATTAAAATACACTAAATATATAAAGCCACTGATTATCTATAATTTCTGTTGTTATTTTTTCACCCTGCACACTATGAACAAGTAATAACATTGTCACAGTGTCTGGTTTGTGTTCCCTGGGTATCCACTAGATGTCCTCCTTCCCCACGGTGTCTGTCACTTCCTGAACCTCATTCCTCACGTTCTCTTTTTGCCCTTAAATAAAGACGTACCTGCATTTGGATCTCTCTCTGTGGTTTCCTGTATTCCGGTCGTGACAGAAGGACTCCGTCACTCTGAGAGCCAGCGGTATGTCTGCTTATGTCTCCTCCCCAGCCACAGAGGGGGAGAGGAATGGTTTTGAGGGAACTCGCCTGGTCGTTTTCCGGGGAACCAGGGGAGGTCGCCGAGGAGGGAGTGGTCGAGAGGAGGCTCAGCATCGCTCTCAACCATGGCCCCCCTTCGACCCGGGGCTCGTGTGGGACGGATCAGAGCCACCGTCTCACCATGGTGGACGGAGAGGGGAGAAGAAGCGCACGTCCGCCATGGTGGCGCCACTGCCCATGATGGCCGCAAAGCCAGCACCCCGAGGCAAGATGGACGCCAGCCCAGCGCCACAGCACAAGGTGGTCTCCAGCCCCAAGCCATGAGGCAAGACGGCCGCCAGCCCAGCGCCGCTGCCCATGATGGTCGCAGAGACCTTTTTGGATTACTTCTCACAGCACAAGATGGCCGCTAACCCAGCGCCATTGCCCAAGTTGGCCACTGGTCCAGAGCCATGGCCCAAGATGGCCGCCTGTCCAGAGTCATGGCCCAAGATGGCTGCTTGCCCAGCGCCTCTGCACAGGATGACAGCCACAGCTGACCTTCCAGTTGAGTCAGGTTTCCCTGAACCCTCCAGAGTCGAGTCAGGTTCCAGTTGACCCTCCAGAGTCGAGTCAGGTTCCAGTTGACCCTCCAGAGTCGAGTCAGATTTTGGTTGACCTTCCAGAGTCGAGGCAGGTGCCCGTAGACTTTCCAGAGTCAGGGCTAGTCACCGTGGACCTTCCAGAGTCAAGTCAAGTCATCGATGACCCTCCAGAGTCAGGGCTAGTCTCCGTTGACCTTCCAGAGTCAGGGCTAGTCACCGATGACCTTCCAGAGTCAGGGCTAGTTACCGATGACCTTCCAAAGTCAGGGCTAGTCATCGATAACCCTCCAGAGTCAGAGCTTGTCACCGTTGACCTTCCTGAGTCAAGTCAAATCACTGGTGATCTTCAAGGACAGAATCAAGTCACTGGCGATCTTCAAGGACAGAGTCAAGTCACCGGTGATCTTCAAAAACAAAGGCAAGTCACCAATGATCTTCATGAAGAAATGCAAGTCACCAATGATCTTCATGAAGAAATGCAAGTCACCAATAATCACCATGAACAAATGCAAGTCACCAATAATCACCATGAACAAATGCAAGTCACCAATGATCTTCATGAGCAGAGTCAGATCACCAAGGATCTTCAGAAGCAGAGTCAAGTCAGCACTGATCTTCTGGAATCCAGTCTAAACACCATGGGATCACCAGAGCCTCTCCATGTCTCTGCTGAACTACTGGAGCCTCTCCTCGTCTCGGCTGGATTACCGGAATCTCTCCATGCCTCTGCGGGACTTCCTGAGCCTCGTCAGGTCTCAGTCGAACTTTATGAGCCTCCGACTGATCCTGTTGTGGCCACGGAGGCTACTCTTAACTTGTTCAGGTTTATTGTTTCAGACTTGCCCAACCAGACTTGTCCTCCTGTTGGTCCGGCCACACGGATGTGGTGGTCTTCTGCTCCGCCCTGGGGGGGCGTCCGTCCCGACCACACGGATGTGGTGGTCTTCTGCTCCGCCCTGACCACACGGTTGTGGTGGTCTTCTGCTCCGCCCTGGGGGGCGTCCGTCCCTACCACACTGATTTGGTGGTCTTATGCTCCACCCTGGGGGGCGTCGGTTTCGGTCACACGGATGTGGTGGTCTTCTGCTCCGCCCTGGGGGGGCGTCGGTTTTGGTCACACGGACGTGGTGGTCTTCTGCTCCGCCCTGGGGTCCTGCCCGGTCGGCGTCATCCTGGGTTCCTGAACGCCATGATCCACCCTGATCTCCTGTTTTGTTGTTGTTGTTTTTTTTGCTTTTTTGTGTTCACTTCTGGTCCTTCCCCCTTGTTAGCCTGGCCCTCCGTCCCTCCCCCTGAGCCTCCACCTGTCCGCCTCCCTCCTGGTCTCTGGTGTTGTAGTCTTGTCGTGGAGCGTCTGGGAGCCGCTCCGTATAGGGGGGGTATTGTCACAGTGTCTGGTTTGTGTTCCCTGGGTATCCACTAGATGTCCTCCTTCCCCACGGTGTCTGTTACTTCCTGCCTAGATCATTGCACCCAGCTGTCACGGATTATCAATCATTGCACTCAGTCAATTCCCCATTAGCCTTTGTCTCTCCCTGTGTATTTATACCCGGTCTGTCTAAGTATGTGTCACGGAGTCCTTGTTTATTCACGTCTGTCTCTTGTCGTGCTCTTGCCCTGTGTCCTTGTTTGTTTATGTTTTGGATATGTTTGGTATTGACCCCAGCTTGGACTGTTTATTCTTTGGATTTGCCCTTAAATAAAGACGTACCCGCATTTGGATCTCTCTCTGTGGTTTCCTGTATTCCGGTCGTGACAAACATTGCACAGTACACTTCTTGAAATTCATAAGCTACTATGCTAAGTATTTAATTAAGATTTGCAGTCATACAGTATTGGAGACAGAGTCTTAAATGATAACTTACCTTTCTCTTGACTCATAACATTTTTCTGAAATATGTCTTTATCTTTCCCAGATGCGATGAATTTCAAAGCTTCCTTTTCAGGACAGACTCTTCTGGGTCTCATTTTCCTGTGAAATATTCAAGATTTTTTTAGGGTACACTGCATTTGCCAAAATGAAAAACAATATTTAAGAAACAACCACAAAAAAAATCTATCAATCAATAAATGAACAAATATATACAGTAAATAGAGATTAAACAACACTAACATTTACTAAGAGACTACATGCAAATTTTAACAGT
The DNA here is from genome assembly GCF_963082965.1 of Carassius carassius. Taxonomy (NCBI): domain Eukaryota; kingdom Metazoa; phylum Chordata; class Actinopteri; order Cypriniformes; family Cyprinidae; genus Carassius; species Carassius carassius. The sequence continues at coordinate 24,265,670 of NC_081766.1, read as the reverse complement.
CTGCATGCATGTTTGCATTTTTGGCAGACATTTATTTTTTAAGGCTACCATTTACATATTATCAGAATCTAAACTCAGAATGTATAACTTACCTTTTCAGTCTTGAATGGAAAAAGAGATGAGAAATGGCCTTAGAAGGCTTTGTTGTATGTGGTCCCTTGTAGCAAAAAGCAGTTTCTCCTTCAAGGTTTTAGTATTTTATTTGACAAAAAAAAAAAAATTCTATGGAGATTCTTACAGGAACACAGAGTACATATACAACCCTACCCAGCTATCTGGACTGTGATTGGATAAGACTCAGTTAGCCACCATTCCTGTTGGCACTGTTGCTGTGAGAGGGCCAGGTGATAAAGCTGCTGAATGTGGAGGCATTAGTGCCATTAGCATATAAATAGAGGAGACAATCAGTTTACCAGACGCTGCTGGGTGAATTTTGGGGTGTGGGGATTCTTTAAAACAAGTCACTTTGATTGGGATTGATCTGCTTTAAGATTACGTAGCTTGAAAAATAATCCGATTTTACTTTCTTTTTTTATAATGCACTAGCCAGGAAAGACCATCATACACATTGTAGATACTGATATATATATATATATATATATATATATATATATATATATATATATATATATATATATATATATATATATATATATATATGTTTCAATGTTTAGGTCACCATTTTGTTCACTATTGCACGGTCATTTCTACACAGGCTAAACTGTACATGCTAAACTTACACAGCAACAGGTCTGAACCTGAACTGTACTACTAACTTAAAAAGATTAAGAACACCGCAATTATAGTCTTTTAAATTATTGATACAACTTAGCAACTTATAACAATTACATTTTCTGAACGAGGAATTGTTTTATTTTTGCGTGGCTTAGCAGTTTTGAGTAGACTTTTCTATTTAAATTATTAATTTTAAGTTTTCAGTGACGTCACGTTGTTGCTCTAATCGACGTTCAGAAGAATCCATTCAACATGGCAGAAAATCACAAGTGACTGGAGCAAACTTATGGAACAACTTGTAAGTACATCAAAACAATTTTGAACATTTCTTATTTGAATATCACGATAAAGGGATGTTTTCATTTTTGGGAAATGCTGTTTTTACACACCGCCCAAGTGCTTTTGAATGCGCATTGATTTGGATTCTATTTTAGCATCACTGCTTACAGTATGTTGTTAACGTCAAAGAAGGGCACTAATCTTAACGTTAGCTGGCATTTTCTCAGTAAACGATTTGAATGTTACTGGTGTTAACTGTGATGTTAGGACTGCGTTTCTCAAAAGCATTATGAGCCAAGTCAAATGTTGTCACCAAATTGGTGTCAAATGTTTCTACGATCATCATAGTCATAAAGTGCTTTTTTGGGGAAATGCCCGGTTAAATGTGTGTGTTTGTTTTTTGGTCTGTTTTTAAACAACTAGCTTCTAAGAGTACAAATCCAAAATTAGGTTTAAGCTTATACACAGACATGAATATTGCAATATATTAAAATTACAAAAGCATTGTACAAACTTGTAGTAAATCTTTACAAATCTTTCTGAAACTGCAGGCTTAGCTGGATGCATATATGGATGAATATAACAGAGTGAGCCTCAACACTTAAGGTAACTTCTATTGAGCTGAAGAGCAAGTTGTGTGAAGTGTCCTAACATAACGGGACACAGACTTGCCTTTCTCTTTTCCATTGTCGGTTAAACACTTTGCATTTTTGTGGTTTTCTAGGTTTGTTCTGAGTTTCACTATATCAGAGAAAGTGGCACACAACACCTGCAGGATTTCACAGACATTCATGACATTCTAAACGTTTGATCTTCATGTGAGGGCAAATCTACACCGGCAAGGCAAACACTAAGTACCAACTCTACCGCTTTTCTCTTCACCGGGAGTCGCCCCTGGGACGGTCTGACGGCTGCCTTATGACATTATCCCTTACGGCCAAAGGCCTAAGCTACATACCCAACTTATCCAGTAGGGCCCTGGCCCGGGGTAGAGCTAAAGGCTTGGAATCACAAAGATTCCTTTAAAGGGATACGGCTAAGAGCCTGGCACTTTCCTCTACCAAGTCTTTGCCTGTCACACAGGGGCTACTGCTAGCTTTCGCAAAACTTGCCGAAAGGGCTGTCCCCACAGCACTCTAGTAGCGGCGCCCTGTTCTAGATAGGTATCCGAGGATACCTAGGTGGAGTGGTGCCCAAGATGAACGGGGCTTAAACCAACTCAAGAAAGGGCACGAAGCAGCAGCGCAAAGCCCTTACCATCTAGGGTTTTTAGAAAGAACGCAGAGACTAGCGTGCGAACTTACCACAATGTGGATTTCAGAAAGTGTTCAAAGACTTCAAGTGCACACTTACCATAACATGGATTTACAAATACTGTTCTAAGGAGGGGCTCTCGTGGAACTCTGTCAGAGCAGCTCATAGAAGAATGGCCCGGGAGCAGGCAATTGGAGGCCTCAGCCCCTGCCTCAGCAGGATGCCTGCTCTCACAGAGCGTCTCAAGCAGTATGTGGTACTGGAGCGCTCTGAAGAACCGGGAATCAGTCTCCCAAGAGAGGAAGACTCCGAGCTCCGAGCAGCATGCTCATAGGTGACCCTTACAGAAAAGGGGAGCGCTGCTGAACTACCCGAGAATTGCCCACACAGCCCCCCCCCCCCAAGTTGAGGGGGCTTGGGGTGTACAATCAGTACACACCGGTTGGATGAAGCCCAAGGAACACCAGGGCAAATCATTCCAAGAAAGGGAACGATGCGGAGCGCGTAACCCTTACCATACAGGATTTTAGAAAGTGTGCAGAGTCTTGCGTGCACACTTACCACTCTACGTGGATTTCAGAAAGTGTGCAGAGTCTTGCGTGCACACTTACCACTCTACGTGGATTTCAGAAAGTGCGCAGAGTCTTGCGTGCACACTTACCACTTTACGTGGATTTCAGACAGTGCGCAAAGCATTAACGTGCACACTGACCACCATGTGGATTTGAGAAAGTACAAAGGCCTAGCGTGTGTACTGAAAGGTACCTGACAACCACCGTATGTAGGAGCTCACATTCAGAGAGGCCTGTGAAGCCTGCTACCTGATAACCACAATATGTGGGAGTTCACCTACAGAGAGGCCTAGAGAGGCCTACTATCTGTTACCAGATAACCACCTCAGTGGAAACTGAAAGCAATATGGAACTCGACTCCAGGGAGGCCTGGTGAGGCCTACTACCGGACAACCACAAATCGGGGGAGCTCGCTTTTTAGGAAACGCACAGTATGTGGGAGCTAAATCTCCAGGGAGGCCTGGTGAGGCCTACTACCTGGCAACCACAGTATGTGGGAGCTCGTCTTCAGAGAGACCTGATGAAGCCTACTATCTGAAAAAGCCACAATATGCTATTCCGTGGAAACGCATAGTATGTGGGAGCTAAATCGCCAGGGAGGCCTGGTGAGCCCTACTACCTGGCAACCACAGTATGTGGGAGCTCGTCTTCAGAGAGACCTGGTGAAGCCTACTATCTGAAAAAGCCACAACATGCTATTCCGTGGAAAAGCATAGTATGTGGGAGCTAAATCTCCATGGAGGCCTGGTGAGGCCTACTACCTGGCGACCACCAAACGTGGGAGCTCACCTTCAGAGAGACCTGGTGAAGCCTACTATCTGAAAACCACAATATGCTATATAGAGGAGACGCACAGTATGTGGGAGCTAAATCTCCAGGGAGGCCTGGTGAGGCCTACTACCTGGCAACCACAGTAAGTGGGAGCTCGTCTTCAGAGAGACCTGATGAAGCCTACTATCTGAAAAAACCACAATATGCTACCCCGTGGAAACGCATAGTATGTGGGAGCTAAATCTCCAGGGAGGCCTGGTGAGGCCTACTACCTGGCGACCACCGAACGTGGGAGCTCAACTTCAGAGAGACCTAGTGAAGCCTACTATCTGAAAAAACCACAATATGCTATTTAGTGGAGACGCACAGTATGTGGGAGCTAAATCTCCAGGGAGGCCTGGTGAGGCCTACTACCTGGCAACCACAGTATGTGGGAGCTCACCATCAGGGAGGCCTGATGAAGCCTACCACCTGATAACCACAATATGTGGGAGTCCACCCAGCCCCTCATGTTGAGGGAAGCGATGCTTGAGGTGTATAACAAATACACACTGGTTGAATGAAGCCCATGGAACCCAGGGCTAATCATCATAAGAAAGGGAACTAAGCGAAGCGCGTAACCCCTACCGTACAGGATTTTAGAAAGTGTGCAAAGTCATGCGTGCACACTTACCACTTTACGTGGATTTCAGAAAGTGCGCAGAGTCTTGCGTGCACACTTACCACTTTAAGTGGATTTCAGACAGTGCGCAAAGCGTTAACGTGCACACTGACCACTATGTGGTTTTGAGAAAGTACACAGGCAAGCGTGTGTACAGAGAGGTTCCCAAGCATCACAGAGGCGCTGGATCGCACGGTAGCGGTGAGCTCCAACCCTCTTTTCTAGGCGAGGGGAGCATCACCTGAGGCAGTAAATACAGAGCTTCTTGCCGTAACCACCACCTCCCCGGATGCGCCAAGCGGCCAGGCGGCCCCTCAGGGTGACCTGGCCGGACATCTATGGAATTCCCTGCAGTGCTGTGCCAATTCTTTGGCCACCTAGCTACTGTAAAGGAAACTCACAGAGATTGTTAGTAGACATATAACCACCAGCAACATAACGTCCATAAACGTTATAATAAAAGCGTCCATAAAGAGTCCCGCTTGCAGGGCGCCCCCTTCTGGTCCGGACCGTCAATCAGGTGGTTGCTATGAACATAGACCCAACCAAAAACATCATCGGTCCAGGTAGGAGACTGTTATGTGAGAGACTGTCCACCTAACCTCGATCAGGTGGAAAGCTGGTGGCTACAGGGGAATTAGGCAGGGGAGGACAAAAAACAGAGGTTAAAACAGAGGTTAAAACATCCGGAGCTACTAGGTCTTCCTACCGCTCTGACCCGGGCGAGGACGCAGCCTCGTCTGAATCACGTCCCTCAGACCCTGCTTACCACACCGTGACCCGCGGTTCCTCTTGCCCCTGCCCGTAGGCGGGGGAGGAGCGCGAGCCGCAACACTAGCCTTTTGCGCCCATCTAAGATCCTCAGATCGAGATGGACCAGGACCCCTGTGTTGTTCGGGCTCGGACCTGGACTCCTTTCTTTCGACGGTATCCAGGTCCTTCAGCAGGCCAGCCTGGTAAGCCTGAAGCACTGCCATCGTGTGCAACGAAGCCACCGCCTGACCTGCTGCTGCGTATGTTTTGCCATTTAAGCGGGATCTAAAAAAGGGGGAATTGAGAGAGGACGTTTCCCCCACAGAGAGATAGCTAGCCAGCATCTCCCTACAGGGGGCATCCTCTCATAGCCGCTTTCGTGCATGCCCCCGATATCAGCATAACTTGTATGCTGAAACCGATGGATGTGAGAGAAAAACGGCCTCTTCCATTCCCTTTCGACTTCTGCAGCTAACAGCTCCCCATACGCAGGGCAGGAGGATTGAGAAAGGCTCAGCCTCAGCTTCTTCTCCACTCTCAGACATCTCCTGCTCTTCCTGGGAAAAAACCCAGCAGAGCACTAACTTCAGTACAAGAAAGGGTTAATGACAACGCATCTTCCTCCCGAAGTTCACTCTCGTTTGCCGCCGGAGAGTGTGAAAGGAAAAAAAGTCCCTCTCTACACTCCTCAGCGAGATCCACCTGTAATCCCCCCGAGCTCATCCTCCTCCGTGCCTCGGCAAGGGTGGGTCCTGGGCCGCGGGATCCAGATGGCTGTCCCTCTTTCCTCGAAAAGAGAGGCAAACGAGAGAGGAGCTTTTTCAGCGAAAAACGCTCGCAGTGCACGCAGATTGCCCCCTCGAGGACATCACGCGCGTGCTCTCCGCCCAAACAAGAGACGCAAAGAGTGTGTGTGCCGTATAACACTGACACGGATGTACACACTGTTTAAACGCCTGCTAGTGGATGCCATGACAACAATAATAGATCGCTCTTACCGTTTTGGTCGTTTCTCAGATGCACGCTTCAAACAAAACAGTCAATGAAGACGAAGAAGATAGTGACGGGTCCTACGGGCGCGTATTTATAGTCGCGCTGGTAGTAACGTCAGAGGCTGTCGCCGGCCAACACGTTGGCGTTTTTCAAAGTATGCTTCAGACACGGGTCATGACGAGGTGTTCCCCATAGTGTCCCCTCAGAGGACGCAGTTCGAAGTTCCCTTAAAAGGGAATTTGAGTTGCTTAATTATTATTATTTTTTTTATAGATAATTGGTGTCCACAAAAAAATGGTGTATTTAGAACGTATCGGTTTTTACAGTGTAGAAGTGATTTGACTAAACTAAACAACACTAGTCCCCTGTTAGATGGTCAAGTGTGATGGTGGTTGACTTTACAATTAGCATTCTCACTATCTGTGCATGCAATGCCAATGTTGATCATAACACTAAAATACCAGTTCTTGACATTCAACATACACTGTTAAAAGATTTTAAGGTAAAAAGAAAACCATATTAATACTACTAGTGAACAATTCAAAAGTAATTTAAGTAATTTTTAGTAATATAAGTAATATACTTATATACATTATAGTCAAAATTGTGTATAAAGACAGATAATATGTGTAACTCATATGTCATTATTACATTCAGAAATAACGTAAAAAATGGCTAAATAGAACTTAATGGGCTTCTCATGGCAAAATCAGCCAAATAGGCGTCACAATTCACCATCTAACTGGGGACCAAAGTCATTCTAACAAAATCTCTTCTGTGTGTATTTCCACACTGCTTAAACTCTCAAACGTTCTCAACTGGTCACATATTGACAGAAAACACTGTTTATCCACATGCAGGTACTCCATGGCTTTGAATGAGAAACCTTTAGCATCAATATGCAGAATCTATGGGCAAATGTTATTTCCTGATGAAATAATATATCGGGGTACATATACTCATGGACATTTAGTCCAAGAAAGATTATAAAAGTATTAAAAACTATTTGTGTTGTATTCAAAGTCTTCTGAAGTCATACAATAAGTTTATGTGAAAAGTTTCAACATTGAGGTATTAATTACTGAAAATAATTCCACTCCATAAACACAGTCATCATAAAATACAGCTGAATTTAAACATGACAGAGTTTGAGATAAATAATAAGACCAAATCTTTTTTATTACAATCAAAACTGACGTAATAAATGTCCCTGTCCACATTGCGTCTGTTGATGCAAAGGTATCTTAATGAAACCAATGAAATACCCTGCACATGGAAAAACGGCACTAAATGGGCAAACTAAAAATTGATGCCAAGGGTTAACTGTAAACTGACATTAAGAATGTTTACTTACAAACTGTTGTTAAAATGAAATTTAAGATTTTAAGATGAAATGTAAGATTTTTTTTCAAGCATTTTTTACAGCATCTGCTGAATAGTTAGTAAAATATGCTACTCATATCAAACACAATTGTTTTTGACAGAAAACATTTGTGTTTCATTAAACTCGAAATAATGTAAAATTTGCTTATTAAACAAATAAAAACTATAAACACCGTAGTCCACAACAAACCCTTTAAATTTAACAGTATTCGTCAGTAGTAGAATTGTTGAGTTTTGAGCTCCAGAATCTTTATAGTACATTTGTTATTCGAGAAAGGGCAAATCAACCAGACATGTATCGCACTTGACTATCTAACTGGGGAACAAAGTCATTTTATCTAACAAATTCACTCTTTACTATTAAAAGTACTGACCTGCAATTGTTACCTTAAAGAGCTCTTTCTGCTGGTTTTTACCCATAAAATGTCAAAAGTTTTGTTGGTGAAAACTGAAGTGTAAATTTGGTTCAATGATGTTCAATAATATTTTTCACTTGAACAAAATCAGTTCATTTCAATGTTTCGATGTTTAGGTCACCATTCTGTTCACTACTGCATGGTCATTTCTACACAGACTAAACTGTAGATGCTAAACTTACACAGCAACAGGTCTGTGCATATAGTACTGCTTTCACTAGACTAAAGCACACTGGTCCCCTGTTAGATGGTCAAGTGTGATGGTGGTTGACCTTACATTTGACAAAATTTCAAATTTCTCACTGTCTGTGCATGCAATGGCAATGTTGATGATAACACTAAAATACCAGTTCTTGACATTCAACATACACTGTTAAAAGATTTTGGGGTAAAAAAATATATAAATAAACTTTTTTTTTAGCATTAGAGTGAAATAATAATGCTAATAATTCAGACATTATTTTGTTTCACTGTAATGTGGTCCTCCTGGATGTTCAAGAATAGGAATGTTTTAAGAGTTTAGAAGAGTTTAGAAGAGTTTAAAAGACTGGTTTGTGTTCAATCTCCTCTAGAGCCCCAGAGACTCTCTGGAACAGCAGGCATTCAGACAATAGAGGAGTGTGAACGACGTGTGTGAATTTGCCCTTACAGTTCCTGCCCCAGCCTACAGGGGCGCTGCTGAGAATGAGTTTAAACACACACACACGTCCAGGTCCCCATTTGGTCAAAATTAAAAAAAACTTTACCAGGGGCTTTTTCAGTTGATTTTAGCATGATTTAAGGCATATCTAACAGGGGACCTGGAAAATGTCCCCTCTTATCTCTGAGGTCCCCTGTCGGTGAGTGTGTAACGACACCATGGTCCCCTATTGGATAGGTAGACAAGTACACACACACACACACACACACACACACACACACTCGCACACACGCACGCACGCACGCACACACACACATGCATACATATGCACACATGCATTCTCTCACTCTTTCTCTCTCTCTCTCACACACACACACACACACACACACACACACACACACACACACAGCCAGGAGACTCTGAGCCCCCTGAAGACAACACAGGGTTAGAAGATTACCAGGAATCGGATGATGACTGTGAGGAGGGAGATGCAGATCAAACCTTCACTTCTAAAAATGGGCAAGTAACCTGGTCTACTATCCCACCTTCCCAGGGGCCAGGTGGAGCTTCAGCAGCACGTGTGACAAAGCTGACACCCGGACCGACAAGGTACACATGTTCTCGTGTAGAGGACATAAAGTCATCTTTTTTATTGTTTTTTCCACCAAGCATCCAAAGCATCTTGGTGGAGATGACAAATTTGGAAGGCAAGCAAGTATATGATGCTGACTGGAGGGATGTCGACTGGACTGATATTGAGACATTTATTGGTCTGCTTATTCTTGCCGGAGTTAATCGTTCTAACAATGAGGCCCTGTCCAGTTTGTGGGAGGCTGAAACTGGGCGTGTGATCTTTTGTGCTGTAATGATTCTGAAAAGGTTTAGCACTTTATCAAGAGTCATCCAATTTGATGAAAGGGCAACAAGACCTGAGATAAGCGGTAACGTTATCTTGCGTCGCTTCCACTTTCATCTAATTTCATCAATAATCGCTCTTGCATTATTAATAGAAAGTATTTACTGATATTTCATATATTCCTAAAAAATATGGCACCTAAACTGTCGAAAAATAAAGGCGGAAAAACGTCTAGATCAGATCGAGATGAAGGGCTCTCCGCCTCCAAAGACCATGAGGAGGTGAAGTTAGCGGGTGTTACACAAAGTTCGGAGGCCGAGTCTTCAGACGCAGAGACATCGAGGGAAAGTAATCCCGCTAACTTGGATAATATTATTCAAGCAATCATCTCATTAAAGTCTGAGTTTTCTGCTAAATTTGAATCGGTGTTAACCATCTTGACGGATGTTAAGAATCAAATAGGTGACTGCTCCGCTAGACTGACAGAAGCAGAGGAGATAATATCTCAGACCGAGGACACCGTTAACAAGCTACAATCTACAGCTAAAATGTTGGAAGACAAAATAAAGTCGCTGTCTGCTAAAATAGAAGATCTGGAAAATCGCAGTCGGCGTTCCAACGTACGGTTGGTGGGGCTGCCGGAGAAAGCTGAAGGCAGTGATGCGTGTGCCTTTTCGAAAAATTGGCTTCCTGATGCACTGGGGATGGAACCTCTTCGCTCTCCGCTGATAATTGAACGAGCTCACAGAATCGCAAGTGTCAGATCAGACGACAAAGCACCGCCGAGTGCATTAATAATGAAGTTCCTCAATTACAAAGACAAAGTCCGGGTATTGAATGCGGCCAGAGGAAAAAAAGAGGTTCTGTACAAAGGCAAGCGAGTGATGCTCTTTCCTGATCTTTCAGCCGAGGTCAGCAAGAAACGCCAGCGCTACAACGAGGTCAAGAAAAAGCTTAGAGCAAAAGGTTTGGATTACAGATTCCTCTTCCCCTCACGGCTACAGGTGTCTTTCAATGGAACATTATATACTTTTGAGAACCCTGGAGAAGTTGAAACCTTTTTGGACAATCCACCAGAGTAGAGTCCAATAGAAATAGGGTGAGTCACTGATGTAATGAACTGGATTAAAAATATAATGCCAGAGACTTTAAACTTTGATAATGCCCACTTTATACACTTGTTTTAATCATTTTTATTATTACTATTAGTCGACCATTCATTTATTTATTAAATTTTTGCATGGGCATGGGGTTGCGACTGAAAGAGTGCAAACGTAATTGGACAATGTTAACCGACCTGTGAGGGGAAATGTATATTTTGCCCCCCATCCTGTAATTTAATTTATTTATTTGTGTATTTTATTTTATTTTTTACTGATATTTTTTTCGCATAACCTATCAATGTAAATAGTTAACTACATACTAAAGAGCTTAAGTACGGAAGTGATGGCGCGAGTTGACATAAGGAGAACGGTTCCTCAGGGAGAGAGAGTCGGTGGACCAGTGTTGTTTCTAGGGAAGTTAAATTCAGGGGATAAGGGTGGTCGAAAAGACCTGGGAAATGTGTTCATTAAGTTTAATTCGTATTTTTTTCTTCTTTTTTATGTCTAATTGTTCAACTAGGGGCTGCTTTTTATTTTTGGTCTATAATTTTACGAATCCGTTCATTCTGGAGACATTCAAGTGTTGAATAGAAGAAAAGGGTGCACTGCATGCATAATTAATAACAATGTCTAGAGAAGTAAAGCTTAAAATTACATCCTGGAACTGTAGGGGACTTACAGGCTTGGGAGGGTTACTTTAAAAATGTATTCGGTTACAGTTACTAATTACTTCATAAAAAAAAAAAGTATTCAGTAACGTAATCCAAGTACCACAAAATGAAAGTAATGTAACTGATTACTTTTGGATTACTTCTACATTACTTCAAGGTCAAATATTATTTTTAAAAAACAACAACCTTTATTAATTAAGTAATTCACAGCCCCGAATTAATATATATGTAAAGGACTATACAGACATCTAGTGCATGGTATTGGTATTACAGATTATTTTGTTTTATTTTCAAGAAAATATAATAAGAAATAATTTAAGACAATGGAAATGTTTCTTCAACAGGAAAATAGAGAATTCAAATCGTTTCGTTTCGTTGCTGGAAGGCACAGTTTGCACTGTACAACCATATTGTTTGCATTTTCTTCTTTGAAAACAAAATAGCAGCGGAATTTCCATGAAATGAACGCGTTTTTGCCCGCGGGTAGCATATCGTTTAGCAGCATTGATTCAATCTGCATCTGAGGAGATTGTAGACAGCTGTTATTAGCGCATGCACCAGCGGGTGGCACACGTGACTTGCGTGAGTCATTAATCAAGCTGCGCTTAATATAGTGTTATTATGCCAAAATACTGATTTATTTAGTTTAAAATGAAACCATTGTAATCCTGAAAGTATTCCCCCTTTTTTCAAAATGTAACTATAATCTGATTACTACGTTTTTTGACGTAACTGTAACGGATTACAGTTACTGGATTTTTGTATCCTGATTACGTAACGCCGTTACATGTATTCCATTACTCCCCAACCCTGGGGACTTAACAGTATTACAAAACTCAAGCAGGTCATGCTCCGACTCAAACAATTGCAGTGCAAAATTGTATTCCTTTAAGAAACACATCTAAGATCTGAAGATATAATAAGGGTTAGAAGGAGATGGCCTTTACAAGTTTTTTCTGCATCTTATAGTAGCCAAGCACGAGGGGTAATTATCTTGATTCATAAATCTATACCATTTCAGATGTCTGAGGTAAAATACGATACTATGGGGAGGTATGTCATTATAAAGGGAACCCTTTTGTCAGAAACACTAAACTTAATTAGCGTATACGGTCCCAATTATAGATAATGCTGCATTCTTTACTAACCTATTCTTAACTATTTCCTCACTTCAGGGTCACTATATAATGGGAGGTGACTTTAATTGCACCCTAGATCCGGGTAAAGATCGATCTTCTTGAGTTGATCGGTCACACAATCAAACAAGAAAAGTACTAAAATCTTTTATAAATGACTTAAATTTAATTGATATATGGAGAAACCAAAAGCCCACACATATCCAATTCTCATGTTACTCAAGTACGCACAAGACTCACTCAAGAATTGACTATTTTCTTATATCAGCACCTCTCCTGTCGAAGATTCAGGACTGTTGGTATGATAGTATGGTACTATCAGATCATGCTTCCATATCTCTGATATACATGGATGCCAATTTAAGAAGTGACCCACCAAACTGGAGATTACATCCAAAGTGGCTAGGGAATTCAAAGTTTATTGAATATATGGAACAACAGATTGACCTATATTTCGATATGAATACTTCAGAAACATCAGCTAGTACTAGGTGGGAAGCATTTAAAGCCTTTATTAGAGGTCAGATAATTAGTTACACTAAAACAAAATCAAAATTATGTAATCAAAAGTTAAATCTTCTGGATTCTAAATTGAAAGACCTAGAAAAAAGACAATTTCAAAATCAAATTAATGATACAAAAATTGATCAGGAAATTTTATTTCTAAGAGCCCAGTATGAAGAGATGTCCGCCTCTAGAGTGGCAAACAGTATGATGAAACTGAAACAAAGCTATTATGATCAAGGCAAAAAGCAAGGGAAACTTTTAGCATGGAGAATCAAACAGTTGCAATCCGAAAGTGCTATTAATTCTATTCAGGGAGAGGGGGGAGATATTATGACGGATCCTGTTAAAATAAATAATGTGTTTAAAGATTTTTTTAGCTCTTTATACAGCTCAGAATATACAGAAGATACAACAAGAAACTTTTTTAAATTAGATTAAAATTCCTAAGATTTCTAATGAGGTAAAATACAATCTTGAAGCAGATTTATCAGAAGAAGAAGTTTTGAGTGCTATTGAGTATCTGAGAGGTGGTCGAACTCCTGGACCAGACGGAATTCCTATAGATTTTTATAAGAAGTTTAAGAAAAAATTAGATTCTCCTATCTTAAATATGTTTAAAGAGTCATACCAACAAGGTGTGCTCCCACCATCTTTAAGGGGTGCACTGATTATGCTCCTTCTTAAACCCAACAAATTAAAAACAAAGTGTGAATCCTATCGTCCAATTTCATTACTAAACTCTGATACAAAGATACTTAGTAAGCTATTAGCAAAAAGACTAGAAAATGTCTTAACAAATATAGTGGACCGTGATCAGAATGGATTTGTGAAAGGCCGTCAGGGATTTCACAATGTACGGATGTTGTTTCATATTTTACATCATAAAAAGGGTTCTCCAGATACAGCAATTTTATCTTTAGATGCAGAGAAGGCCTTTGATAGGGTGGAGTGGCCTTTCCTCTGGGAGGTTCTAGAAAGGTTTGGTTTTGGGGAAGTATTTTGCTCATGGATTAAGTTATTGTATACACACCCTACAGCAGATGGACCTGACCAATGGAATAATTTCAAGGCCTTTCAAAGTAAACAGAGGCACCCGGCAGGGATGTCCTCTGTCACCACTTTTGTTTCTCTTGGTAATTGAACCATTTGCTATTGCAGTACGGGATGAAAGCAACATTAGTGGAATTAGGATCGGCTCAATAACACACTGCATATCCCTATATGCAGGTGATGTATTATTATTTCTTACTGAGCTCAGGCAATCTATTCCAGCTTTACTCAATCTCATAAAAAGGTTCAGGAAATTTTCTGGCTATAAGATAAATCAGTCTAAATCCTCTATTTTATTTCTCAATCAAGAGGAAAAGTCAAAATTATCATACTTAACTTCCAATCTTAATGTTACAGATTCATTTACATACTTAGGACTCCAGATTGTGGCAGATATAGAAAAAAAAACCCTCATTGAACTACATTAACCTAACAAACTCAATTACTAAGTCTGTAGATAGATGGTCAGGTTTACCAATCTCATTAATCGGTCGCATTAATATATTAAAAATGAACACACTACCCAAAATAATGTATTATTTCCAAAATATCCCTTTGCCCCCCACTACCTCATTTTTCACCATTCTACGAAGAATGTTTATCCAGTTTACTTGGAATAATAAACACCCAAAGAGTCCGGACATCTTTGCTTTACCTACCATACGATAGGGGAGGATTGAAACTCCCAAATATTCAAGCATACTATTGGGCATCCCAGTTAAGAGCGATAATATTTCATTTTTCGGCAGGTGCTCCTCCAAAATGGCTAGAAATAGAAAAATTATTTGTGAAATCGAAGATTCCTTTTAACTTGCATCTTTATTCAGCCAATATAAAAATACTACAGAAAAATTTGAGTGCAATAACATTTAATCCAATAGTACTGAACATGATTAATGTCTGGGGGAAAGTACGAATTCATCTAAAGGAAAAAGAGTCTCTATCTGTATTTAGCCCAATATGGGGGAATGATAATTTTATACCTGGTCGAAAGGATTTAGGCTTTCGACTCTGGGCTCAGAATTGTGTGTGGAAAGTTAAAGATCTATACAAAGATGGCGTTCTAATGTCATTTACTGATATTACTGATAAGTTCAAAATCCCTAAAAAACATTATTATAAATATTTGCAAATTAGGAATTTTATACGTACTGCCCGGGGACAAGGACTTGCTGAGCCAGAGCTAACTAATCTACATAGAGAAATGTATATCTAAACCAAGCCTTGGTGGAGGACACATATCTTGTTTATACAACATGTTATTGTTAGGTTCTCAGGAGTCATCTGCATCCAGATTAGCCATGTGGGAACAAGACCTTGGATTAAAGATAGATAAGAAAAAATGGGAGCAAACATGTTCAAAAGCTCAAACACAGACAGTTAACAGCAGACTAAAACTGTTACAGTACAAATGGCTTATGCGTACTTATATAACTCCGGTAAAACTAAATAAAATTTATAGCAACATACCAGATACTTGTTTTAAATGTAACAGTGCAAAAGGCACGTTGATTCATTGTATGTGGGAATGTGATCAAATAAAAGAGTTTTGGAAAGAAATTAATAATATGATATGGCATATAGTCTCAGTGAGATTGCCACTGGATCCTGGGCTTTTCATTATTGGTATTCATCCAGATAACTGGAAAATTAAAAAGGACACTCAAGTATTGATAGATATGTGTATTCTACATGCTAAACGGCTCATCGCCATTTATTGGAAAAAGATAGAAAGGCCTACTATAACTCAATGGTTAAGAGAAATATCTTCATGCATTGCAGTGGAAAAGATAACATATATTCTTAAGGTTAAAGAAGACCAATTTAAGAGGATTTGGAGTCCCTTTTTATTATTTATTGAGCAAGGGGATATGAACAATATAATAGAGGAGGAACAAAATGCTTGATTAGGTATTATTTTCATTTGAAATTACATTTTAATTTGCACTAATCCTATTTTATTTTATTTATCTTATCCGTGGCTATTATTGATTGCAGTGTACTGTTAACTCTGTCTTCCAAAGTACATACTTTATCCAATGTTGGTTTGTGCTATTGCATTTTTCAAGTAATATGAGCCCCGGGGTTTGTCTTTTTTTTTTTTTTTTTTTTTTACATTATATGTGATGTTACAGACATGTGATGTACATTGTTGTGTAAGTGTTTAAGAAAATGCAATAAAAACAGTATTACAAAAAGTTTACACCGGTAAACCTCGAGGTGGCCAGCCAGAGAGAAACCAGGGCATGCGTGTGGTCCTTGATTTGACCACTGGTCTGCAGGGACACACAGTGACGTGTGACAATTTCTTCACTTCCTATGCCCTTGGCCAGGAGCTCCTGAGAAGGAAGTTGACCATGTTTGGCACAGTTCGAAAAAACAAACCAGAACTCCCACCTGCTCTACTGACCACGAGAGACCGAGCTGTGTTTTCTTCTCTTTTTGCATTCAATGAAACACACACTATTGTTTCGTATTGCCCCAAAAGGCATAAAAATGTGCTGCTCATGAGCACATGTCACAAGGATGGCAAAATCAGTGACAGGGAGGACAAGAAGCCAGAGGTCATCTTGGACTACAATCGCTGCAAAGGCGGAGTTGACAACCTTGACAAGATATTTACAAATTTTATTATTTGATGCATTGTTTAGCTAATTTTCAAAGTTGCTGAGTTAGTAATTGATATTTCATTTGCTAGCAGATATGCTAATTTGTTTGTGTGTGTGTGTGTGTGTGTGTGTGTGTGTGTTTGAAATATTGCAGATGGTTTCAAGCTACAGCTGCAAGCGAAAGACTAATCGATGGCCAATGTTTGTCTTCTCCACAAACCTCAATGTTTCAGCCATAAATGCCTTTGTGGTGTGGAGAGAAGTCAATCCATCATGGGAGAGAGGGAAGAGTATGAAAAGGAGGCTCTTTCTAGAGCAGCTGGGAAAAGCTCTGGTGTCCCCTCAGATGGAGCGACGACAACACGTGCCTCGTACACCAGCCTCTGCAGCGATTCTGAAGAGACAACAACAGCATTCGTCCAACGAGCCAGGGCCCCCCACTGATCCACCCCCAAAAAGAAAACGGTGTCAGGTTTGTCCACGGCCAAAGGACACCAAAACTGACAAGCAGTGCACAAACTGCAAAAGAGCCGTTTGTGCTGCTCACACGATGTTCCTGTGCCAGATGTGCGTGGACTGATTATTGTTTTACAATTTGTTTTACATATTTTTTGTAGCTTGTTATTGCTTTTATGTTCAGTGTTCAGAATGTTATTGAAAAAAATGTTATGGTTATTAGATGTTCACTCATATTGCTTTTGTTTACATATTATTTATTTAATTTCTTTTGCATTCTAAAGTTAATTATTTATTTTTACACTTTGTTCATTAAAATAATGCATACAACAATATGCAACTAAAATCTGACTCCAAGTCTTGTCCTTTCGGTTTGTCTTAGGTGGCATTTAGGTGGCATTTTTCTGTCATATTTCTGTGGCATTTTGTAAAAAACAGACATTTCAAAATGCATCAAAACTACAAAAATTCTACTATTCTAAAAAATAATTATTTTAAATGTCCTTTCTTATGTTTATATATATATAAATTTACAAAATGTATTTCAAAAGTTGTAATACAAGCAGTTGGCCACATGCAGTAAAATGAATTGCTCTCTATTGCCTCTGCTGGTCAAAACTATTTCTTTCTTAAACTGCAAAGAATTTAGGTTTATCTCTAACCAGTAGATGGCGTACTTCTACACATAACACCTAGATCAATATCCAGAAACAATTTAAATTAAATTTAGATCATCATTTAAGTAATTTTTTCATAAAAAATTAATATTTCAAATGCAAGCTTATGGTGTAGTTGAGGAATTGTGTGGTAAATAGGTACAAAAGTACTTCATATCTCCCAAAACACAGCATTAATGAATAGATGAGAAGTAAACCAAAAAAAAAACATATATTATTTGTATAATTAAAAATGTATATTTTTTGTATAATTTCTCTATCAATTGTTGGGGTCATATAGACCCCAAAGACCAGGGGTGCGTTCTCCGATAACGTTGTCTCTTAGAGCGCTACGAATACTCAAAAGGTACACCTTAACTACAGGTATACCTTTGCTACGTGTGTTCTCCGAACTATACCTTAGGATGTTGCTTAAGGTAAACCTTCTTAAGTTCGACCTTAGCAGTTGCTGTCCATGGTGGAGGTGCTGAATAGGTTGATATCGACGCCTCGATGATCGATTGTGCGCTCTTTCCTTCACAGCGGTATAGGTAAAGTATTGAGAAAACAATGTTCGTTATAAAGAAGCGTTTTAGAAATAGTACAAACTGCATTTATCGGGGCTTATTGAAATAAGTACATGCAGAAATAAATATGAGTATGTGTTTATAATTTAGCAAGTGTACAATCCCAAACCCTCACGGCCATAAGTGTGTTAATGTTCTCCACAACGTATGCTGATTATCCACCAGCCGTATCACATTATTGGCGTAAATCGCTCATTTGTGTAATTGGATGATTTCCTCAATAAAAGCGCAAACATGAGAGACATACCGACATTCACTATGTCGGGGGAAAAAGTCTGCAAAAAGAGATCGCCCAGCCACACTGAGGTCTTACTCAGCCCATATCCATCCCCAACAACCTCCAGAAAACTCCACCACGGCATAAAAACGAAGAGCCACCAGCAGCTGAATTTCGGGGCTGAGGGGGTAGCTCCGTAGAGTTTGTCTTGACAAATCTGGGCCAACAAGATGCAAGAGCTACAGAATTTGCTCCCGTGGCAGGCGAATTTTTTTTTACAATGGTCTCTTCTGACATGGTAGTCAGTGGACTAAAATGTTCTCTTATAGTTGACATACACTAACTGGCTCCGCGGACGCCGCCGTCTTTGATTTAAAACAAGTACTCGCTGTCTCGCTGCCATAGCTATAAAGTTTGTGTAAACTAATCTTTCTTTATATAGACTCCTAAGCCTTTTCTGTCAAATGGTTCGCCAGCTGATGTGCCTTAGGATAGTAATTAAAAAAGCTAACAACCATTAGTGTATGGAAACTTTATTAATAAAAACACTTCCATAAACTGGGTGTTGGCTATAACAACTTAAGTATTTTATGTGTATAATTTTAAAGTAAAAATGTAATTTTAATACTAAATCAGATTTTATATTAAATGTTCATATAAAATTTTCTATGTGTAATTAAACTGCGATGTAACAAATCTTTTTGCGTAGTGGTGGCCACTAGCGGTTTGAACCGTCAGCAGCGATAAGGTATAGCTAAGAGCGCTCCAGACCAACCTTACGAACGCATGACTTACAGAAGGTATACTTAACTAAGAAGGTTTCGGAAACCACGTATTAACGATAAGGTACTTCTTAAGGTACAACTTAAGAACGACGTAGCGTTAAGGTAGTTTCGGAGAACGCACCCCAGATTTGTAAACAGGAAACGAAGACCTTATTAGGGTTAACTGCAAAACTTGCCAACATGAAAGATCTCTCTGACTAATGAACTAATGTGTTTTTTTGCAATGCAGAAACACAGTTTTTAATGTTTTACATGTTCTATGCACATAAACCTATGTTACAGCTTTAGTGCTCAGGATTGTCAGTATATAGCTTCTGAGAGCACTAATGTTTAGTTAGTGGTTCTGGTGAAACGAAGCTAAAACAAGTCCACATATGCAACAGAGCTTATCTCTCTGTGAGAGAATGTAGCTTTTTACAATGTTTACTGCAAAACTTGCCAACATGAAAGATCTCTCTGACTAATGACCTAATGTGCTTTTTGCAATGCAGAAACACAGTTTTTAATGTTTTACATGTTCTATGCACATAAACTTATGTTACAGCTTTAGTGCTCAGGATTGTCAGTACAGAGCTTCGAGAGCACTAATGTTTAGTTAGTGGTTCTGGTGAAACGAAGCTAAAACAAGCCCACATATGCAATAGAGCTTATCTCTCTGTGAGAGAATGTAGCTTTTTACAATGTTTATTGCAAAACTTGCCAACATGAAAGATCTCTCTGACTAATGACCTAATGTGCTTTTTGCAATGAAGAAACACAGTTTTTAATGTGTTACATGTTCTATGTACATGAACTTATGTTACAGCTTCAGTGCTCAGGATTGTCAGTATAGAGCTACTGAGAGCACTAATGTTTACTTAGTGGTTCTGGTGAAACGATGCTAAAACAAGCCCACATATGCAATACAGCTTATCTCTCAGTGAGAGAATGTAGCTTTTTACAATGTTAACTGCAAAACGTGCCAACATGAAAGATCTCTCTGACTAATGAACTAATGTGCTTTTTGCAATGAAGAAACACAGTTTTTAATGTGTTACATGTTCTATGTACATTAACTTATGTTACAGCTTCAGTGCTCAGGATTGTCAGTATAGAGCTACTGAGAGCATTAATGTTTACTTAGTGGTTCTGGTGAAACGATGCTAAAACAAGCCCACATATGCAATACAGCTTATCTCTCAGTGAGAGAATGTAGCTTTTTACAATGTTAACTGCAAAACTTGCCAACATGAAAGATCTCTCTGACTAATCAACTAATGTGCTTTTTGCAATGAAGAAACATAGTTTTTAATGTGTTACATGTTCTATGCACATAAACTTATGTTACAGCTTCAGTGCTCAGAATTTTCAGTATAGAGCTACTGAGAGCACTAATGTTTAGTTAGTGGTTCTGGTGAAACGATGCTAAAACGAGCCCACATATGCAATACAGCTTATCTCTCAGTGAGAGAATGTAGCTTTTTACAATGTTAACTGCAAAACTTGCCAACATGAAAGATCTCTCTGACTAATCAACTAATGTGTTTTTTGCAATGCAGAAAAACAGTTTTTAATGTGTTATATGTTCTATGCACATGAACTTATGTTGCAGCTTCAGTGCTCAGGATTGTCAGTATAGAGCTTCTGAGAGCACTAATGTTTAGTTAGTGGTTCTGGTGAAACGAAGCTAAAACAAGCCCACATATGCAACACAGCTTATCTCTCAGTGAGAGAATGTAGCTTTTTACAATGTTAACTGCAAAACTTGCCAACATGAAAGATCTCTCTGGATAAAGAACTAAAGTGTTTTTTTAAATGAATCTCTTGTGCAGAAGAATCATCTGTTTCTTGTGGTCCTGTCGTAGTGGTCATCTGAGACAAGGTCTTTACAGGGGATCTGTATCTGGGGCTCTAGTTGTCCTGGTCTCCGCTGTCTTTCAAGGCTGTAGAGGTCCTTTCTAGGTGCTGATCCATCATCTGGTCTGGAAAAGTACTGGATCCAGGTGACTGCAGTGATCCCCTCTGATCTGGATACAGACTGGATCTGGTGACCTCGGAATAAGAGAGACACAGACTAATATTAGTGCAGATGCCATTGTTCTAATGATGTAGCAAGTACATCGGGTGTTATGGGAAGTGTTCCCGGTTCCGGTTTACCTAATTAATTCAGCCTAAAAATCCTTTAACGGATTTGGATATTAAAGGCATATTAATAATAATAATAATAATTCATTACATTTATATAGCGCTTTTCTAGGCACTCAAAGCGCTTACATTTTCAGGGGGTATCTCCTTATCCATCACCAGTGTGCAGCATCCACCTGGATGATGCGACGGCAGCCATAGTGCGCTAGAACGCCCACCACACACCAGCTTACTGGTGGAGAGGAGACAGAGTGATGAAGCCAATCAGTGGATATGGGGATTGTTAGGAGGCCATGATGGTCCGAGGCCAATGGGTGAATTTAGCCAGAATGCCGAGGTCACACCTCTACTCTTTTCGAAAGACATCCTGGGATTTTTACTGACCACAGAGAGTCAGGACCTCGGTTTAACGTCTCATCCGAAGGACGGTGCTTGTTGACAGTATAGTGTCCCCTTCTCTACACTGGGGCACTAGGACCCACACAGACCACAGGGTGAGCACCCCCTGCTGGCCTCGCTAGCACCTCTTCCAGCAGCAACCTAGTTTTCTCAGGAGGTCTCCCATCCAGGTACTGACCAGGCTCAACCCTGTTTAGCTTCAGTGGGAAACCGGTCTTGGGCTCAAGGGTGATATGGCTGCCGACTATTATTAGTATGTTATGTGTAAGACAGGTTAAAGAGATGGGTCTTTAATCTAGATTTAAACTGCAAGAGTGTGTCTGCCTCCCGAACAATTTTAGGTAGGTTATTCCAGAGTTTAGGCGCCAAATAGGAAAAGGATCTCTTGCCCGCAGTTGATTTTGATATTCTAGGTATTATCAAATTGCCTGAGTTTTGAGAACGTAGCGGACGTAGAGGATTATAATGTAAAAGGAGCTCTTTCAAATACTGAGGTGCTAAACCATTCAGGGCTTTATAAGTAATAAGCAATATTTTAAAATCTATATGATGTTTGATAGGGAGCCAGTGCAGTGTTGACAGGACCGGGCTAATATGGTCATACTTCCTGGTTCTAGTAAGAACTCTTGCTTTGACTAGCTGTAGTTTGTTTACTAAGCGTGCAGAACAACCACCCAATAAAGCATTACAATAATCTAACCTTGAGGTCATAAATGCATGGATTAACATTTCTGCATTTGACGTTGAGAGCATAGGCCATAATTTAGATATATTTTTGAGATGGAAAAATGCAGTTTTACAACGTGGCTTTCTAAGGAAAGATTGCGATCAAATAGCACACCTAGGTTCCTAACTGATGACGAAGAATTGACAGAGCAACCATCAAGTCTTAGACAGTGTTCTAGGTTATTACAAGCAGAGTTTTTATAATTAACACCTCTGTTTTTTCAGAATTTAGCAGTAAGAAATTACTTGTCATCCAGTTTTTTATATCGACTATGCATTCCATTATTTTTTCATATTGGTGTGTTTCACTGTGCCGCGAAGAAATATAGAGCTGAGTATCATCAGCATAACAGTGAAAGCTAACACCATGTTTCCTGATGATATCTCCCAAGGGTAACATATAAAGCGTGGTGTTGGTCCACTGTGTTTTATCAAGGGCAGGGTCAATGCAGCTAGCTATCAGGAGATTTTGGAGCACTTCATGCTTCCATCTGCTGAAAAGCTTTATGGAGATGAAGATTTCGTTTTTCAGCACGACCTGGCTCCTGCTCACAGTGCCAAAACCAATGGTTTACTGACCATGGTATTACTGTGCTCAATTGGCCTGCCAACTCTCCTGACCTGAACCCCATAGAGAATCTGTGGGATAATATGAAGAGAAAGTTGAGAGACGCAAGACCCAACACTCTGGTTGAGCTTAAGGCCGCTATCGAAGCATCCTGGGCCTCCATAACACCTCAGCAGTGCCACAGGCTGATTGCCTCCATGCCACGCCGCATTGAAGCAGTCATTTCTGCAAAAGGATTCCCGACCAAGTATTGAGTGCATAACTGAACATAATTATTTGAAGGTTGACTTTTTTTGTTTTAAAAACACTTTTCTTTTATTGGTGGGATGAAATATGCTAATTTTTTGAGATAGGAATTTGGGGTTTTCATGAGCTGTATGCCAAAATCATCAGTATTAAAACAATAAAAGACCTGAAATATTTCAGTTGGTGTGCAATGAATCTAAAATATATGAAAGTTTAATTTTTATCATTACATTATGGAAAATAATGAACATTATCACAATATGCAAATTTTTTGATAAGGACCTGTACATCGGACCCCGTCTTTAAAACACCAGCACAAGATACTTGTCAAAACTATGCTGTACTTTACCACTAACTACAATTTTAAAAATCTAGACTGTTACTGACAGAGAGTTAAACGAAAGAAAATAAAAAGATCTCCCAGCAGAATTTGCGAAGCCTCCGTAAAACAACCTCACAGCAACACAGACACACTCAGAATGCTTACGTCTGGTCCCACTCAAACCACTCCTTCTTCCTCTTTCACGCAAGGCTTTAGGTCCATTTACCGCCACCTACAAGGCAGGAGTGTGGAGCATTGACGTTAATGAAAACTAACTCAAACATAAGAGATAAAAGAAATACATAAATAAAATAAATGATAATAATAAACTTAGTAGTGATTCTTTAAATACTGTTTATCAACTCTTTGAGATACTTAGTCTATGAAACATTTCTATAGCCACATCTTTATTTAACAAAATCTAAAATGAGATCTGATTGATTTCTATATTAAGTGCTTCTGTAAGTTGTAATCTTTCGTTGTCATATCTTTTACATTTTATTAAAATAAGTTCAACTGTTTCAGGAAGATCACATTTAACACAAAGTCCAGACACATATTTTACCTCTTATAAATAATGACTGATTAAGTGCAATGTGTCCAATTCTATGGCGAGATCTTCCTTTCTACCGCCAAAATTCTCCTTTCATTTCCAACTGTTCTTTGAATATTATATAAATGCCGTCCTTTATTCTCACCACCCCATTTGATTTGACACGTATCTTTTTATGTTTTTTTTTTTAATTAGCCCTTTTATTTCTAATTTACTCATTGGAGTATTAAATTTGATGTCTGATATTTTAATGTTTTTATCTGGTCCACTACTTTCATTACCTTCATTACCTATATGTGTGGGTATCCATACAAAATAAATCTTTGTTTTTGCTTGTATTCTGAACAAACTCTGTAAAATGACTGACAAAAAAATGTCTTGTCTAGTAGAAGCTCACCACTCTTTAAACTTGATAGTACTGAAAATGAGTCTAAACGTATGACTACTTTAGGTATATTAATGTGTTCAACCCCACTGAAGAGCCAAAAATATGACATGACAATCATTTCTGTAGTATAAACAGACGGATAATTAGATGTTCTTTCTGGTATTCTATACCTAACCCTTGGAACATATATATAGCTGCTGCTGCTGTATGGACTGTTTCAGGATCTTTAGATACATCTATGTATATGAGTTACTTTAAAACTAGGTTAGACTATATGCTCTTCATTTTTAATCTAAACAAAAGTCCTTGATGTTTTATTTTATTTCAATAAGCCACTCACACTTACTTTAGTAGCCTAAATCATTGAATATGTCTTTTATTTTGTTAATATTAACCTCTGGCACGAAATTCTACATTCATAAATGTATGTTTTTCAAAATCCCCCCATGTTTAGTGGCGTTTAAAGAGGAATTTGTGATGTATTTGGAGACGTTAAAAGGAATGAAAAGTTCCAAAGCAAGATTTTTGTATTCTTCATTAGAGGACTTTGGTTTCTTAATGTGAAAATTAAGAAACCAATTTTTTAATTTTCTTAATTACTCCCACCCCCTTCATTTTCTTTATCTTTATTTTTATATTTTTTCTTTTTTCTTAAGTGTTGTTTTATTTATTTTACATTTATTTGTTTTATGATGTACAGAGTGTGAACAAACATTTAGTGTAATCTCAGACCGTATTTGTAAATCTAATGTTTTTACTTTAAAATTAGGTTAACCTATACGATTTTATTTTTTCATCTCAACAAAATTCCTTGTTGGAAAAAAGTGTTGTTTTATTTAATTTTAATAAGTCACTCACACATACTTTAGTAGTCTAAATCCTTGAATACGTCTTTTATGTTGTCAATGTTAACTTCTATCATTGTTATATCGTTGCTATATCAATTAAAACATGCGTTTAGGCATACAAATATTAAACAGGAATGAATGTGGTAAGTCAAGATGGGCTTTTCTTGCCAAAGAAACTTTTACAAAATTACAGGAAAGGCTAAATATTTCATCTCAAGTAGTGCGTAGAAACGCGTCTGGTGTCTGGCATCTGACGTCTTTGTGTTTACTGTTACGACAATGTCAGCGAAGATTGTAAAACAGCTAAAGGTTTTCGGGGTTTGCAACTCAACTGTAACCTAATTCGTTTTCCGGGGTTCTGGTGTTGTAAATGGTGTGCTGCAGGTCAGCTAAGTAAAAAAAAAAAAAATGTTTGTGTATTCAGTGATCAAAGGGTGACAATTTCAACTTTATTGCTTAGGTCTGTGATCGCGAGGTTAGCTGAAAGTTCATTTACTGGTCAAAAGGATGTGAAATCTTTTAACAAGTCAGACCATAGAAAAATGTTGTTTAACAAAATTTTGTTAACCTCAACATAGACGTACTGAGAATGCAAACAAGTACACAAACACAACCATACAATCATAAACACACACACACACACAAATGTAAACATACAGAAAACATGAGCATGTAACCAAACAAATACAAATATACACTCAAACAAGTACATAAATACACAAACAAACAAAATAGGTCACAAACAAGAAATACCTATATTAGATTGAAAATGAGTTGTCATAAGTTTTCTTTGAAACCAAAAGTGTTTGTTGCTACAAATGTCTCACAGAACTTTATACAATAGATTAGACGTCCTTTCTCACTTTCCAAATGGTGTTGTTAACCATGATGTTTAAAATAGTTTAAAAAAAGTATTATTTTTTAGCTTTCATGTAGGATTCATGTCAGCACTCAAATGTTTTTTAGCAAGAGTCCAGAGACAGATGAAAATAGATGCGTGAAGAAAAAAAATGTAAGAGGTTTTTAATGACAGACTAAATGGTTTAGATTGTTTAAAACAATTGAGTTTATGCATTTCTCTTGAATGTGTGTACAGTAAGCGTTGCATACATGAAGCAGAAGAAATACATTACCTCATAAACGCATTGTGGTTGATGTTAAAAAAATAAAAAAATATATTATTTATATATATCATAACTTTGAAAATTCTTTTCAAAACACAATAAACATTCTTATGACTTTTTTAACTGCGAACAACCGGTTTGGTTGGAAAATAAAAAATAAATAAAAACATATTATGTTTCTTAGTTAGAATGCTTATAGTTTGTAGTAAAATCACATATATAAGCTAAAACATTTTTCTTTCAAACCACACGGTTTTCACACACACACACACACACACACACACACACACACACACACACACACACACACACACACACACACACCTCACAAAACTGCCAACAAGGACCTTAAATTTTTGTTTGAACGTTTAGCTGTAGCTGAGACCTTGGTGGAATTATTTTACGCACAGTTTTGGGGATGTTACTATGAACTTTGTAATAGGTTATAGATTACAAATTACCCTATTTAAAATCTAAAAGTTTGTGTAACCATATCAATTTCTTTAAAAAGTAATGTAACTGACAACATTTGATTACATGTTTTAAGACTTGTAATGTTTTCAACCGTTAATCTTTTGAAACGTGTAAACAGGACGGGGTTAACATTAGAGTGCTCAACAGCTAATGACCGTCAGACTTTTCAAAATCCTTCATAACTTAAATTAGGATTGTGATCATTTCATTTTAAAACACAACCACCACAAAAGCAGATTTGCTTGGAGATTAAATACATAGAGTAGTTAGAGTAGTTAAGGTGATTTATGAAATATATCAATTAAATCTCTACGTGTGTGAAAAATATTCAGATGTAACATTTTCATAATTAACCGCAATTTAATAATTTTTTCTCAGTGACTTTAACTGATTACATTTAATTTTTGTAATCAAATGATATAATTTAGCTATATGTAACTAGTTGACCCCTAACACTGATTATGCATTCTAACAAAAATAGATTGTGAAAGAGTTCATTAACCTCTTTAACTTTAGAAATGCGGACAGTGTCGCTTAACTCTAGTTTGGCAAACAAGGGTTTGTTCATAAAACAACCCAGACCCCCGACTTGAAAGCACCATAACAAGTATAGCCATTGCAGAAATGTATTGTAGAGATGCAGTAAGATAAACTCTGGATGCACGGTTGACCGACTTATCACATGTTTACCATATTATTACAATGCCCTGCTTACCTAGTTTTATGATGAAATATGTCTGTAAAAATAAACAAGCATACACACAATCTCCAGAATGGGGGCTGATGATGGGGGTTCATCATTTCATGATGAAGACAGACTGGATATTCAGACCACAGCAGCAGGACACGATTGTCTTTTTCTAAAGATAAAGACAATTATTTGGTTTCAGGACACACGAATCCTAACGGTTCACAAGATAACATAACAACGGTTGATCCATTACAGCATAGCCAACCCTATTTTAGCCTGTTTTAGCACATGTACAGTATATCGTATTATTCTTGAATATAGTCGTTTAGTCTAAATATGTGTTAACATTTATTTTATTGTTATTATATGTATTATATGTTTTTGTTTAACAAAGGGGTTCAATGTAATACGTTTAATTAATACCTCATTCAAGCTATGTAGATCTTCAGTTCAGGGAACTACAATACCCATCACACACCTCAGGCTTCAAACATGGCCGTCGTGGATACGTACGCATATTGTATGTGGCAACGCTCTAAATCATTGGACATCTGATTAAACGCATGCGCAGATAACCTAAATAAAAAGACGCACATTTCTACGCTGTTTGTGAAGTATACACTCCTTCCATGTTGTGATGTTACAAACCCTCTTTTTTGTGATCTGTTTTAGTGATGCAAAGTTCGATTCACTTCTGAAAAATTATTCCATTTGGACAGTTTGGTTCAATGAACCGATTCATAGGGACATTAAGTCATTTTCGCAGTTACTTCAGTACACATTTTTTTTCTTCTAACAACTCAAGAGTCATTTTATTTCCGTGAATCATCTAAATAAATGTATTGTGTGACCACATATTGGTGGTTATTATCTTTTGTTCATTTAAGTTAATGCTGAATCATCTAAATAAAGTTAACTGTGTGAACACATATTGGTGGTTATTGTCTTTTGTTCATTTAAGTTAGCGATGTTTGTGTTCGCAGTTTTATGCACAGTGCCTCTGTTGTTTGTTTAGCTTAAACATCAGTTTTTAGTCAGTTACAAAGGTGTCAGGCATTAAGTTTTTGTATTTTTAAATAACCTAATTATGACAGAGTTACAGGTTTCGGGTGTTTTTGGTGAGTGTAAGCGGTGAAAACTTAAATGTGGCCGTCGAGTAACGTTAGCTACTCAAATGAAGACAAATTGTGTAAGTGTTCATTAAGATGCCGAAATTAAAATAAGCGTACAAATATTCATAATGACAATAAGTATAATATACCCTAAAAACACAATAGCCCCTGCTAAGTAAACCTAAAATTTGCTAGAGTGGTGAGATATTTACATTTACATTTATTCATTTAGCAGACGCTTTTATCCAAAGCGACTTACAGATGAGGACGGTGGAAGCAATCAAAAACAACAAAAAGAGCAATGATATTTAAGTGCTATAACAAGTCTCAGTTAGGTTAACACAGTACATGTAGCATGGGATTTTAAATAATATAATAAATAAAAAGAAAACAGATTGAATAAAAAAAGAATAGAGCAAGCTAGTGTTAGAGGTCTTTACACACACACACACACACACACACATATAAATAGATATAAACCGCAATGTTTTTCATAGCGTTACACTTTGAAACCAGAACGATATGTTTCTGTTTGAATCTGTTTACCGCAGTTTCACCATCCTAATTGCAATGGTTTGGTCTTATGCTTAGGGCCTTATACGTTGCGTTTCCTAGTTTTTGCTCTCGTGTTAGTGGGTCTCTTTGTTCATACAAAGCAATATTTCTGTGAATTTGGGTATTAAAATATTGCTTTGTATGAACAAAGAGACGTTTACTTAACATTATTATATTATGATAATGTTTATATCAGATATAAGATATGTTGCTTATTATTATTGAGTTGTTAACAAACAAACAAAAAAGTTTCTGAATTCAGAGAACACAAGAGCGAGTGAAGGTGATCAATCTTTTATTTCAACACTATATTGTTGAATATACATCGATGTAGTGAAGAAAATGATCAAATTGTCATTAAAAACAAATAGTACTCTTGACATTACAGGCAATCTAACCAGAATAGAAAATCTCTGCAGATTAACATGTTTTGCTCCAATATAAAATCAACCAGCGATGCAACAATTAAACAGGTCATAGAATCATAATTTTTGGAAGCCAACAGCACACATTGATCTGTTACAGATGTACACAGATAGAGAACGTCATTAACGTCCATCTCATCTTCACATTCAGACATCACTTCCAGAATTTTACGTGCAGAAACATGCACCGGGTCCCTCCCAGTTAAAAATCTGCTCGTCAAATCAGGCCATGTATATTTCAGGGTTCTTACAAGTTTCATTTGGTTTCTGAGATTTTTTTTCCCGCTTGCTATCGCCCGTAAAATCGTGATTTGGGTCGCATTCCGCTGTGATGATCTTTTGCATCAGACCGATCATCTGTCCTCTGTAGTGTAGTTTAAAAACAGGGTCGATAATGTCTTTTACAAAACAGGTGTTTCCCGCGGCGCACTCCAGTTTTTCGACCTCATCAGCGCCGCTCCATTTACCCTCCATGGGTCTTTGTGCAGCGTCAGACGACTTTTTCAGAATTCGATTCTTTCCAAGGCATAAACTTTGCCCCCTAATCGATATAGAATTTTGTCGCCGAATGCGGATGTACTGTTTTAATTCACGATTAATTTCTGGTTTATTGATTTATTAACAGCAGGCAACTGTAGCGTTTATCAGCTGGTCTTTGTTGGTTTTAGTGATCGGACCCACCCTCAACCAGGAAGTCATAAACATTGGTCACGCCCAAGATAAGTTTCACTCAAGTCGGCCATGATATTTTGGTTTATGATTAAAAGGTTGGATAATAATTAATAAGCAACGATCTTGTATCTTATATCTGATATAAACTAAGATAATATAAAGGATAATATAATGATGTTAAGTAAACGTCTCGAATGAAGACGATGTTTAAAGCAATATTTTAATACCCAAATTCACAGAAATATTGCTTTGTATGAACAAAGAGGTCGGTTAACATGAGATCAAAAACTAAGAAAAGGACTCGTATAAGCGTAAACGTAAGACCAAACCATTGCAATTAGGATGGTGAAACTGCGGTAACACCAAGCGTAAGACCAAACCATTGCAATTAGGATGGTGAAACTGCGGTAAACAGATTCAAACAGAAAGAGCTAACAAAATCATGGAAACATATCGTTCTGGTTTCAAACTGTAACGCTATGAAAAACATTGCGGTTTATATCTATTTATATGTGTGTGTGTGTGTGTGTGTAAAGACCTCTAACACTAGCTTGCTCTATTCTTTTTTTATTCAATCTGTTTTCTTTCTTTTTATTTATTATATTATTTAAAATCCCATGCTACGTGTAAAGTGAAAGTGACATGACATTCAGCCAAGTATGGTGACCCATACTCAGAATTTGTGCTCTGCATTTAACCCATCCGAAGTGCACACACACAGAGCAGTGAACACACACACACACTGTGAACACACACCTGGAGCAGTGGGCAGCCATTTATGCTGAGGCGCCCGGGGAGCAGTTGGGGGTTCGATGCCTTGCTCAAGGGCACCTAAGTCGTGGTATTGAAGGTGGAGAGAGAACTGTACATGCACTCCCCCCACCCACAATTCCTGCCGGCCCGGGACTCGAACTCACAACCTTTCGATTGGGAGTCCGACTCTCTAACCATTAGGCCACAACTTCCCCTTAATGTGTACTGTGTTAACCTAACTAAGACTTGTTATAACACTTATATATCATTACTCTTTTTGTTGTTTTTGATTGCTTCCACCGTCCTCATCTGTAAGTAGCTTTGGATAAAAGCGTCTGCTAAATGAATAAATGTAAATGTAAATATCTCACCACTCTCATTATGTCATTATGTCATTATGAATATTTGTACGCTTATTTTCATTTCGCAATCTTAATGAACACTTACACAATTTGTCTTCGTTTGAGTAGCTAAAGTTACTTGACGGTCACATTTAAGTTTTCACCGCTTACACTCACCAAAAACACCCGAAACCTGTAACTCTGTCATAATTAGGTTAGTTAAAAATACAAAAACTTAATGCCTGACACCTTTGTAACTGACTAAAAACTGATGTTTAATCTAAACAAACGACGGAGGCATTGTGCATAAAACTGCGAACACAAACATCACTAACTTAAATGAACAAAAGACAATAACCACCAATATGTGTTCACACAGTTAACTTTATTTAGATGATTCAGCATTAACTTAAATGAACAAAAGATAATGACCACCAATATGTGTTCACACAATAAATTTATTTAGATGATTCACGGAAATAAAATGACTCTTGAGTCACAAAAAATGTGTACTGACGTAACTGCGAAAATGATTTAAATGAATATGAATCAGTTCATTGAACCAAACTGTCCAAATGAATAATTTTTCAGAAGTTAATTGAACTTTGCATTGCTAAAACAGATCACAAAAAAGAGGGTTTGTAACATCACAACATGGAAGGAGCGTATACTTCACAAACAGCGTAGAAATGTGCGTCTTTTTATTTAGGTTAAATGCGCATGCATTTAATCAGATGTCCAATGATTTAGAGCGTTGCCACATACAATATGAGTACGTATCCACGACGGCCATGTTTGAAGCCTGAGGTGTATGATGGGTATTGTAGTTCCCTGAACTGAAGATCTACATAGCTTGAATGAGGTATTAGTTAAACGTATTAAATTTAACCCCTTTGTAAAACAAAAACATATAATACATATGACAACAATAAAATAACTGTTAACACATATTTAGACTAAACGACTATATTCAACAATAATACGATATACATGTGCTTAAACATGACAGGGTAAAATAGGGTTGACTATGATGTAATGGATCAACCGTTGTTATGTTGTTATGTTAGGATTCGTGTGTCCTGAAACCAAATAATTGTCTTTATTTTTAGAAAAAGACAATCGTGTCCTGCTGCTGTGGTCTGAATATCCAGTCTGTCTTCATCATGAAATGATGAACCCCCCATCATCAGCCCCCATTCTGGAGATTGTGTGTATGCTTGTTTATTTTTACAGACATATTTCATCATAAAACTAGGTAAGCAGGGCATTGTATTAATATGGTAAACATGTGATAAGTCGGTCAACCGTGCATCCAGAGTTTATCTTACTGCATCTCTACAATAAATTTCTGCAATAGCTATACTTGTTACGGGGCTTTCAAGTCGGGGGTCTGGGTTGTTTTATGAACAAACCCTTGTTTGCCAAACTAGAGTTAAGCGACACTGTCCGCATTTTTAAAGTTAAAGAGGTTAATGAACTCTTTCACCATCTATTATTGTTAGAATGCATAATCAGTGTTAGGGGTCAACTAGTTACATATAGCTAAATTATATCATTTGATTACAAAAATAAATGTAATCAGTTACAGTCAGTGAGAAAAAAATAATTAAATTGCGGTTAATTATGAAAATGTTACATCTGAATATTTTTTCACACATGTACAGATTTCATTGATATATTTCATAAACTACCTTAACTACTTTAAAATATGAGTCAGATGTTTCAGGAGTTAAAGACCTATGCTAATTTCCTATTTGGCTGATGTATATATATTTGTTAAATTGAACTGTTTTACCAACCCATTGTTAGATGCCGTGGCATTTCCCTTCATAGGTGTGCAAAAACCTGATTTCAATCCTAATTTAAGTGATGAAGGATTTTGAAAAATCTGACGGTCATTAGCTGTTGAGCACTCTAATGTTAACCCCGTCCTGTTTACATGTTTCAAAAGATTAACGGTTGAAAACATTACAAGTCTTAAAACATGTAATCAAATGTTATCAGTTACATTACTTTTTTAAAGAAATTGATATAGTTGCACAAACTTTTAGATTTTAAATAGGGTAATTTGTAATCTATGACCTATTACAAAGTTCATAGTAACCTCCCCAAAATTGTGCGTAAAATAATTCCCCCAAGGTCTCAGCTACAGCTAAACGTTAAAACAAAAACTTAAGGTCCTTGTTGGCAGTTTTGTGAGGAATGTGTGTGAAAACCACGTGGTTTGAAAGAAAAATGTTTTAGCTTAAATATGTGATTTTACTACAAACTATAAGCATTCTAACTTAGAAACATAATGTTTTTATTTATTTTTTATTTTCCAACCAAACCGGTTGTTCGCAGTTAAAAAAGTCATAAGAATGTTTATTGTGTTTTGAAAAGAAAGTAAGTTATGATATATAAATAATATTTTTTTTATTGTTTAACATCAACCACAATGCATTTATGAGGTTATGTATTTCTTCTGCTTCATATATGCAACGGTTACCGTACACACATTCAAGAGAAATGCATAAACTCAATTGTTTCAAACAATCTAAACCATTTAGTCTGTCATTAAAAAACTCTTACATTTTTTTTCTTCACCCATCTATTTTCATCTGTCTCTGGACTCTTGCTAAAAACATTTGAGTGCTGACATGAATCCTAAATGAAAGCTAAAAAATAATACTTTTTAAAACTATTTTAATCATCATGGTTAACAACACCATTTGGAAAGTGAGAAAGGACATTTAATCTATTGTATAAAGTCCTGTGAGACATTTGTAGCAACAAACACTTGGTTTCAAAGAAAACAAGGAAACTTATGACAACTCATTTTTAATCTAATATAGGTATTTTCGTGTTTGTGACCTATTTTGTTTGTTTATGTATTTATTTACTTGTTTAAGTGTATATTTGTATTTGTTTGGTTACATGTTCATGTTTTCTGTATGTTTACATTTGTGTGTGTGTGTGTGTGTGTGTGTGTTTACGTTCGTTTGTGATTATGCTTGTGTTTGTGTACTTGTTTGCATTCTCAGTACGTTTATGTTGAGGTTGAAAGATCTAGGGGTTAATAAAAATTATAAATGTAACTAAAATAAACTAAATTAACTCGAATTAAACTACATTTTCCTATATGGTCTGACTTGTTAAAAAGATTTCACATCCTTTTGACCAGTAAATGAAGTTTCAGCTAACCTCGCGATCACAGACCTAAGCAATAAAGTTGAAATTGTCACCCTTTGATCACTGAATACACAAACATTTTTTTTTTTACTTTAGCTGACCTACAGCACACCATTTACAACACCAGAACCCCGGAAAACGAATTAGGTTACAGTTGAGTTGCAAACCCCGAAAACCTTTAGATGTTTTACAATCTTCGCTGACATTGTCGTAACAGTAAACACAAAGACGTCAGATGCCAGACACCAGACGCGTTTCTACGCACTACTTGAGATGAAATATTTAGCCTTTCCTGTAATGTTGTAAAAGTTTCTTTGGCAAGAAAAGCCCATCTTGACTTACCACATTCATTCCTGTTTAATATTTGTATGCCTAAACGCATGTTTTAATTGATATAGCAACGATATAGCAATGATAGAAGTTAATATTGATAACATAAAAGACGTATTCAAGGATTTAGACTACTAAAGTATGTGTGAGTGACTTATTAAAATTAAATAAAACAACACTTTTTTCCAACAAGGAATTTTTGTTGAGATGAAAAAATAAAATCGTATAGGTTAACCTAATTTTAAAGTAAAAACATCGGTTGCTTTGAACATTGATACAGAAAGGCATACATTACTGGTAGATTTACAAATACGGTCTGAGATTACACTAAATGTTTGTTAACACTCTGTACATCATAAAACAAATAAATGTAAAATAAATAAAACAACACTAAAGAAAAAAGAAAAAATATAAAAATAAAGATAATGTAGGGGAGGGGGGGGATTGGGGGTGAGTAACATATATTCATGTTAAGAAACCAAAGTCCTCTAATGAAGAATACAAAAATCTTACTTTGGAACTTTTCATTCCTTTTAACGTCTCCAAATACATCACAAATTCCTCTTTAAACGCCACTAAACGTGGGGGGATTTTGAAAAAACATACATTTATGAATGTAGAATTTCGTGCCAGAGGTTAATATTAACAAAATAAAAGACATATTCAATTATTTAGGCTACTAAAGTAAGTGTGAGTGGCTTATTAAAATAAAATAAAACATCAAGGAATTTAGTTTAGATTAAAAATAAAGAGCATATAGGCTAACCTAGTTTTAAAGTAACTCATATACATAGATGTATCTAAAGATCCTGAAACAGTCCATACAGCAGCAGCAGCTATTTATGTTCCAAGGGTTAGGTATAGAATACCAGAAAGAACATCTAATCATCCGTCTGTTTATACTACAGAAATGATACATATTTTTGGCTTTTCAGTGGGGTTTAACACATTAATATACCTAAAGTAGTCATATGTTCAGACTCATTTTCAGTACTATCAAGTTTAAAGAGTGGTGAAGCTTCTACTAGACAAGACATTTTGTCAGTCATTTTACAGAGTTTGTTCAGAATACAAGCAAAAACAAAGATTTATTTTGTATGGATACCCACACATATAGGTAATGAAGGTAATGAAAGTAGTGGACCAGATACAAACATTAAAGGGTCATGAAACCCCAGACTACTTATTCTAAGATTTTAGCAGAGGTGTTTGTGTTGCACATCATAGAAGACAATGTTAGCATCCGCTAATTTTAACTGTTGAAGAAAATTGGTTAATTTTAAGCTTTTTTGCTCTATTTTCATCTTCCGGATTTAGAATCTACATTGTGTTGACGTCACGATTTTTGACGTAGCAATGGCATATAGTACATTGATGACGCGTCGGTGTCTATTCAATTATTCATGAAATTGCATGTTTATCCTATGAGAAGACGCTTCGCTTAATTATTCACAACAGCATGTGTTCATTTGCTATGAAAGACTCATCAGACTGTGAAATGACATCGCACACATTAACAGAGAAAAATTCATGGATTGCAGAAGAGTGTTTGTTTTTTCTTTGTAATAAGAGTTCGGCACAAACGCGATTCATTCACTTGGTGAGTGTAACCATTTTTATAGCTCTGTGACACAACCTGTCAGAAGGCATACATAAACGCCACAGAATAATATATATGTCTCATTTGTGATTCGCTTTGAATAAAAGCGTCTGCTAAATGACTGAATGTGTAATATGTTTTCGATGCAGAGTGCAAATGGCTGTGCATTTATTTGTGCTTTTAGCTCGATGGGAGCGAAATGAAACTTTCTGAACGTAAAGCTTTGTGTGCTGTCTGTCTCCCCTCTTTCTTCCCCCTCCCCCGGTCCGCTGCACACCACGCCCACTTTTTTAGCATATTTTAAAACTGTGGTGAGAACTAACCTGTGCTGAAATGGGGGGTTTCATGACCCTTTAAAATATCAGACATCAAATTTAATACTCCAATGAGTAAATTAGAAATAAAAGGGCTAATAAAAAAACAAAACAAAAAAAAAAACATAAAAAGATACGTGTCAAATTAAATGGGGTGGTGAGAATAAAGGACGGCATTTATATAATATTCAAAGAACAGTCGGAAATGAAAGGAGAATTTTGGGGGTAGAAAGGAAGATCTCGCCATAGAATTGGACACATTGCACTTAATCAGTCATTATTTATAAGAGGAAAAACATGTGTCTGGACTTTGTGTTAAATGTGATCTTCCTGAAACAGTTGAACCTATTTTAATAAAATGTAAAAGATATGACAACGGAAGATTACAACTTACAGAAGCACTTAACATAGAAATAATCAGATCTCATTTTAGATTTTGTTAAATAAAGATGTGGCTATAGAAATGTTTCACAGACTAAGTATCTCAAAGAGTTGATAAACAGTATTTAAATAATCACTACTAAGTTTATTATTATCATTAATTTTATTTTTGTATTTCTTTTATCTCTTATGTTTGAGTTAGTTTTCATTAACGTCAATGCTCCACACTCCTGCCCTGTAAGTGGCGGTAAATGCACCTAAAGCCTTGCGTGAAAGAGGAAGAAGAAGAAGTGGTTTGAGTGGGACCGGACGTAAGCATTCTGAGTGTGTCTGCGTTGCTGTGAGGTTGTTTTACGGAGGCTTCGCAAATTCTGCTGGGAGATATTTTTATTTTCTTTCGTTTAACTCTCTGTCAGTAACAGTCTAGATTTTTACAATTGTAGTTAGTGGTAAAGTACAGCATAGTTTTGACAAGTATCTTGTGCTGGTGTTTTAAAGACGGGGTCCGATGTATTTTCTTTGAGATCAGCGTAAATGCCTACCTTTTTTTTCTTTTGTTTTAACTTTTCACCCGACGTGACAAACGCTTACTTTCTTGGTTTGTAACATTGCTTTACGTTAGCTTCTTTTTTTAGTTTGAGTCGATCTAACGTTACCGGAGACATCGTAACACTTTGCTGTGAGATCTTTTTTTCTTTTGTTTAACTCTCTGTCAGTAACAGTCTCGATTTTTAAAATTGTAGTTAGTGGTAAAGTACTGCATAGATTTGACAAGTATCTTGTCTGATGTATTTTATTTTAGATCCGCTTAAATGCCTACCATCTTTTTTCTTTTGTTTTAATTTTTCACCCCGACGTGACAAACGCCAACTTTTCTGGTTTGTATCGTTTCTTTACATTCGCTTCTTTTTTAGTATGAGGTAAGGTACAAATGCTTTTTGTACCTTTCTTTTTATTTCATTTGTAACAACTTTAACACCGTTTTTACATTTTTCCAACTACGAAAACAATCATTACATTGTTTCCATTTCGCATGTGTTTATAACCTTTTTCTTGAAATGCACTGTGTACTTTAAACCTTAATAAAAACTTCCCTTATACCATTTTCACGATTTTACATTTCAGAGTTTAAAAAGCACATAGATCCCAACACACACACAACAAAAAACCCTTTGCCCTCCCTCACCGAAATTCCTTCTTAGGTTCATAAGTTCATATTTAGGTCACTGGGCTGTACAGAGAGGGGAGGGGGTGTACAAACAGGTGTCCAGAACAGATGGCTTTTATGACCCTCATCAATCAAATTTTTGGAGACAAGGTGCACAGGATCCTCTCTCACCTCAGCTCTCAGAACTTCATGGAGTAAACAATAAAAAAAGAAGTGTGTTTATGCACCTGCTGCCTTTTGATGGTGAAAAGTACGGATGGCCTATGTGTGAAATGCTTGTCTTTTCTTGATGGTAAAGCCAGATAAAAGCCTTAAAATCCTTCAATGATACACTTTTTGATTTTTCTGTACAAAAATCTACTTTGCATCAGATTCATAATTTATTATGAACCAAAATGCAATACCAACTTCAAATAAACTGCAGCTCGCTGGAGGGGTCAAGCTGCATAATCATTTCTAAAACTTTGGTACAAGTCTAGCCCTTTCTCGTGTTGCTTGCTGCTCTTTTCACTATCAAATGACCAGCAGGGTGGCATGCGTTTAAATCCAAGTAATTCTGAGAGCTGAGGTGTACATTTAGATTTTCTCAAATAC
Source organism: Carassius carassius (assembly GCF_963082965.1). Taxonomy (NCBI): domain Eukaryota; kingdom Metazoa; phylum Chordata; class Actinopteri; order Cypriniformes; family Cyprinidae; genus Carassius; species Carassius carassius. The sequence goes on along the minus strand of NC_081766.1, from coordinate 24,226,701 downwards.
ATACATACATACAATACATACTCTTTCTCTCTCTCTCTATCTCTTTCACACACACACACACACACACACACTATAATTTGCTGTTATACTCCATATAACTCCATATACAAGACATAAACTAAGCCTTTTATTTGCACAGGTCTATCTTAAGGGTTAATGGCCCCACCTAGTGATCAACTGTAAAAATAACACATTTTACCTCTTCCCAACAGGGAAAACCACCAACCGCCAAGAATGCATGATTTTATGGTGTCATGGCTTTGCAATCAAAAAATGTCATTATAATGGAAGTCAATGGGGCAAAAACAGCCACGAACAATAAATGAGGGAGAAAAAATAAATAAATCTAATGCTGCACAAAAACGAAAAATGCATCAAAGCCAATGTTGTTTCTAATCTTTGACATCCCAAGACTGTGAAAAAAGTTCAAAAAAAAAAAAAATTCAGCCACAATTACTTTTATATTGTAAATAAGTCATTTTGTTTGCCCCCCCCTTCCCCCTCCCCCCCCCCAAGTTTATGAACTTGGCAATTAAAGAGTTAAATTCTTGTATTTAAAAAAAAAACCTTTTGGTAGTTTTGATCAGGACTAAGGTTGATTAATAGATTTATGCAAAAAAACTAATTGAAAAACTATATTTATCTGAAACATTTTTACAGCAGTTTAATTGAGTGGATGTTTTCATCCCATACAAAACAAAAGGGTAGTGAATTTGAACAATGCACAAGGGTTAAAATGTTTTTTTGCAATGCAGAAAGACATGTTTTAATGTGTTAGAAGTTCTATGCACAGAGACTTATGTTAGAGCTTCAATGCTTTGTCAGTTTACAGCTTTCTGAGAACACTAATGCTGAAATAGAGCTTCTGTTCAAATGAAGTCAAAACAAGCCCATGTATGCTGAAAAGCTTCTCTCTCAGTGAGAGAAAGTTGCCTCATTCAATGTTAAGTGCAAAACTTGCTAAAATGAAAGATGCTTCTGTCTCATGAATTAAAATGTTTTTTTGCAATGCAGAAAGACAGTTTTTAATGTATTTGAATTTCTATGCAAAGAAACTTATGTTAGAGCTTCAATGCTCAGGTTTGTCATGTTACACCTTTCTGAGACTACTAATGCTGAAAGACCGCTTATGTTCAAATGAAGTAAAAACAAGCCCATATATGCTGAAAAGCTTCTCTCTCAGTTAGAGAAAGCTGCTTCATTCAATGTTAAGTGCAAAACTTGCCAACATGGAAGATGCTTCTGTCTTATGAATTAAAATGTTTTTTTTTTGCAATGCAGAAAGACAGTTTTTAATGTGTTAGAATTTCTATCCACAGAAACTTATTTTATAGCTTCAATGCTCATGTTTTTCATTTTAAGGTGGGTGCTATTAGCCGCGTTTCCACTGTCGGGCTAAAAGCAGGCGTGCTAGTATGTGCCAGGGCCAGTCGCGTTTCCACTGTCACCTCTAGTGCTTGATCGTGCCTCGTCAGTGCTTCCTCGGGGCCAACGGCCAGGGTTTTTTGGCCCGACGAAAACGTGTCAGGTTACGAATGTAACCATGGTTCACTGAGTAGGGAACGAGACACTGTGTCCTCAAGGGGTCGCTATGGGGAACACCTCGTTGTGACCTGTGTCTGAAGTATACATTGAAAAAAGGTGGCAGTACCCCTTACAGACAAAGGCCTGAGCTACATACCCAACTTAATTGTTATGGCCTCGGCCCGGGGCAGAGCTGAAGGCTTGGAATTAGGAAAGCAGTGTAGTTTGATGAGCTGCCGCTGTTTGCTGTGTTCGTGTGATCTGTCCAAGCCATCAGCTGCAAGGATGATGCATCCAGTTTGTATGTAAGGATTGTTGCATATTTAATATCAAGGTGTTAGTCACTGACCACAACGTAAGCCTTTTTTATTTATATTTGTTTTAGCAGTGATCGCCACAATGTTAAATGCGTTTGTTCCATATAAACATTCCTAGACATGTCTGGTATTGATCGTTCTTTTGTGTTCTGATCGGGAATATTATTTAATGTGTGATTATTTATTCTTTATAAAGATGTAAATCAGTTTTATGTCTTAACAATGTGATGTTGTTCTGTTAATCTGCTACAAAACCAAACGAGTGATTAGCGTTCTCTTTATGTAAATGTTATTCATATGCACCTTGATTCTATCCATTTATAGAGCTTTATGTTCATAGGGACAAATGATCACTCATGACATGTAGTTTTCTGTGAAATATCTGGTCTCCCTTCATTTAACTATATGTTAAGTAGATAAATGCAATTTATGTGATTATTATGAATGCTTTGGTCTCATTATGTAACAATAAATGTTACTATTGTTTACATATATCTTAAGTTTATTCATTTCTATATTGTATTTATTTTTGCACACTATCTTCACCTGTGATTGTACATCTGTGGGCCTTCCTTTTCTCTACTAATACACCATTGAAAGCTAATCACCTGTCTCCTCATTATTGGTGCTCTGACTGAAACCCTAATGGTTTACTCATCCATTACCTGATCAGAACCTAACAGTCCTAAAGTCTCTCCAACAAATTGGTACTTCGAGCCGGAGGAGTATTCCTTTCTGACATGATGGATCCTGATGAGGAGATTGTTAATGGTGCTCGTCCTAAACGCCATACTCGTCCACCAGCTCACCTTCAGCAGTATGAAGTACAGTATACCAAAGTCAGACCTGTCGCTGAGTATGATGTCCCGCATCACTGGGAGTCACCTGTCCACCGGACCATCCCCCATCCTTCCAGACTTACGCCACTCCCCCTGGTGGTGACCTGCTCTGTTCTGATGGCTCACAGATCATGTCCTCAAATTATCAGCCTCCACAGCATGCTGAATTCCATCAGCCATCCTTCTCCTCACCTCAAGTGGCTGGTTTCATTTCCTCTGCACATGACAGTAAATTACAGCTCCTGCGTCATGAGCATGCACAACTAATGCAGACTCAACAGGCTTTCCAAGCAGACCTGAGAGAGCTGAGAGAAGTTTGTGCAATAGTTAGTTAGTTCAAGTTGCTCAGTTACTTCAAGCTGACCTTAGTCTAACCAGAGGCCAGAATCTCTCATCAGCACAGCCACCAGCATTGCAGCTATCCAGTCCTCCTGTGAGGCGGTATGAATCCACACCTTTCGCGGGGGATGGACATTTTGCTGATCTTCCCCCACCGCCCTGGCCTCAGCCTGACATTGACTGGATGAAGCAGGTGGGTGACCTTACACTCTCTGACACGGGCGCCACTGTTCTCCACCCGGTGATGCCAGAGAATAGAAAGTATTCTTTTGTGTTCTCGGCTGCTGAAACTGTGGTCAACCACATCAGCTAGCTTTCAGAAGATTGCTAGTGTCCTTGAGAGTCCTGGCATAAAGAGAGGTGATATCTCAGCCTTCCAGAGGTTTGCTCTCCAAGTGCAGTCACCTATTGAGAACTCTGGGATGTGACGGTGAGCTGGAGTTGAGTTGTGGGTCCCACATCGCACGCCTCCTGAGTAAGCTACCCCCTGAGCAGCGAGTTTTGTCGGCATATGTTCCGCCAACCTGGCACAAACCCTAATCTGATTGATCTTTCAAACTGGCTACGTTATGAAACTTGGTGCCACAGTTATGATACTGAGCCGATGTACAAGGGTTCACATGCAAAATCAGATTCAGGGAAGAGAACTGTGACCATCCTACATGGAGTTGGAGAATCCCCAGTTGAGACTCCTGTCCATTGTAAAGGTCCTGTTTCACACACCAAGCCTGCCAAAGTGAAACATTATTTTCCTTTCTGTGATAAGACTGAGCATTAGATTAGATTAGATTCAACTTTATTGTCATTGCACAAGTGGGCACAAGGCAACGAAATACAGTAGACAGGGGAAGAGATAACACCAAAACATTAGGAAAGAGAGGAAAAAAACAACAACACCCAGACTGTGCTCCCATAGGAGCACAGTGTGAGAACCGGAAAAACACCTCAGCACAAAAGCACATAATCAATACACCATAAACACACGACTTGCAACTGGGGACAGAAATTGGAGGGGGCGAGGTGATCCAGCGCAGGGAAACAGCCATCCGGTCCTGCAGCTATTACAGCGCTGGTCACAGACTCTGTGTAAGAGTTTGTGTATTTGTAGGCCTGGAGATTTGCGATTCTCTCTAGATGCCTCAGTCCGCAGATTATACAGCGTCACAGCAAGTTGCCATGGAGACAGCCTTGATTAGGTCCTAGACAGAGTCAACAATCAACAGGGGTCTGTGAATGGGGCAAGGAACGCGAGAAAGTTCTGGCTGCAGTGCTCCCAGGGAGAAATTTGTTGTTCCAGACTAGCCAAGGCCAGCGCTGGTAAAGCTGAAGGAAGATAAGATACCAGTTGTTTGGTCTAGTAGCCGCATTCCATTTCACGGTCACTATGATTGTTCATTGTCCATTTTGGTCTCCAAATTCTCAAATTTCCTTTCCAAAGCCTTGAGCTTCTTCGTGATGCTATCCATATTGCAGTTAAAAGTCTCAGTCTCAATGCTGACCGCTCTGCCCACTGCTTCAATCCTGACGGGCAGCCTTGCGAGGCTTTGGACAGCTGTTCCCGTCTCCTTAATTTTTCGATAACCCAGGGCAAAGCCTAATCCAATCAGCAGAAGACCTGTTATCATGGTTCCGAATAGGTAGATGTCTTCAATGTCCTCCACGGTAAGCCAGTGTGCCTCCTTTGTTAAGCTTACCTCAGACCAGGTCAGGACTTGAATTCGCAGTAACAACTGATGTTGGTGCTGTGCCAGGGCACACCATGCTGCTCAGTGTGACCTTAAAAAGCCTTGCAACATCTGCCAGGGCACCCATCTCCACCCTCTCCATGAGGTGAATGTCAGTCCATTGCCGAAGGAGAATCCATCTAACATGGAGAACAAATTCCTCCCCAGATTAGGTTCTTTCTGTATAAAACCTCTGTCAAATGATGAGTTATGCTCAAAGTGGTTCCAGTGAATCTGCATTATGAAGATCGATCCTTGAACACCTTCATTCTTCTTGACGATGGGTCAGAGAGAACCATTCTACTCTGCACTGCAGTTAAGGCCTTGGGGATTCAGGGTATCCCAGAAAATCTTCCATTGCGGACAGTGAGAGATGATATTTATGTAATTCATGGTTGTTCTATTTCCTTTCAAGTTTCTCCCCTCTTTAATCCTCAAAGACTAAGACAGCCGCCCGTGGCTAAAAATAACTGTTGTTTTTTAATGTTTAATAACTTTTGAAATGCTAATCCAATCTGAATGCTTTAAAAAGTGATGTAAAGAAGAGATTCTCCACGTTTCGTAAAATATCTATTTCTCAAATTTGGATATTCAGAGGCACCGTAGTGTACGTGATTACGCCTCTGAGCCAAACAGAAATGATTGTTGACGCGTAGTCCCACCCCCGAGCCCAGATTAGTTCAAACTGTCCCATATTCAAACAATAAGTAGTCTTTTCAACTACTACTTAAAATATTTCTTTGGAAATATGAACAAACACAAAGTGAAAGTGAAGTCTGTCGCAAGTGCATGAATACAAAATAACACATTTGCATGAGAAAACTAAAAAAAAAAAACACGACAGAGCACAAAAAAACACACGACAGAGAACTTTGACATAAAAGAAACCAAACCAAGGATGAAACAGTGGTACATATTTGATAAAGCTCTAGGATTTATGTCTTAGGTCGCTAGGCAATGTCCCGGTAAAATCGATTCTGACGCAGATTACAGTCAGCGGATCGATCATTTATATTATGTCTATTAAGTCCTCTACGTCCACTACGTTCTCAAAACTCAGGCAATTTGATAATACCTAGAATATCAAAATCAACTGCGGGCGGCAGATCCTTTTCCTATATGGTGCCTAAACTCTGGAATAACCTACCTAACATTGTTCCGGAGGCAGACACTCTCTTGCAGTTTAACACTCTCGAGTCGATTAATGCGGATAAGCGTTATGAGTCATTTTCTCCTGATAACCCCGAAAAGAACTTAAATTACACTTTCATTTTTAATCGTACAGATAAGAGCAATACATCAATCGAACCTGTAAAGGGTCTTCTTTTTTTTGGATACAGACATAATAACAACAAAACTTTGTGCACTTATAAAATAAAGATAAAAAACAAGGTGTGCTGTTTGCAGCCTTTGTCTGCGCTGATCTTCATTTACAAACATGTCATTAAAATGAACTGTAACTCAGTGAATACTCAACGAAGAGACATGAGAGAGATATCTATAGAAAGCTTGACATGTCTACTTTTAAACTAAATAAGTGCTGCCGAAAACAGATATTCTGTGTTAAAGTAATCCATATGAAAATAACGCAATGTCCGTTTTTCAAGTCTCCTTTCATTATATCTAATGTGACCACGCCCCCGCGCTGAACGCGCTATTCAGATTCAAACTGAAGCGCGCGGCTTGAATACGCACACGCAGAAGAAAAAGCAGCGAGACTGTTCTTCAAGTTCTTTTATTTTACTGTTTACTTCGCGATGAGAGGAATAAGACATAATTCACCCCAAAAAGATGTGATGTGGTTGAGGATTTGAGAAATGCATTTCCTCAGAAAAAAAAGAATGAAGCATGTTATTCAGCAGAGATCATAAACATGAGTAAGTCTCTTTTTATTTATTTATATACTTGTACTAGTTTTCACATAACGTGTAAACATTTTACTAGTTAGACCTTTCACAAAGACTTTTTCCAAACTATAATTCCTGACTAAATGTATAATCAAGTGAAACATTATGAAGTTTCAATAACAATATACAATATATACCATTCAAAAGCTTGATGTAAATAATATAAATATAACAAATAAATGTAAGTGTAACAAATGTAACAAAAAATGGTGTTCTTTTAATTTATCCCCCCTAAAAAAACTGAAAAATATTCTCAGCTCTTTTCAACATTAATAATAATAATAATAATAATGATAATAACAATAACAATACATTTTTTTTGTAGAAAATCTGATTGTTAAAAGGATTTCTGAAGGATTGTGTGACTGGAGTAATGATGCAAAAAATTTGTTTGAAAGTCAGCTTTGATTGTTCCTGATGAACTGTTTAACTGCTCCCCCAAGTGGATATTAAATTATGTTGGGGGATAATTAAATATATTCTAAATAAACTACAAACATAAAATTATATAGATTTATTTTGTCTTCACATTCTTTCTTGTAACTCCTTCCTCTCAGTGGCAGAGATGACTGAATGGCTCATTATGCAGCTCATTATGCAGGCCTTTGTCTTCTCAGGTGTAAATCACAATGATATTCATGATAGCTGACGCCTACTCGCATATGACTTTTACCAACAAAAAGTGTCTTAGAAAATTTAAATCAATATATTGTTTTCTGTAAGTGAGTAAACAAGATGATTTTCACATAATTTAGAAAGAAAAATTCTAGGCTACAAGCTCCAGTTCTCAAAAATCCCGGGAACCATTGTTCTTTATGTGTTTTTTTGCCTTATTCAAGTGTTTTAACATTTTTCACTAACCACGCATAACATAACACTGTAAAAGTACAGTGAGATTAGATTTTACCCATTTAGATATTTATAAGAAACTGAAAAAAAAAAACAAATGTCAGGGCACGACAAAACTTCTCCAGGCCCCAAAAATACCCTTAGTCTCCAGAGGGTTAAATCTAGATTAAAGACCCATCTCTTTAACCTGGCTTACACATAACATTCTAATATGCTTTTAATATTCAAATCCGATTTTTAGGCTGCATTAATTAGGTAAATCGGAACCGGGAACACTTCCCATAAGACCCGATGTACATGCTACATCATTAGAAGAATGGCATTTACGCTAATATTTGTCTGTTACTCTCTTATTCCGAGGTCACCGTAGCCACCAGATCCAGTATGTATCCAGACCAGATGGTGGATCAGCACCTAGAAAGGACCTCTACATCCCTGAAAGACCGCGGAGACCAAGACAACTAGAGCCCCAGATATAGATCCCCTGTAAAGACCTTGTCTCAGACGACCACCAGGACAAGACCACAAGAAACAGATGATTCTTCTGCACAATCTGACTTTGCTGCAGCCTGGAACTGAACTGCTGGATTCGTCTGGTCCCCCAACTGAGCCTGGTTTCTCCCAAGGTTTTTTCTTCATTCTGTCACCGATGGAGTTTCGGTTCCTTGTCGCCTCTGGCTTGCATAATTGGGGTCACTTCATCTACAGCGATATCATTGACTTGATTGCAAATAAATGCACAGACACTATTTAAACTGAACAGAGATGACATCACTGAATTCAATGATGAACTGCCTTTAACGGTCATTTCGCATTATTGACACACTGTTTTCCTAATGAATGTTGTTCAGTTGCTTTGACGCAATGTATTTTGTTCAAAGCGCTATATAAATAAATGTGACTTGACTTGACGTGTAAATAATTATATAAATATATAATTCTTAAGGGTAAGTTTGACACTATTTTTTCTGTTGCACTCTGAATATTTCTCTCTCATATTGTAGTGTAGTTTGTGTAGTGAAGTGTAGTTTGTGAATCATCTGCACTGTTTTTGCACTGTATTGTTGAAGACAATTTGTGCAATTGTTTTTACTATATGCTGCATAGTTTGTGTTTATTGTTCATACTCAGATTGAAAATATATTTCTCAGAAGAAGAAAAAAACTTTTTTTGTTTGGTTTTGTTATAAAATAACACTCTTTCCATTTTCTTTACTCATTAAAATGTTTTTGGACACAACTCTATTGTTAGTTAACGAAATAGGCCTGTTTTTCACTTAAAAGCGCAGATAACAATATTGTAACAAATGGCTATAACTTGCTTGGGGAATGGTATATCTAAACAAAATTTCATTTGGAAGTGTAAAACACCCAGACAGAACTTTCTAAAGAAAAATATCCAAACTTTAGATGTTTCTGTTTGAGCACACAGTAAAAAAAACACCTAACTGTTGCTTGCATTTTTCTTAAAATTCTCTCATTTAATTTATTCTTTGAGAAAACGAAAGTAAAACTGAGACTTTAAATTAGTTTAACTTAAACTCTACATTCTCCTGTTTATAATGATATATGGCACTTGATGCTGACTGCTAGAATAGGTCTGAAAAACAAAGACAAGTGCAGGTGTGTCAGGTGCCCCAAAAATGTTCTAGGTCTTTAAGGGTTAAACCTCAGACCAGTTATAAGATAAATCATGCCTTCACGGCTGATCGTATTAACCTGTCACGCCAGTCTTACCTAGTAGAACAGCTATAACAGAAGTACAGACATCTGTGCGGTATTCCCCTCCATCCACTCACTGATGTCCAACCTTTACTTCTCATCGGTTCAGATCAGCCCAATCTCATAACCCCAACAGAGCCTGTTCGATGGGGCAGCCCAGGTGCACCAGCTGCAGTTCACACACACTTAGGTTGGACACTCCAGGGCCCTATACCTTCCATGGGCTGTCCTCCTACCCCACGGCAATGTCTGCTCACCTCTATGGCTCCAATTCAGGAAGAACTCCTTCAGAATGTTCAAAGACTGTGGCAGTTGGATATGGTTCCACAGTGGGAGGGCAAAGAGGTGACCAGGTCCAAGCAGGATCGGGAGGCTCTTCAGCAGCTTGACCATAAGACTCTCACCCTGGAAATGGAGGGGATCAACAGTTTGGCTAAAGAATCTGTCCTACCTACCCTTCGCAGTGTGGAGAGGCGTCTGCTGAATGAGCCTGTCAAAGCTGAGGTCTATAAAGAGAAGATGAGGAAACTCATTTAGACAGGAGCTGTTAGGAAGGTGACTGACCCTATACCTGATTCAGATGAATGCTGGTACATCCCCCACCATCTCGTTAGACACAATGGAAAGTGCTGCCTTGTCTTTAACTGCTCCTATCAGTATCAGGGACAAAGCCTTTATCAGTACTTGCTGCCAGGACCCACCCTCTGGGCCTCACTGTTGGGCATCCTTATCCGTTTCAGAGAACATCCTGTAGCAGTGAGTGGGGATATTAAAACGATGTTCCATCAGGTTCGCCTTATACCTGAGGACTGTCCTCTACTTCGTTTCCTTTGGCGGTACCTGAAGATGGATCAGGCCCTCAGAATTCTTGAGGGCCGGGTATTACCCTTCGGCACAACCTCCAGTCCTTGTTGTGCTACCTATGCACTACAGTGTCACGTGCAGCAACACTCCCTGATGGATGAGGCAATTAGATTCTCAGTGGAGAGGTGTTTCTTTGTTGATAACTGCCTGCAGAGCCTGCCTGCTGCATATGAGGCTCGTGACTTGACTGATCGACTACGGAATATCCTTTCCGGAGCTGGATTCGAAATTCACAAATGGGCCTGCAATGATCCTACTGTGCTGAGTCACCTACCTTCCCATGCACAAGCTGCAAGTGTTGAACTGTGGTTGATGCAGGAGAAATCTGACATCCTTGAATTGCCACTGGGTCTGAACGGGAACTGGCAGACGGACACTTTGTCCTACAAACATCGACCTGTGAGACTCCAACTTTGAGGAACATCTATAAGGTCCTAGCTACCCAGTACGACCCCCTGGGGTGGCTTCTACCTTATTCCACTTGGGCAAAAGTCATCATTAAGCAGCTGTGGAACAAGCCAAGAGGGTGGGATGACCTCAACCTACCACCTGAGCTCCTCCAGTCCTGGAATGCATGGGAGGAAGAACTCAGATCTCAGAGGAAGAAGTATCTCCTTTCCCCGGTCTTATGTTCCTCCTGAAGTTGTGCGGGATGGAGTCACCCATGAGGTACATATCTTCTCGGATGCCTCTGAGCAGGCAAATGGAGCAGTGGTATCTCCGGACTATTGACCAGGATGGTCAGACCTACCTGTCCTTCATTATAGCATGCTCTTGTGTCACTCCTAAACGAGCTCACTCCATTCCAAGACTGGAACTCTTTGCTAGTCTAGTTGCGGCACAGCTGGCTAACTTACTGGAGATAGAGTTAACCCTACCAATCAAATCTATTTCCCTGTGGACAGACTCTACTACAGTCCTCCAGTGGTTGAATTCTGACTCTTCCCGTTACAGAGTCTTTGTGGGGAACAGAATCACTGAGATCCAGGAGTTGGAGGAGAAGTGTTCCTGGCATCATGTAAGAACTCCCTTGATGATTGGACAGTCATCTCGGGATTTCAGTGAGCAAGGTTGCCCGACCAGCATTTCCGGCACTGGCTGTGAGTGAATCTCGGTTTCTCTTATCTCTGTCCGTCGTTGCGGCACGCAGTGGAGACATCAGCAATTTGGCACTCCAAAGGTAGTCAATCAGTCCAGCCGACACAAACAACGCAATTTCTGGGACCAGTACCTAAACCGAGGCCTAAAGAGGGGCCACTCTCGTTCGAGAGGGTTTTGGGGAACAGCCCTATTTTGCAGTGCTGTCTGGCAGTTGACATCTTGGTGTTGCCAGGTTGTGTTAAAAGTCACAAGCTGTTTGAGCAGACGCAACGCGACACAGAGTAACGGAGGGCCGAGGACACTGCGGTTGAGTGTTTGGGGAGCGCCAGAGAGGTTGACCAAGCCACTGGTTTCCACCTGAATGGCTTCAATTCACCGAAAAGTGAACCAAATGTGATAAAATCCATCCCCTTATTATAAGTCACAGAATATTAGACATTCCCCCAGATATATTTTAAGTGTTTGACCCATTGCTTCTTCGAGCCACACAATCTTTCTAGGTTTCCTAGCCCAATAGCCCCACTCACCTGTTGGCCCTATCTTAAAACCTAGCAGTAGGCTTAGGCCTCCTTGTTCTCACTAACACATTGTGTCACTATTGTTTTTATCTTATTTCAAGTGTTGTGTTTCACTTTGATCTTTTTCTATCCTCTGTTCTGTTGTGATTTGTTTCTTTCATTTCACATAGAGACAGTAACATGTGAGAGCCACCAAAGAAGCTAAATAGTAGAGCGACAACCAGCAGCCAGTGTCATCACGCGACCTGCTAGGCTACTGCCTGTCAAATCTCCATTTCAGGTCCTTCGGTGACCCAAGTTAATTGGATGCTAAACTGTCTGACTGTTTGCATCAGTTAGCACCAAAATTCTCATAAATGGCACAGCCCGTATGAATATAGCTCGTTAACCGTAGAACCGACTTGCATTGGTCTTTTTGTGTGTGTGCTGTGTTCCAGTCATCCAGTCCAGCAGTCCACGGGGGCCACCTCTCCACATGGTTGAAAGCAGTGACAACCCCCTTCCTGCCCAAGGATGCCAGTAACCTGCAGCACCAAGAGCAACTAGACACCGAGCTAGATGAACTGATGGCACATGATCCAACCCAAAGCGAACACTACAAAGAACTCGCCAAGATCCTCGGAAGCCTAGTTCACATTCTCGTCACCCAGACACGGCTCAGCGAACGGCGCAACATCGACCTTGAACAGCAAGCAGCAAGGACCAGGCCCAAACCCAGAGTCGCCTTGATCAGCTCCTCCTCGAGACCCAGAACCAGCGTGAGAAAGAGGACGACACAGATCCAGAGCTACAGAAAGAAGTAGAAAGACTTCACAATGCCCTGCAAGATCTTCTCCTCGACACAGACCAAAGAGAACAGCTGGAGAGAGAAGCCAGAAAATAACTGTGATGCTCTCCTAAAAAGAGCAGAGACTGAACTGAAAGAAAGAGACTCTAAAACCTGGGCCTGCGAAAAACACTTGCAAGCGGCCCGAGCTAAAATCAACGAGATTACTCTGAAGAGAGACGAGCTCCAAGATGAACTTGACACTGTTCACGCAGAACTGAAACATTCTTACAGATTACAGAGTGGCTGGAACGGAGAAACACACCACAGAGTTTCTCCCTGCCCGCCACTCCAACCCTTTCAGCCAAGAACCCAGAGCTGAAAAAGGGGGTGTAAGCCCACGGCTCAAGAATAACCAGCTTACAATAACACCTGTCAACAACGGAGGGGGGAGAGCCCTTCCAGAGAACGCACACTAAACCCTAAACCCTGCACAGCTCACAGAAAACTTGACAAGCTAGCCAGAAACGTCCCTACGTTCAATCCAGATCCTGCAGGAGGACATGACGTTCACGCTTATTTACAAGACATTGACTTTCACTTGCAAACTGTCGCCAACGTGACAACTTTGGACACATTGTACCTGTTAAAAATCACATCCAGCCGTGATGTGCATAGTTTTCTGGATCGTCAACCAGAGACTGTCAAAGCAGACTACCAGCAACTGTGAGAAGCTTTGATTCTTGAATTCTCTGATACAGACTCAGACCATGGGCTCCTTATTGCTATGGACCTCAGACAGGGCCGACTTGAAAACCCACAGACTTTCTACAGTCAGCCTACTTTGGAGCATGCAACAAACCAGGTATGGAACAGGATGTCGACTTAAAAACTCTGTTCCTCCGAAACCTACAAGCCAGTTGGAGTTTTCATCTCAGAGTCCCAGCGTGTCCGCGTAACATGACTACACAAGAGTTAAGGAACTTAGCCCACAAAGCTTACACCAAGCAAAAGACTATTTCTGAAAAGACTGTGAAAAACCCCACAATCTCTGTCTCTGAGCACTGCTCGGAGTTAACCCTAGAGGACGCCCCACAACACCACAGTCACAGACCTTTTTACAGAAAGTCAATACCGTTACAAGCCAGCAGAGGGCAACACAATCGTGGTGGTGCTCGTCCAAAGCACCAGAGCGAGCGTTCTGAAAGATTCTGGGACCGGCGACCCAAAAAGAGCCGATCCCCACCGTCCAGGACACAAAGCCCCGACAGCCGGCAGTGGAACCACTGTCGACATGACACTGGTAAGCTCAATCCTGAGCCCACATCAGAAAAACACAGGGCAGCCACGTCTGAGACAGCAGAGATCCTGGGTGCTGAAAGATCTTCTTTACATGAAAAGTCGCAAGGAAGACAAGAAAGACAAACCAAACATCTTATGTCTAAACGTAAGAACTGAAACCAACACCCTGTCTAACTGCCATCTGTATAAGCCAACCAGCCCGAACACTGCTCGTCATCCACAGACCCAGTGCTTTAAGTGGGCCGGTACGCACCAGTACTCAGTAACGCCACTTCCAAATATAGCTCTTGAGAGTACCGCCACCTCTCCGTGCGCCCAGAACGTGCTTTTAGCGTACCGGAACGCTCATTTGGACATCTGTTTTTATAGAGGTTTTAATCTTTTGCCTGCGCTGCCGCTTTTGAGAGCACCCTTCACAATGCAATTCGTCCCACCGAGAGCAGACACTACATTACCCATACAACCTTGAGTTTTACAAGTTATAAGCGCATGCATCGCTTTTGCCGCTGTCAATGTCAACAACTCAACTTGGCCGGAGAGGGTGTGTGAAATGCGCACACTCGGCTCGGTAAAAATTCAAATACAGTGAATAAAAGTTAGTAAGCTCTGCTGTCTTCAGACTCTGAGTACTAAAAGAACACGGTCAGAATCAGATGATGACTCGCTGGCTGACACCCCACCAAGCCAGAATGATATCGCTGCAGGTCAGACGCAAGCTAATGAAGTAATGCAGTAGCTCTTTCAGGTAGGGTGACCAGACGTCCCGAAAAATTCGGGAAAGTCCCAAAATCTAAACTGTTGTCCCGAATCCTGAATCTGGCCCTAATTGTCCCGAAAATTATACTAAAGCAAAATCTTGAGTAGTTATTCTCTGATAAACATTAAAAACTGTCTGCGGAGGTTGAGTCGTCCTGCAACCAGCCCCCGCCGGCTGCTCATTGGCTGCAGCATCTTTTTTCTAAGTTCTAAAAAAATACCGTAGGCGGCTAGGCACAAATTTAGATATTCATTTATCTAATTAATCTATATGCACAAAGATAATACGACCTTTTTGTTTTAAAGCTTGATGAAGAGAGCACAAGTTTCTGCAGCTGCGAGGAGGACAGTGATGCACGCGTACAGGAGTGATTGACAGTTCGCAGCACTGTGTACAAAAAATACTGCGCTAAACAATTATTTCGTTATTTTCATTTAAGCTTATTAGCGTTAGCGTTACAGAAAGGTCTGATTTACGCACTGTTACAACAGTCATTGTTTTTTTTTTGTTTTTTTTTTTACAATGACATTTGAGTTCATGATTTTAATGTTGTTGTTTCTTGTGGCAGACTAAAGAGTAATGACAGACGGTTGATCTTTGAATAAAAATGTTTAGTTAAGGTTTGAAAGGTTGGCTACGAAGTCTAATATCATAAGCCCCCCATCCCATCACCCAAGACCGCAGACACCCCCCTTACCTCAGGGGATGAGGGGAGTCATCAAAAAACAAAACAAAAACAAAAACTATATAGGCTTTTATTGAATACCGGCACCTCTTTTTGGCCACTTAAAGCATTGCACAGACCACAGAGCTAACTGTCACATCACAAGGTGACAGCATAACCCAAGCTCCACAGCTGACAGCTGCCTACATACATTCCATTCACCTGACGATTGGTCCTATGAGTCTAATCCATCCCGTGTACATTTCACCAATGCACACTTACCCACTCCTCATCAGCAAAGACTTGCAAGACCACTTTGACCCTTTACTGAACTTCAAACAGCTAAAAGTCTGGGCTCAAGTGCGAGAACCTCTTCCCCTCCAGCCACACAGGTCGCCAGAGCCAGACTGCCGGGTCACAGAGGTCACAGGAACTCCCACAGAGCCAGACTGCCAGGTCACAGAGCTCACGGGAACCCCAGCAGCCAACCATGGGTACACAGCCTCAACAGCAGACCAAGGCTCAAGTTCGCTCCTCTGCACCTTAGTCAACGAACAGGGAATGGTGGTACCAGCTTACACCAAAGGGGTCACTGTTCGGCTCAACATGTGATGTGGTCAAACCTTAAACCACACACTGGGTTTCTTCCAACCCTCACCTGAATGTGTGGAACTCGGACTCACACTTGAAGCCACACCCCTCACTGAAGTGTCATCTTGTATAGTCTACATCCTGTGCAACAACTGCACGGCAACTGATATCAACATTCCCAAGGCCTACTGGCTGGGATGGCTAGTGAGCCATGACTTTAATGACTTTGAACTTGTACCACCTGTCATTGGGCCCATTCAACCTGCACTGATACCCGAAGGGAGTACAAACAACACATTGTTCACTGCACCCTTCAGATTCATCGCCATCACATCTGTCATGCCGGTGACCAAAGACCAGGTGTGCAGAATGGATCTGACAGAGGACCAACACTTCGCAGTATACACAGTCTCCCACCAGAACGTCAGTGAGACTGATGAAGCTGCTACACCTCATAAAGAGCATAACAACTGAAGGTTTATGAAACTTTAGCCAATAAAGCATTTTTTTTAAACAATGGAACTTAAAGTTGTGAACTAAAATATAATTTCAACCATACAGCATGTGATTAAATAAAATGCATACTTTTCATAACATTTCATTATTCATAAAATGCATAACGTTTCTGGTGTTTGGATTTGTACTTCAATATGATGAGCTCTCTCTCTCTCTATTTAACTCTCTCTTTAACAGCATTAGCTAAATGAAATACGTCTTCCTTCAGTTAGAATGAATGTTTTCCTGCCTTGCTAAATGTTGGTCTCATGGTCAATAAGTTGTATTCGCTCAATCTGATTTAGTAAAGTCAAACCGCAGACAGTGAAGCTGCGTCAGTTATAGCGGAGTCCCGCGCGCACAGGGTGGTGGAGTGTGTGTATATATAAACCAGCGGTGGTGTAGCAACATCACCGTCAGGGAAAAGATATGCACTCCTGACATCGAACTGCTTTCCATCTCCGTTCGCCCATTCTATATCCTGAGAGAATTTCCCCAGATATTTCTGACTGTAATATATATTCACCCCAAAGCAAACACACAAACTGCTGCCAATATTATTCATAAAGTGACTCAAAGACTTCAATCTCTTTTTCCCCGGATGCCCCATGTCTGCTTATGGGGGATTTTAATAATTGCAAACTGAGTAAATCCCTCAATTTTTATCAATATGTCACATGTCCAACTAGAAAAAATAAGACTTTGGACAATTGCTATGGTTCAATTAAGGAGGCTTATAAGGTCTCTCCTCTGGCTCCCATAGGATCTTCAGATCACTGTACTATTAGTCTGTACAGTCCCGGTGTACAGACCTATACTCAAAAGGGGGGAAGTTAAAACTAGAGAGATTGAGATCTGGGACGAAGAGTCTGTTCTGAAATTACAAGGTTGTTTTGACTGCACTGATTGGTCTGTTTTCATTGACTCTGCTTCGGATATCGATGAGCTTGTTGATACTGTATGTTGCTATATTTCTTTTTGTGTGGATTCTATTATTCCAAAAAAACATGTCAAAGTGTATGCAAATAATAAGCCATGGGTCACTAGCTCATTGAAACAAGTATTAATGAAAAAGCATAGTGCTTTTCATAACGGGGATGAGCATGAAATAAGGGAGGCAACGAAGGAGGTCCGAGCAGAAATCAAGAAGGCTGAATTGCAATATAAAAATAAGATAGAGGAAAGACTGGGCAGTAACAACCTGAAGGTAGCATGGGATGGGGTGAAAAGAATGATACGGTTGCAAAAAACACAAAAAAAATCAGTCCAATTGCCAATGTATACAAATGATAGTGAGTTATCTGAAGCATTGATCACCTTTTTTTCACGTTTTGATATTCATGACTTTTCAGACAAACTAAAGAAATTAACTGAGGAACAGGCTCAGGTAAAATCTATTCCTTTCTCAATTACAAAAGAGGAGGTTAGGTCTGTATTTAAGAGAATTCAAGTAAATAAGAGTCCAGGACCGGATGGAATTACTGGGAGATTGTTGAAGTGCTGTTCAGAGCAGCTCTGTGGGGTGTTTGCCTACTATCCAGCCACATGTTTTAGCCAGTAAATTATTATCAGAAGTTAACATTGAGAGTAATCTTGTGTGCTGGATTATGGACTTTTTAACTAACAGAACACAGCGAGTTCAGGTGAATGGTTGTCTCTCTGGAAGGCGTGTCTCTTCCACTGGCTCCCCGCAGGGTTGTGTACTTTCACCTTTACTATACATCCTCTACACTAACGATTGTAGGAGTCAGTATCGAAATAGACACATCCTGAAATATGCGGATGATACAGTTATTGTCAGTTTACTGCAGAAACATGAATCTCAGCATGGGCCAGTGGTCGATGAGTTTGTAAATTGGTGTGACAGGTCTTTTCTCCATCTTAACACTTCTAAAAACAAGGATATGCTCATAGATTTTAGGAGAAAACAATCTGGTTCTCCTCCACCCACCTATATAAAAGGAATCAGCATAGAGGTGGTAGAGCAGTACAAATATCTGGGCACTGTGATAGACAATAAACTTAAATTTAACATAAATGCAGAGATGATCTGTAAAAAGGGACAACAACGATTGTACTTCCTAAGGAAGCTTAACTCTTTTAATGTTGATAAGGTTATCCTGTCTTTATTTTATAAATCTTTTATTGAATCTGTCCTTACTTTTGCTTTTATTGCCTGGTATGAGGGCATCAGCCTGAGGGAAAAAAATAACCTCAGCTATATTGTAAAGGTGGCTGGTAAGTCAATAGGCTGCCCACAGGTTTCCTTGACAAATATTTATGAGAGGCAGGTTATGAGGAAAGCAGATGCCATATTGGATTGTGTAAATCACCCCCTTCATTGTTCTTTTGAGGTCCTCCCCTTAGGCCGGAGATTCAGAGTCCCTCGTTTTAAATCAAATAGGACAAAGAACTCTTTTATACCAAGTGCAATTCGGTTGCTAAACTTGCATAATTCTTGATCTAGATGAGTAGTAGTGTAACAGTGTTTTTAATTAGTAGTTGTATTGTTATTTGTATGTGTATGTGGTGTTTACCTGTTGTGCTACCTGTGTGTTTACCTAGCTGTAAGACAAGTTTCCCTTTAGGGGACAATAAACTGAAACTGAACTGAACTGTATTGACGGCAAAATAGACACACCTGTTTCACAGGTGCAATATGCCAGTGTGTCACTGGCCTAAGGTTTTCAAAAGGCATCACGCGAGGGTGAACATCACTACAACTAGGAAAAAAACGATTGTGATTCAAACGCAGCCCCCGTCGGCATTTAAACAGACCTTTGCTCTTAATTCTTAAGTCTAAAAACTGAAACTGTTGATGCTGCACTTTACACTTTGGAAAAGTTATATATATATTTTTTAAATATGAGCAGGCCTAAAAGCTGGGATTGGTAATGCTGCACTGTAATCATAGTTATTTATTTATATTTTTCATTATATTTTATTATATGATATTGGTTTGAGACTGAGAGTATTTTATTTAGTGGAGAACTTTGCAGCAGTATTTTATTTCTTATTATTTTTTTATTTTATATATATTTTATTAAAAAGTTTTTTAAAAACGTGTAAACAAATTGTTAAAAAAAAAGTTTATAGTAATAAACAACCTGCAGTTTAATGTTTGCATTTCTTTCCCTTACTGTAACGAAAATGAACCGAACCGTGACTTTAAAACCGAGGTACGTACCGAACCGTGATTTTTGCGTACCGTTACACCCCTAGTATGCTCACTACCGTTAATCCTCTCATGTTGATTAATGTATAATGTGACAGTAGCAAGTTGTTAGTTCCATTACACATCTGTAATTCACATTTAGCAGATGTAAACTGATGTTTGTTTATTCTGTTTATTTCAAAAGGACCACATTTATACACATAAGGAAGCTATGATAGCATTGCAACGACAGTATGGCCAGCCTCATCAACTGGCACAGAGCGAGATCGCAGCCCTGCTGAACTCACCTGATATTAGAGTTGGGGATGCAAAGGCATTTCAGAGTTTTGAACTCAATGTTGACTTGCTAGTTGGTATGCTGATGTCACTCGTGGGGCCACAGGGGCGAGAGCTCTCTTGTACGGGGCATGTCGATAGATTACTCAGTAAGTTGCCCAAACACTACCGAGACAGCTTTATAGAGCATTTACAGTTGCGAGGCCGATTGCACAGCACAGCGTTTATATACCAAGATGGTGCAACGCTACCAGACAGAGAGAGTACAGGTCTCACGTAAGGACTGCCAGTCTGTACCCAAGCCCCAGACTCGATCCACTGCAGTCTATCATGGCAGTGAACAGCCCATGGAAGCTAGCACAGGGCAGTTCTGAAAGAGTCAGGAGCATTATCTCTCACAGTGTAGCAAAATCACTGAGTGCTCACCTGATCAGATTCTAAAGTGGATAAAGGATGGGAAAAGATGCTGGAAAATGTGGACGCACAAGTCATAAATGGGAGGAATGTACTTTGAAGAAGCTCTGCAGGGACTGTGGTAATATACATCTCGGAGTGCTGCATTCCATTGCCCAAGATGGTCCTAACGGTGTGCTGCTGACAACCTCTCACGAGCGTGCATATCGTACTTCTCCTAGTTTGACAGGGCGTGTGTACTTGAAAGTAGTTCCAGTGCTTCTGTGGAGAGGCAAGAGGTCTATTTCAACTTATGCTATCTTGGACGATGGGGCTCAGTGGAGTATCATCCCTCCTGCAGCAGTCCAGCAGCTTGGTATTGAGGGAAGAGAGGAGATTATGGCCCTTTGCACCATCCGCCATGACATCACAGAATTGAAGGGGCAGTCAATTGACTCCCTGCTTTCCCCGCAGTCAAGGCCAGAGGAGAAGCACAGCCTTACCGGTATCTTCACCTCGCCTCTCCTCACGCTTACCGAGCAAACCTACCCCATCAAGAGGCTCCAGCGATGTTATCACCATCTCAGAGGGATCCCCATTCCATCTTTCACTAGGGTCCAACCCTTAATTTTAATTGGGTCTGATTATCCTACATTGATTACCTAAAAGGAGCCCATCAGATTGGGACCAGCGGGCGGACCAGTCGCTGTACGCACGCAGCTCGGTTGGGTCCTCCAGGGACCAGATGGATTGCTCCCACATCAGTTACCTTCATCTCAGTGTTTGTTCACTTCTCTTACATCACTTCAAGATCCTGTCTATCAGCATGTTGAACAACTCTGGCAGCTCGATGTCCTTCCATCTCGCAGCGAGAAAGTGATAACTCGGTCTAAACAGGATCAGATGGCTGCAGACATGTTGGAGACCAGGACGCGATGAGTAGAAGTTGATGGAGTCTGGCGCTATGCTACTCCACTCCTTCGTGCGCCAAATGCTCCACCGCTGAAGGGGACTATGGAATCCGTTTTGTCCAGCCTCAGGAACACTGAGAAACACCTGAGTAGAGACCCTGAGAGGGCTAAGGTGTACGAAGCTGAAATACAGAAGCTCCTTGATTCAGGGTATGTTGTCAGTGTACCATCAGAAAGCAGCAGGTAGACAAGGAATTGTGGTTCATACCACACCACCTCGTGCAGCATAACGCCAAATACAGGTTGGTCTTCAATTGTTCCTTTGCCTACCAAGGTGTGTCTCTTAACCAGCAGTTGCTTCCAGGTCCTACCCTCGGTGCCTCACTGCTAGGAGTACTTCTGCGGTTCCGGCAGTACGCGGTCGCCATCAGTGGGGATATACGTGGTATGTTCCACCAAGTGAGACTCCTACCAGAGGATAGACCCCTTCTGAGGTTCATTTGGAGGAACATGCGCAGAAAGGACCCGCCAGACATCTATGAATGACAAGTGTTGCCTTTCGGGACGACCTGCAGCCCCTGCTGTGCCACCTTTGTGCTGCAGATGCACGTTCGCTGACTCGCCTCACTTAGCCTCCGGGGGCTTTGAAATCAGACAGTGGGCCACTAATATCCCTTCTGTTGTCCAGCACCTCCCATCTAAGGCTCGTTCAGAGAGCATCGAATTGTGGCTACGGCAAAATCATTCAGACCCATTGGAGCCGGCTCTTGGCTTAATGTGGCACTGCCTAGAAGACAGCCTGGGTTACAGCCATCGTACACTAGCAGAGGATCACCCGACCATGAGTTATATTTATAAGGTCTTGGCAACGCAATATGACCCTCTAGTATCCTCCATTCCCTTCACCACTCGAGGTTCTCGTTCAGAGACTCTGGACCAAACCGAGGGATTGGGACGATCCAAATCTTCCTGCAGACCTGCTGGAGAAGTGGAACATATGGGAGAAGGAACTGCCTGATCTCTGTAAGCTCAAACTTCCAAGGTGCTATCTTCCTGCCGACTTTGATGTGGAGAAATCAAGATTAAGCCTTCATGTCTTTGGCGACGCTGTCCGAGGTTGCTTATGGATCAGTGGCTTATCTCCATGCGATAAGATCCACACCACCTTTGTCATGGCTAACTCTAGGTTAGCCCCCATGCGTCAGCTGTCGATGCCACGTCTCGAGCTGTGTGCAGCATTGACTAGCACTCAGCTTGCACAGTTTCTCAGACAGGAGCTAACCATTGCCATAGAGACAGTGACATCATGGACTGACTCGACTACAGTGCTCACCTGGATCCAGTCTGAGTCCTGTAGATACAAGGTGTTCATCGGGACAAGTGTGGCAGAAATAAAAGAGTTGACTGAGCTCCACTCTTGGCGATACGTTGACTCCTCAAATAACCCAGCGGACAATATTACCAGAGGGAGGACGCTCAAGGAGCTGGCGAACTCTGACATGTGGAGTCGACGCCCAAGATTCCTCCGTGAACCGCCAGACCATTGGCCAGTCAAGCTCCTAGTTGAGGCGCGAGAGGATACCTCAGAAACAAGGAAAGCCGTATTCTGTGGATTAGTCACAGACGATCGAAATGCAGAACCTTGTCTCAGTCCACCTGCTCCTTACTCCAGTGAGCCCAACTCATGCCGTTCATTTCTGTCACAATGTTCACTGACAATGTTCACTGAAAAAAAAAATCAAGGAAAACGTTTTAAAAGATGATGCTAGGTTATTTTAGAGGTGTCAAGTCAAGTCAAGTCACCTTTATTTATATAGTGCTTTAAACAAAAAACATTGTGTCAAAGCAACTGAACAACATTAATTAGAAAAACAGTGTGTCAATAATGCAAAATGACAGGTAAAGGCAGTTCATCATTGAATTCAGTGGTGTCATCATGTCAGTTCAGTTTAAATAGTATCTTTGCAATCAAGTCAACGATATCGCTGTAAAATATTGACACATACGCCTATGAATATATATCTATTTTTTTTTATAGGCGTATATGTGTCAATATTATATATATATATATATATATATATATATATATATATATATATATATATATATATATATATATATATATGTATACTCTTCACGCTTTATATGTTACCCTTGGGAGATATCATCAGGAAAAATGGTGTTAGCTTTCACTGTTATGCTGATGATACTCAGCTCTATATTTCTTCGCGGCCCGGTGAAACACACCAATTTGAAAAACTAATGGAATGCATAGTCGATATAAAACACTGGATGACGAGTAATTTCTTACTGCTAAATTCTGAAAAAACAGAGGTGTTAATTATAGGACCTAAAAACTCCGCTTGTAATAACCTAGAACACTGTCTAAGACTTGATGGTTGCTCTGTCAATTCTTCATCGTCAGTTAGGAACCTAGGTGTGCTATTTGATCGCAATCTTTCCTTAGAAAGCCATGTTTCTAGCATTTGTAAAACTGCATTTTTCCATCTCAAAAATATATCTAAATTACGGCCTATGCTCTCAATGTCAAATGCAGAAATGTTAATCCATGCATTTATGACCTCAAGGTTAGATTATTGTAATGCTTTATTGGGTGGTTGTTCTGCACGCTTAGTAAACAAACTACAGCTAGTCCAAAATGCAGCAGCAAGAGTTCTTACTAGAACCAGGAAGTATGACCATATTAGCCCGGTCCTGTCAACACTGCACTGGCTCCCTATCAAACATTGTATAGATTTTAAAATATTGCTTATTACTTATAAAGCCCTGAATGGTTTAGCACCTCAGTATTTGAATGAGCTCCTTTTACATTATAATCCTCTACATCCGCTACGTTCTCAAAACTCAGGCAATTTGATAATACCTAGAATATCAAAATCAACTGCGGGCGGCAGATCCTTTTCCTATTTGGCACCTAAACTCTGGAATGCTGTGAAATATTGACACATATACACCTAAGAATATATATATATATATATATATATATATATATATATATATATATATATATATTTATAGGCGTATATGTGTCAATATTATATATATATATATATATATATATATATATATATATATATATATATATATATATATATATATATATATATATATATATATATATATACTCTTCACGCTTTATATGTTACCCTTGGGAGATATCATCAGGAAACATGGTGTTAGCTTTCACTGTTATGCTGATGATACTCAGCTCTATATTTCTTCGCAGCCCGGTGAAACACACCAATTTTCAATACCAACTGTTGAGGGGTGGTGGCTGGAGAAAGGACACGCACTTCTGTGAAACAAAGACTGTGTTACTTTTGAGCTGAAAAGAATTAAGTTGTGAACCTTTTTTTTTTTGCTTTATTATTAAACACACCTACATACTGAAGAGATCGTTGAAGTGGTGTTTACTGGGAACTTGCACAAACAAAAGATCCTGAACCTATCATGCTGTCACATAGGGTGGAGAATGCTGGCCTTGGATAACTGCTGATGTTCCAGAGTGATGTGGAGGACCTCACAATCCTCTTTTCTAAGCTAAGTACACAATCAATTGATTGTAAAATGGAAAAGTTACTGAAAACAATGATAGAGGGCAATAAAGTGCAGCAGCAAATCCAAGCTGGCTTGCTGGAGGAACAAATGCGGGCTAATAACCTTAAAGTTAAAGAATTGGAGATGAGACAAGCCCAAGATGTTAGAAGGATACGGGCTAGTGACTTTATTCCTAAAATGGGAGAGAATAATGATGTCGAAGCTTATTTGCATGCCTGTGAGACAACTGCTGCCAGAGAAAAATGACCAAACCTTGGCCAATAGGTATGACTCCTTAAAGAAATAAATATTAAGTCACAGTGGTATTACAGAATTCGGGATGGCCCAGAAATTCCATGCATGGTGCTTCAGGAAAGAGCAGCCACCACATACACAGATTGAAAATAATCTTTTGCTGCCTTGTTGGGCAACTCTGTGTTCCAAGCTATGGCATGTCCTGTATCAGTAAATAGTCAAGATGTAGAGGCATTACTGGATTCTGGAAGCATAATTACCCTGGTTGTCCTTGGTCAACCCAAAGCAAATCTCACCAGAAAACCCAGTTCCAGTTTCGTGTGTGCATGGTGACACCTGTACATACCCCACATCTGCAGTAACACTAGTCACGACTAGAGGGAAGAATGAAATTCAAGCTGAGGTGGTGGGATCCCTGCTGGTACAGGTATTAATTGGACGAGATTGTCCTGTGTTTCATATGTTGTGGCAAGACGTACAAGCAATCAGAACAAGAGAACCACAGCGGCCCAGGGGTAAAGTCAGACAAAATATAGTAAATCGTGCAAGTCAAAATGTCCAAACTATAACACACCACACCCTTCCAGTGCAGACATGGATGTATAGAAGAGACAACCTGGAAACCCTCAAACCCATAGGGCCACAGTACAGCAACTAGCCCACACTCACCTGCATGGGGCATGTTTAGGGGTGGAAAAAAACAAATAAAGACTATTAAAACGGTTCTTTTGGCCTGGTGTGCATAAGCAAGTAGAGAACTACTGCTGTAGTCGCCCGGAGTGTCAGCAGTGAGCTCCAAACCTAATTTTTGTAATCCCTTGATTCTATTAACCATCATACAAACCCCCTTTGAGAGGATTGGGATGGACATTGTGGGGCCTCTCCCGAAGAGCGGCAGGAGTCACCAATATATTTTGGTGATGATAGACTGTGCAACCCGCTACCCTGAAGTGGTGCCTTTAAGGAAAGCTACATCAAAACAAATTGCCAAATAATTATTCCTGATTTGTACTAGAGTGGGTATCCCAAAATAAATTCTTACAGACCAGGGGACCCCATTCTTGTGTTGTATAAAGAAAGAGCTCTGCACCCTCCTAAAGACAAAGCAAATAAGAACATCAGTGTACCATCCACAGACAGACGGCCTTGTGGAGCGTTTTAATAAGAACAAACAAATGCTTCGTAAGACCATTGACATAGAACTAACTCGGATGTAAAATCACCAAACTCTTTAATAAAGTCTGTATGGTGCCCTGGTGGCCTGTATACAGTAGCCAGTACAAACATAACAGGGGATTTATCATTAACATTTGTTTCTCTGGATAATGTTATTTGAAGCACCATTACTTCAAACGAGTTATACTTGAAGACTGCCCTCTGAGAAATCCTGAAAACGTTGTTGTAAATTGAAGCAACACCTCCCCCTTTGTCTTTTAGACGCGGCTCATGTTTATAACAGTAATCTTGGGGGGTGGACTCATTTAAAATAATGTAATCATCAGGTTTTTGCCAGGTTTCTGTCAAACAGAGCACATCCATATTATGATCAGTGATCATATTATTTACAAAAAGTGTTTTCGTAGAAAGGGATCTGATATTCAATAAGCCAAGCTTTATCATTTGTTTATCCATATTGCATCTGTTTTTTATTTGTTGAACCTCAATTTAATTTTTAATCTTAACTTGGTTTGGACGTTTTTTGTATTTTCTAGTTCGAGGAACAGACACAGTCTCTATAGTGTGATATCTAGGTGAAACAGTCTCTCTGTGCTGAGAATTAGCTGACCTCTGTGACGTGAGGCAGCTAGCAGATGGTCGGTTTAGCCAGTCTGTCTGCTTCCTGACCTTGGCCCCAGTTAGTCAAGTATTAACACTAAGACTATTTGCCATATTTCTAGAGAGAAGAGTGGCGCCACCCCAGGAGGGATGAAGACCATCTCTTTTCAACAGGTCAGGTCTGCCCCAAAAGCTCGTCCAATTGTCTATGAAACCTATGTTATTCTGTGGGCACCACTTAGACATCCAGCCACTGAGTGATGACAATCTGCTATGCATCTCATCACCACGGTAAGCAGGGAGGGGACTAGAGCATATTACAGTGTCTGGCATCGTGCTTGCAAGTTCACACACCTCTTTAATGTTATTTTTAGTTATCTCCGACTGGCGAAGTCGAACATCATTAGTGCCAGCATGAATAAAAATCTTACTGCATTTACATTTAGCATTAGCCAGCACTTTTAAATTTGCCAAGATGTCATGCGCTCCCGGTAAACATTTGACTATAATGGCTGGTGTCTCTATATTCATGTTCCTTACAATAGAATCACCAGTAACTAGACCACTTTCATCAGGTTTCTCAGTGGGTGCATCACTGAGTGGGGAGAACCTGTTTAATGTTTTGATCGGAACAGAAGAGTGGTGTTTTGACCCATGACTATGCTGCCTCACTGTCATCCAGTTGCCCTGCTGCAGGGGCTCTGTTGCCGGAACCGAATAATGTACAGGAATCCCTGAGCTAGACGCATCCAAAGCCGTATCTAGAGCCCTAACATTCTTACTGTCCTCAATTAAAGTTTGGATACGTGTCTCTAATTCTGAAATCTTCTCTGTCAGCCTAACTATTTCCCTGTATTTATCACATGTGAATCCCTCATCGCCGACAGAGATAGTTAAACTGTACATGTGATGTACACAAGAGGTGCAAATAACAATAGCAGGAGAAGCCATTACTCACTGTGCTTGATGAAATATTCTTACCACAGTTGTTTGATGAACTTGTGAAAAACTGGAGCGAGAGAGAGAGAGGAGAGGAGAAAAGAAAACAGCGATAGGTATGAATGAAAACACTAATGTCAAGCTAACAAGTGCTAACGCAATGCAGGTGCACTGCACTCACAGGATTTAAAATAAAAGTGAACGATCAAAATTAATCTGATAAGATTGATCGATAATATCAGAAATATGGTGGGAATTAAGTTATATTTTATCACTTTAAACAACAGAGAGTGATAGTAAGTTCAAGTTCAAGTTCAATACCTTTATTTGTCCCCCAGTGGGGCAATTAGTTTTACAGCATAGGAGCACACAAACTTACAAACACAAATACACATAGTATAATAAAATAAAATAAATATAATGCACATTCTGATCAAATAAAATAATGTGTAAGCTACCTTACCCTCCTAGCATTTAGAAGAGAGACATCAGACAGAACAGAGTGTTTAAATCTGTTTGTTTTAGCAAATGGGAGTCTGAGCAATGAACCTGATGGTAGAAACTGAAACTGTAGATATAAAGGATGAGAGCAGTCAGTCAAGATAGAGTTTGCTTTCTTAAACAGCTGTTTTTCGTAAAGATCCTGTAAAGTTTCTTGTGGAAGCCCTATAATTTTACTACTGACACTAACAACCTTGTTCAGTAAGTTCCTCTCTTTTACACTCAAGGATTGAAACCAACAAACAAGGGAGAACGTAATAATAGACTCAATAAAAGAACGATAAAACAAAATCATCAAAGTAGAGTCAACCTGGAATTTAGATAGTTTTTTAAGACAAAAAAGATGCTGCTGGCTTTTCTTATGGATCGAGTCAGTATTTTTCTTAAATGTCAGCTTGTTATCGAGAAAAGTGCCTAAGTACTTATAAGACTCTACCGATTCGACTGTCTGACCATCAATCACTATAGTGTCAGGGGAAGGCTGAGCACGTCTAAAATCAATGCACATGTCTTTTGTCTTTAAAACGTTTAAGGATAAAAAAGATTCCTGACACCATTTTAAAAAGTAATCAATCACAGGACCATGCGAAGTTTCAGTGCTATTCAATAGGCTCACTATGACTGTGTCATCCGCAAACTTCAATATATGACGGTTTTCAAAACTACTACAACAGTCATTTGTGTACAATATGTACAGCAAAGGAGAAAGAACGCACCCTTGTGGTGAGCCAGTAGATGTTACAGATAGATCAGAAAATTTGCCATTTACTCTGACTCTTTGCGTTCTGCCTGTAAGAAAGTCCAAGATCCAGCCAACAATACTACCTTCTAGACCAAAGTTATCCCTTAGTCTCTGGATTAGTAGATGAGGCTGAATAGTGTTGAAGGCAGATGAAAAATTAACAAACATCAATCTGACATGGTTGTTTGGACTGTCAAGGTGCTTACAGATGTAATTCAACAGAGTTATGGTGGCATCCTGAACACCTCTCTTGGTCCTGTACGCGAACTGCAGGGGATCCATCAGGTGTTCAGTAGTTTTCAGCAGTTCAGCTTTGATCAGTTTTTCCAGTGACTTCATCACTAATGAAGTCAGGGCTATAGGCCTAAAGTCATTTAATGATTTGGGATGTTTAGATTTACCAACAGGGACTATAGTAGACTGTTTCCACAGATTAGGCATCTTCTGTTGAGACAAGGATAAATTAAAAATATAATTAAAAATCGGGCCTAATTGTACAGCACAGTTGGAGAGTAATCGACTACTGATATTATCTGGACCAGCACTTGTTCTTATTTTACAGTGTTTAAAAGTTTTAACAACCGAATATTCATCAAAAAGAGGGGAAAAACATTGTTTTGATTCCAGTGCTGTATTTCTCAGCGTCATTATTTCATTATTGAAAAAATGCACATCGAATCTGGAGTAAAATTTGTTTAGCTCTTGTGCCAGGACCAGATCAGAGGTGAACCCATCTAATGAGACACTTTTCTTTACATTGTCAGTCAAACCGACCATAGACCTGATACTGTCCCATGCTGAACCCATATTATTGTTGCTAAGCATGTCTTCTAATTTTCTTTTATAAGATAATTTAGCTCTCCTAATTTCCCTTTTAATTTCCTTATGTACAGACATTAGCTCAGTAGAATCTCCCTGTTTAAAAGCCTGTTTCTTTTTATTTAGTAGCACTTTAAGTTGTCTACTTGCCCAAGGTTTACTATTTGGGTAGGTTCTGACAGTCTTTACAGGAACAACAATGTCCTCACAGTAAGTTATCCATGAACTGACCACATCAGTGAGCTCGTGAATGTCTCTAGAGGATTCAGTGAACACCTCCCAGTCTGTGCTCTCCAGACAGCCCTGGAGGGTGAGGGTGGCCTCTTCCGACCACACTTTGATGTTTCTAGTTGTCACCTTCCCCCTCTGAAGACATGTCCGATAGGATAGAACCAAGTACACACAGTTATGGTCAGCTGAGCCGAGAGGGGGGAATGAAATTGATTTATATGCATTTTTGATGGACCCATAACACTTGTCCAAAATCCTGTTTTTCCTAGTGGGGCAGGAAACGTACTGATAAAAGCTCCTGAGAGATTTGTCCAATGAGCAATGATTAAAATCTCCTAAAACCAGGTTAGGAGCATCAGGAGATAAAGACTGAAGTTTATGCAGTTTATGAAGTTTATAATCTGTGGGAATTCCCGTGGCAAATACATAGGGCGCATGGACAAAGAAAGCAGCTCCACGTCCTTGGTGCAAAGTCTCTCTCTCTCACTATAACATTTTTACACCAGTGTTCATTTATGTACGCGCATACTCCACCTCCGCATGATTTCCCGGTAGTCGTGGACGTTCTGTCGGTGCGAAACGGGATCCCAAACCCGTCTATAACTAAATCACCGTCAGCGTCCCTTTCTCCGAGCCAGGTCTCTGAAAAGGCCAGAATACAGGCGTCTTTAAATGCGTGTTGATGGCGAACAAGAGCCTGGAGTTCGTCAGTTTTATTATGGAGAGAACGGGCGTTGGACAGGATAATTGAAGGCAGGGGAATGCGAGACGGATGTTGCCGTCTCATACGCTCCCGCCTCTTCTTCCTCGCCTCCTTGGCCTCCGTTCTGGAGTTCTGAAGTGATCGCCTTTCCCGAGACCGGCCAATTCCTCCAGATCAGGTATGATCAAGTCCACTGGTGGTCCGCTGATCACAGGTTTTTCAAATGTTAGCAGATAGTCTTTGGAGTATTGAATCTGCCAGAGTGATCCCAGGTGCCATACGGACGCCAAAAACAGGAACAAAGTCGGATCCATGAGTTTTGACGCGCTTTAACAAGCCAGAGTAGATGTTTGATGTCAAAGATGTAGATGTTTGATCAGTACAAAAAACAAACTAAAACTAAAACAAACTACTTAACAGACTTTAAAACAACAACAACAAAAAAAAAAAACTCTGACCAACAAAACGGACATGCTTCCCACTGAAAACACTGTCCAACAGCGACACCCGCAGTCAGGGAGACAGACACAGTGATCCAGAGTAGAGGTCTTCACGGGTCCAAAAATTTGTGCCTCTCTTCCCTGTACCTGACTCCCTGTGATGCATTACAATCCTCCGACAAGAAAGTCATCCATGTTATTCCTTTCTTTATTCCAAGTCCAAGCTTAATCCACTCATTATTTCAAAAGTCCACTTGATGTCAAGGTGGCGGATGACAAATGCAACTGTGCACATGTCCATTCTGACTCGAGTTAACTTGCATAATAACTTCGACTGTTTGCCCTTTTGAACTATAATAATGATCGCTCGTGCAATGCCATGGCCGCTGACATTATTTATTTGCTAACATCTCTGTACTCTCTGCTCTGTGTCGAGTCTGAATCTGACCAATAAATGTTTTAGATTAAACGGTTCATTTATATTATTATAAAAATGGGAGAAAATGTAAAGCGCGGTTTGGCGGTCGAAGTGTCCCTCACTGGTTGCCATAGAAACATGAAACCCGCTCGAGACTGCACATGTGTGCTAGCTGTATCGACCTAAAATATGCTTTAACGCAATTGGAGCGACATAGAAAACATTCATGTCGAGCTATTACATTCAGAGCTACTTACATCTGTTAGCTCTGTCTGTCCATCAATTATTCTCACTGGAGACATTAATATCCATGTGGACAATCTTAGAAGTAATCAAACTGTGGAATTTATGGAGGTACTTGACTGTTTTAATATGACACAGCATGTGAAATTGCCCACTCACAACAAGGGTCACACACTAGACCTGGTGTGTTCTGTAGGGGTGGACATTGTCCAGCTGGACAGCAGTGACTTGTGTATTAGCGATCATAAGCTTCTCACTTTTAACCTAAATGTTACATCTTTAAGAAATGCTCATAAGAGGGTCATTAATTTTAGAAATGTTAAGAATATTAATGTTGACACTCTCTCATGTATGATATCAGAGCACTCAACAGTTGAAACTGTTGACCACTATAATTACATTTTGTCATCTGCTTTGGACACGTTAGCCCCTAGGAGAACACGTGTCGTTACATTTGCTAAATCATCTCCTTGGTACACTACTGAGCTCAGGGCTCTTAAAGTGAAAAGCAGACAACTAGAACGTCAACACAAAAAATCAGGTTTAACTGTCCATAAGCTAATGCATGATGACTTTTTACGTCAATATGCTGAAGCACTTAAAATAGCAAGAACAAAATACTACTCGTCCGTCATTAGGGATGGTGCTGCAAATCCAAATATGATTTTTAAGACGATTAACAAAATTCTTGCTCCAATTAAACTAGGGATGTTAACCGATGACCGTTTGACCGGTGGTTGACCGTATCAACGATAACCGGTCAAAGTTGTCGGTAGTCGGTTAAAAAAAAAAGTGATATCTAAATTAGGCTATTATAGACAGTGGACTATACGCTACTACAGTTAGCCATCTCATTCCTCATCTTTTTGTGTTAAGTGAACAAATTATCCCTCACACTCAATTTTTCATAACTCGTCTGTTTGTACTTAATAAACCAATAAAAACATTTGGCGCGAGGTCAGCGTTTGGGTTTCGCGCGCTCACAAGGTTTGCGAAAAGTAAAGGCAACAGGCTAAAACACTCGAGGTTAGAGCCAGGGCAGACGACAGGATGAAGCGTGCAAAGAAAAGTAGTGTGTGGGACCATTTCACCAAAAAGAATGAGACAGATGTAAGTTGCAACTTGTGTGATACAGTGCTTAAATATAGTAGCAGCACATCATCTATGATGTATCACCTGAAAACGCAACACCCGCAAGCCTCTTCGGGTGAGAAAGGTAGCCAAAGCCAACCTACCGTGTCTTCTATGCTAGCAGGTAGGAAATGTGACAAACAGCGCTCAGAGACTATTACCCAAAAGATATGCGGAATGGTTGAAAAAGACATGCTGCCCCTTGACTTTGTAAGTGGTGAGGGCTTTCTAGAGCTTATACAATTCCTTGAACCCAACTACACAGTCCCATCTCGACAGACCATAACCACGCGCATTGAAGAGCGCTTTGTCAAGAAAAAAGATGAGCTCAAAGCGCGCCTGTATCGTGCCAGATGTGTAGCCATCACGACAGACTGCTGGACAGCACTAATCACAGAGAGTTATGTGACAGTCACCTGCCACTGGACTGACAAGGACTGGCAGGTTAAATCAGCAGTACTCCTCACGAAAAGTATGCCAGGCAGACACACCGCCGACAACCTGGCTGCAACACTAAACGAAGCGGTAGATGCCTGGGGAATGACAGGGAAAGTGGTCGCATGTGTCCACGACAACGCGAACAACATAGTGGCTGCCAATATTCCTGAAAGGGTGGACTGGGTATCAGTTGCGTGTTTCGCCCATACACTACAACTGGCGATCAATGACTCATTTAAGCTGTTTGTGTATAAAGTTATATCTGCAGCCGGAAAACTAGTTCGCCATTTCAATCACAGCACTGTAGCCTGCAAAGCCCTCGAGGCCAAACAAGAACAGATGCAGCTCCCCAAACACAAGCTCATCCAGTCCTGCAAAACTAGATGGAATTCGGTGTTCGACATGTTTGAGAGGCTTCTCGAACAGCGATGGGCAGTGACAGCCATCTTGTCCGACCGCACCGTCACAAAGCTGCAGGATGCCAGCATTCTCGAGATCAAGGACGAATACTTGGCAATAATGGCTGATCTTAAACCTGTCCTGGAAACCCTCAAATGCGCAACCACTATCATGTCTTCTGAGAAGACCGTGTTGATCTCCCACATCTACCCCATCACCTTCAGCATCATTAATAAGCACATGGCCATCGCTACCAATGACAGGCCTCGGGTAGCAGAGTTCAAGGCCAAGGTTCGACAGTCATTGAGTGAACGCATGGAGGTAAGTTATAATTTTGTGTTTAGGAGTAATTTAGGCCATCCTTAAAAATATTCTTGTTTGCCGTAACCCAACCGACCCTGTCAATTTAGGACCGACCGTCCGACCCAAATTTCTTTCTCCCTTTTAGTCCGACCGACTTGCCGCTTGCTATAATAATACTAATGTGTTGTAACGAAAAAACGATTTCGTTTCATATTCATGTTTAAATAAAATATATATTTTTCTAAATTTCATGTTGATTATAAAAAGTGAAAAGCAGGAATAAGGATAAGATGATCCCTAAAATATCGGGAGACAAATGGAGTGGGCAGATGATTTTGACCACTTCATTAAGTCTGTTTTTGTAGAAAGCCTGTCTTTAAAGTGAATTTCGTTTTATATTAATTGTATCTTAATTTTAACCAATGTTTCATCAACAAATTTCCGGGATTTAATAAGAGGTAGGCTAAAGCACAGAGTCGCCGGCGCGTGAGCTGGTCTCTTAAATCAACCGAAACTCAGCATATACTTGCCTCACAGACCTGAGACACACACATATATATAGATATAGAAAGCATGAAATGTACACCTTTAAACAGAACAATTCAAAACGAAAGAAAACAGACTGCTCTCTGCTTATGTATTGTAATGAAATGTGCATTTCTCTCTGGCGCATTAACTGGTCATAAATTGAGCAAAATTTTACTTTTTTTTTTTTTTTTACATTGAATCTCGAAAAAAAAATATAGACCGACCTACCGACCCTTTTTTTTCTTTAGGCTGTTGCGGCAAACCAAAATATTTTTAAAGATGGCCTTATAGTACACTAGGCTAGGCCTATTGGTCGTTATATAGGCTACAATTCGAAATATCAAGTGTTATGAATTAATTAATTAATTATAGACATTAATTCAGCTGTATTGTTCGTCACAGGTTGACTACAACGAACGCTTGGTTTCAATGCCAGCGGTGATCGCCTCTGCCCTGGATCCTCGACATAAACACCTACCGTTTTTATCAAGAGAAAAAACAAAGGCAGTGCTTGATAAACTCAAGGAACTCTGTGCTGACATGGATCATGCAGCTATTGAGGAGGAGGACATGGGTGAGGAAGAAGAGCCTGGTGCTGCAGGAGGAGATGATGATGCTGCTGTGACAGCGGGTCCATCCAGTGGAGCCAGCCACAAGGAGAATGCAATGAGTCTGCTACTGGGAGATGATTACAGCGCAGTCAATGCCACGGATCCACAGATGGAAGTGGATACGTATGTGAAAGATAGTCGCCCCTCACTAGAAAGCAATCCGCTTGATTGGTGGAGGGCAAACCAGACGCGCTTTCCCAGATTGGCAAGATTGGCGCAGCGCTACCTTTGCATCCCCGGGACTTCTGTTCCATCAGAGAAGGTTTTCTCCACTGCGGGACTTGTGGTTAATCGACTGCGTACCCGCTTGACCCCAGAGCACGTAGACATGCTTGTGTTCTTGAATAAAAATAAGTGACTGACTCGGAGTGGGGTAGGCCAATATTTTCTGTTATGTAAGATTGGTTGGGGCCCAACACTTGACATCTGAGAAAAATAAGTTAAGGCGTCTTTTACGCATTCAGTCTATTTTGGCCACAGTATTCTCTATTTAACTTGTTTTTCGTTAATTTATTTTCCAAGAATAACTAATGGCCAAACCATTGTGTTATGTTTTAATAATTAGCACCCTTAACACCTGTCTGTGAGCTGTTTGTTGGCTACAGTATTCTCATTCATAGATTCTAATAATTTTTCGTTTATTTAATGTTATTCTTAAGAATAGCTGTAGGTTTTTGTCTGTTATGGTTTAGGAGATGTTGCCCTCAACAGAAGTTGACACTTGTCTTTTTGAAAAATAAAAAAATAATATTAATTATACAACAGAGTTGTCCTGTCTGTTATTAGAAGGCACAAAGTGAGTTAGACCTGCCTTTGCCGGTGCGTCTTTTACGCATTTTGAAGGTGCCTGTTTTATCCATTGGTTTTATCATGTTGCAGTCTATTAGGCAACATTCCGCATAAGATGGGCTTAGATTTGGAAATACATTACATCTACATTTCAGTTGTAACCGATAAGGTGATGATGATCATCATCTTTCTTTATTATGGTTAGCACTACCTCAACTAAATCGGCGTCTCTTCGGAGCTGTCATTTTCTTAAATGAGCCGTGGCAATGTTTCAAATGAGCTTCTAACCTAGACAACGCCTTTATTTTCAAAGCGATCACCTTGTACCCAAACCATTTGAAACTAAGGAGCCATTTGTCCTACGATTACATACAACAAGCTCTTCGGCGCCGCGTTTGCGGGACTCATGTTTCGCGCTGTAGGGGATTTTAAAAAAGTGACGTGAGTGGTAGTGTGTGTGTGTGTGTGTGCGGGAGGCAGAGCGGCAGAGAGATGCGACAGAGTTGCGAAATTGCAGGCGCGGCTCGAAATGGCTGTTATTTCAAATAGCGTACCATATTTTAAACTAATCGGTTAACCGGTTTCAACCGGCTAATGAGGCTCGGTGGTCGGTCAAGGAATTTTTTAGTTTTCTCCATCCCTAAATTAAACCTTCAATTTGCTTTTCTGTGCAGGAGTGTAACAAATTTCTCATGTTTTTTATGGATAAAATTTTAAGCATCTACAAGTCTATCAATCTTCCATCTTGTTCTGCAATTCCCGAGACCTATCCAGTTACTTTTCTTAAGTTTCCATTATCCAATTTTGACTTAGTCACTACTGATTGTATTTCAAAATTGGTGATGGCAATGAACACCACTACCAGTGCCCTTGACCCTATCCCAACATCTGTTCTCAAGGGGTGTCTTACTTCAATTAGTCCCCTCATTTGTAGCATTGTGAACACCTCACTTACTACAGGTACTGTTCCGAAGGCCTTAAAGGTTGCAGCTATTACACCAGTCCTTAAAAAGCCTGGTTGTGATAAGTCAGACCTATCAAACTATAGGCCTATTTCAAATCTTCCCTTTCTTTCCAAGGTTTTAGAACGTGTGGTTGTAGCACAACTCCACACACACCTGGTATCCAACAAGCTTCTTGAACCTTTTCAGTCTGGGTTTAGAAAGGGACACAGTACAGAGACAGCCTTGGTTCGTGTTATGAATGACCTGCTTATCTCAGCTGACTCTGGAGCCTCAACCATCTTGGTCTTGTTAGATCTGAGTGCAGCGTTTGACACAGTGTGCCATTCTATCCTGCTGAATAGGCTAGAGAGCTGGCTTGGTATTACTGGCACTGTACTGGACTGGTTCAAATCATACTTCACTGATCGTTCCCAGTTTGTTGTCTTGGGAAACAACAAATCGGATAGTGGACCGATGACTCCGATGACTGTCAATTTGACGTCAAATATTAGACAAGATTTGATCAAGATGCTGCAAAACATAATTTCAAAGTCAGATTATACATCAAGTCCTTCCAGTGGTTAATAGGTGAAAATATTAGGTTCATCCCATACTGAAATTGATTATGTAACAGGGATGCAAACACATGTATGGTAAAAAAAAGAGAGAGGTTATTGAAGCCCTTGCCCCGTGGCAAATATCCAGATACTTACATAATTGTGATGAATTTAATCCTTTGTAAATTATCATTTTGCATTGTGAGATTACAGTTAACACCTTTAAATATTACATAAATGTATTATGTATTTTTATTAAACTTAGTGAGTGTATAAATGAGCAGCAAAAAAGAATTCTTGAAAAAATCTGCACAGTAACTTTATAAAATCTAAACATGTTAATAAAAACAAATTACTATTAGTATATAGTATATTTATATAGCCTACACTACACATAAATAATATACAATTAAATTATGCTTATTTTAAATGTATTGTGTAGGCTAGGTATAAAAAAAATAGGCTTTTAATAATCTTTCAGTGCGCAAAACCATGATAATATGAAACGCTTCAAAACACAGCGCACAAAGCGCGTATGCGCATAGCGGGTGCAGAATGATGTGCTCAAAGCAAAATGGGGTCACAGTGTGCTGCTCTGCACAAGTGCGCATTTAGAAGTTCACGGCACAAAGTGAAGAAATGTTGAGCGCACAAATCCTAGTATATATCTGTCCAACACTTTATTGATCATTTGTTTCTTCACAGTTTTAAATTCCAGTTGTTGTGTGTTTGATGCCGATTCATAGTCCTTGTGATGTGTGTGATCTAACTTAGCAGGCACACGGTAGCGTGTCGTTAAAACAGCAACAAATATGAAATACAAATACACACAATAAAGTCATTTTATGCAAATCTACAGCCTTTTATCTACAGATCAAGCATTATAATGTGAATATATCATATTGGAGTTTTACCGTGTATCCTGCTGTAACCGGACGAGGCGCTCGCTGTTTGAATACTGAATGGAAAATGAGTGACAGCCGAAGAGGAGGGAAAACGAGTTTCCGTAAACTTTAATTTAATGATGTAAATAGACTTCTGTCCCTCACATTAAGCTATGTAATGGCTTCAGATGACTTTGTGAAATTATAATCAGACCCTCTCAGACCCAAGTCACCCAAACTGACGTGAAAAAGCACGAGGCGCCGAAAAGCGCGCTGTTTGCATCCCTGATGTAAGTATATGGGCCAACATGTTTGACATTGACGTCAAATCAACGTCGTGTTATATGCGTTCAGTTGATGTCATATTGACATCACATTGATATCAACCCAGCGGGCAATTGATGTCAAAGAGACATCAAATTGACGTCAAACATAGTCATCAAAAAATATTTTTATAATAATTATTATATAATATTATATAATAATTATTAGAATTTATTGTAATAACGACAGAGATTGATGAGAGGTCGCGGGGCAGGCTGCCTGCAGTTGACCTATTGACCCCTGACTCA
This sequence comes from Carassius carassius, assembly GCF_963082965.1. Lineage (NCBI taxonomy): Eukaryota > Metazoa > Chordata > Actinopteri > Cypriniformes > Cyprinidae > Carassius > Carassius carassius. Next base: position 24,187,887 of record NC_081766.1, on the reverse strand, counting down.
GGGGACTAGCAGAGCAGCACAATCTAGTAACTCAAAGAGCAGGACGGGACGACGGAGTAATATTCGCCATTGCTTTTAACAGCACAGGTTTGTCATTAGTCTTGCAGTTAATCAGCAGAAAACACCAAAAATATTTAAGTGGCAAAAACAATCTCTGACAAGCAGACATTGCAGCGCAGGGGACAAGGGAGGCTCACATGCAAATCTGAACGTGCGTTTCTTGTCATGGCTTTTTGGGTGTCATCTTCTGTTGTCTGTGGATTTGAAGGATTCAAATGAACGCGTTTATGCAGGAGGCAGAGGGTGGAGTGGGGGAGAGAGAACGGGCGAGCGGATATGTTTTAGATTTGTTATTATATGCATGTATGTGGCTCTGTTATGGGAGTTTGAATGGCTTTCCAAGATTTTAAGAATATAATTTACTAAGAATGGACTGCACATGCTGTTTGTCTTGTTTTAAAGGCTGATCAACTGAAGTATGGAAGCCCGTTTCCGGCCCCCCCAAAAAAAGGACTTTTTCACAATTGTGAGATTATATCTTGCAATTCTGACAATTTTCCCAAAATTTACTTTCTTCTCACAATTACGAGTTTATATCTCACAATTCTGACTTTTTCGCATTTGTGAGTTTACATCTCGCAATTTTGATTTCATTTCTCAGAATTGTGTGGTAGAAACTCGCAGGTTTGACTTTTCCTTGCAATTGCGAATTTTCATCTCACAATTTAGACTTAATTTCTCACACTAAAAAAAATGTTTCATTCATCCAATAAAAAAAAATTTGGGTAATGATTCACATCTATATTTATTAAATGGAGAAAAAAATTAAAATGATAACTTTCCCTTAGTGCAGAATTTTGAGATATAAACCTGTAATTATGGGTTATAAAATCCAATTCTAAAATAATAATAATACTATTTTCTTTGAAATTGCAAGTTCATATCTCACAATTCTGACTTAATAACTCACAGTTCCCTGTTATAAAGATATGAACTCACCATTATGACAAGATATTTCTGAATTGCAAGTTTGTCTCGCAAATCTATTTTTTTTGTTAGAATTTCACATTTCTATCACACTATTTATAACATGCAATCACAAGCAAGCTTCCATTCTAAAGAAATCCTACACACTGGCTCTTTAACATGTCAAAAAAGCTCCTCGTGGCAGGTCTGGACACATGCTTATTTCTAACGCTCTTCTCCATCATTTGATTGTTTAGTGAAGCCGCCCCCATGTGTTTTCAATGTGTGAAGTCCACAAGTCCTCACAACAGAAGACAATAAAAAAATAAACAGTGGCATGTAAACAAAACCAAAGTAGAAAAACAGAGAGTGAGAAAATTCTAAAATGAAAGGCGCATCTAAAATCCCTTTTCCACTGCACACCACAGCCAATGTGCAGAAATTTATTGAGTGAAAGAGATCTGCTGTTTAAAGGTGAAATAGGTTAAGGTTGGAAGTGAAACAATTGTTTTCTGTTTGCCCGACGCTGTGTATCTTCCACTCGAGTTCTCTCGCTACATTTCTCTCTTTTAGTTCCTGACTGCCCTCACATCGTGTTTAAGCACACAGAATGGACAGTTTTGGTCCTAGATGCTGATTGGACAATACATCAGTGTTAAAGGTCCCGTTCTTCGTGATCCCTTGTTTTAAACTTTAGTTAGTGTGTAATGTTGTTGTTGGAGTATAAATAATATCTGTAAAATTCTAAAGCTCAAAGTTCAATGCCAAGCGAGATATTTCATTTAACAGAATTCGCCTACATCGAACGACCAGTTTGGACTACATCCCTCTACTTCCTGCAGTAATGACGTCACTAGAACCATTTTTTGACTAACCTCCGCCCACAGGAATACACAAAAAAGGGGGCGTGGTCTTGTTGCGCTCGCACGGAGGAGGAGGAAGAATTGCGTTTAAAGAGTGTGTTTGTCGCCATGTCGTCGAAACCCTGTTATTTTCATCTCGGAGTTCAATCATCTTTGTTTGGCCTTCCCAGGGATGCTGTACTTAGAGATCAATGGTTACAATTTATGTTTAACTCGGTTCCCAAAAATTATAATCCACAAGTAAAACTATGTACAGCACATTTTGCTGAGGACAGCTTCCTCAATCTTAATCAGTTTAATACCGGATTCGCACAAAGATTATTCTTAAAAGATGGAGCAGTTGCCTCTTTGTCTGAAAAAAGGCGTTGTTTATGGACCACAACTGGTAAGTGCCGACCTCAATGCCGACCATTATCTTGTGCCAATGTCTCTAGTTTTGAAGCTCAGATTCTATTTCTAAACTGGTCTGAACCCGTGGTCTTAGCCTTGATCTATTGACCACCACATCTAATCAAAGACTTCATAGTAGAGTTTTCAGAGTTGTGGGGGAACTGATCACTAAACACGATCGCATCCTCATTTTAGGTGACTTTAACGTCCATATATGTTGCCCCTCTAAGCAGCTAACTCCTGAGTTTTTAAACATAATTGATTCTTTTAACCTACTGCAGTGGGTTAACCATCCTACTCATACTCATGGACATACTTTGGACTTAATTTTGTCACATGGTATATCTGTAACTGACATTGAAGTTGTTGATTCTGCCATCTCTGACCATTTTCATGTTTTATTTAAATTATCCCTCCCACTGCCTTCTCTTACACCTGCCTCGTCCATTTTCGACACAATTTTCGTCCGTTTTCCATTTTGCCATTTATTTCTAAGATACTGGAAAGATACTGTGTTTTTACAGCTCCAGACCTTCCTGACTGATAATCAGGTTCTTGAGAAGTTCCAGTCTGGGTTTAAATCACTGCACAGCACAGAAACCGCTCTTGTAAAAGTTCTCAATGATATTTATATGGCTACAGATTCGGGGGACTCTGTCATTTTAATAATGTTAGACCTATCCTCTGCTTTTGACACCGTCGATCACTCAATTCTTATCTCTCGGATGGAACACTGCGTTGGGTTAGGGGGGGCTGTTTTAAGCTGGTTTAAATCTTTTCTTACCAATAGATTTTTCCAAGTAAAAATAGGAAATTTCTCTTCTTCTCCTAGTAATCTTTCCTGTGGTGTGCCACAAGGCTCTGTTTTAGCTCCCGTCCTTTTTTCTCTTTATCTTCTCCCTTTGGGTTCCATTCTCAGGAAACATAATGTCTCATTCCACTGCTATGCTGACGATATGCAAATCTATATGCCTGTGTCTAGGAAAAATAACAGTTCTCTAGGCAACTTAACAGCGTGTCTTGAGGATGTGAAAGCTTGGCTTGCCAATAATTTTCTTTTTCTGAACTCAGACAAAACAGAAGTCATTGTTTTTAACTCCTCAGAATCCAGGCTAAGTAATCACCCTGACCTTGAATCTCTAAATCAGTTCATCTCTCCCCAAGTAAGAAATCTAGGTGTGATGGTAGATAGGTGCCTCAAATTTGACAAGCAGATAAGCACAGTCATTGGGTCCAGCTTCTTCTCTCTTCGCTCTTTAACAAAAATCAAATCTTTTTTCCCTAAGCGCTCCATGGAGACTGCTATCCATGCTCTTATTACCTCTCGCCTGGACTATTGCAATTCCCTATACTTTGGTATATCTAAGTCCCAAACGTCACGCCTACAGGTCGTTCAAAACGCAGCGGCAAGATTTCTGAAGGGAAAGAGGAAATTTGATCATGTCACCCCCCTCCTAAGATCCCTTCACTGGCTTCCGATTAATTTTAGAATTGATTTCAAAATTTTACTACTGGTTTTTAAATCATTAAATGATTTAGCACCTTCTTATTTGTCCGATCTACTCCATCCCTACCTTCCCACTAGAGGCCTTAGATCCAAAGATAAGCTCCTCCTTCAGATTCCCTCAACCTGGCTAAAATCGAGGGGTAACCGAGCCTTTGAAGTGGCCGGCCCACTGTGGAATAAGCTCCCACTCCATATTAGATCTGCCTCCACTTTGTCTGAGTTCAAATCATGTCTCAAAACTTATCTATTCTCGGTTGCTTTTAACTTATAAGAGTGTTCTATCATAAATTGTTTGCTACTATTTGTGTACTTTATAAGTGTTCTGTTTTAAACTATCTTGCTGACTTTAGAGTACTTAACCTTTTATTTTCCCTAACTTGTACAGCACTTTGGTCGGCCTGTGGCCGTTTTTATTTGTGCTTTATAAATAAACTGAACTTGAACTTGAACTTAAGTGTATTTTATTAAGTTGGTGCGTTTAACAGTTTCTGTAACTTATTACACAAAGGGCAACGCTGTTTAGCTTTGTTAACTAGATGGTAGCGCTGTGCAGAAAATTTCTCGCAGCTCGTCAGTAAAGGCGTTCTGTGATTAGAAGTACATCTTCAACATGTGCATTCAGATCAGGATTGCCAGGTTTTCAAAACAAATCCTGCCCACTTGTTTCTCAAAAAATTGTCCAAACGCATTTCCAGGAGGGCCGCGTGCGCTAAGCTGCTGTCGAATCACGACACAGGAACCGCTGGCACAATCAGAACTCGTTACGTATTTCTGGAGGGATTTTATAGAACAAGGAAGTCATCAGCCCGTTTTTATGACAGTGAAAACAGCGGTATACAGATAAGTTAATTGTGTGAAAAATACTGTGTTTTTTTATATGCGAAACATGAACACGTTATGTTGCACACTGTAAACACAATCATAGCTTCAGAAAAACCCAAATACTGATATTTCTGAATTCCATTGCATCCACTGTGGTAGAGGACAAAAACTATTATAAATAGATTCATATACATTAATTCAATAATGTCAGTAAAATGGCCCATCTTACCTAACGCTATTTCACTCAACTGTGAGTCCTGTGTGTCTCATACAGTAGGTGCTATTTGCATGATAGTTGCTGTCTGTACAGTGTTCCAAATCTGTCACTTGTAAGTAAAGGCAGCTCACAGACGTCTGAGGATGACCTGAGGGGGTCACCTAAGTCGTAAATGTATGAGAAACAAACCACAGAGACTGTGTTTTATGTTATCCATGGAAAGTTACAGCTGCTAAGACTTTTTATAACCTTGAAGCAGCAAAGGGATATAAGGTGGAGGACTGCCCTCTTCCTGGGTTGGTTTCACTCTGCAGAAATCACTTGTATTCTGTACGACTGTCTGACCTTCTTTATAAGAATAAAAGCTTTCTTTTTAATTATAGCCTGAGATTGAGTCTGTCTCTTATGCTGACGAGAGTTGATTTAATTTTGCCACAACAATTTGGTGTCAGAACGTGGGATTCCTTGGATGTGTCTTCTGGACCTGTGAGCGGACGGTGACTGATCATCCTGGACTATAGAAGTTCAGCCCTAGCCCGATTAGGTTTGAGGGAGAGAGGGACCGACCGCAGAGGCCCGGAGGGGACACCACTGGAATCAGAAAAGAACCTGGGTGGCAACAGAACTCTCGGGTAAGAGACAGTTCATGGTATTCTAAATTTGGGTTTTTTTAGAAATAAGGATTGGAATTTAAATTAGAAAACGGACGAACCATAGCGGTGGGTCCTTCTCTGTGGAAAGCACAATCAGGGTGATTCCAGGGGAATTTGATTGTGGGAATACTGCGGCACAGTTAATACATTTCTAGGGGGAATTGAAACTGCTGCAAACTGGCGTGATCGGAAATTGAGTTAGAAATTGAGATCGAAACGATCCAGATATTTCGAAGCGATAAGTTGAGATCACGCGCAAACATATTTCTAAAAGGGGAAGTGAGGCTGTGCGAGTATTGCCTCCCCGACTTTGGCAGGGGAAGTCGGATCTGTTGGAGACGTCTGACAGATTGTAGGCACGCCAAAGGAAAAGGTATCCACAGAGAAGGAAACTAGCAGATATGGGAAAGTCTCAGAGCAAGCTCGTTGAATATGATACACTGGTGTTTTAGGCAAATGAAAAAAAGTGTATGGCCAAAATTGCATGCAAGATATGGGGAAATTAATTAAATACCGTGGTTTTCCAAAAGAGGGAACGTTGAGTGTTAAGAAATTAAAAGCTGTGAAGAAATCAGTAGAAGAGGGAAGCGAGAGACAGAAAGGTTGTTGTGTGAGACATATGTGTGAGAAATGTGAATGAACTGTGAATTGTTGGATAACGGAAGCAGATAGGAGAGAAAGGAGAATGATGCAGAAAGAATTAGCAAGTAGAAAGGAGGAAAAGAAAGTTGAAGAATGTGAAGAAAATGTAAATGCCTCACATAGACCTACTAACCGCTCTGATGTTTGTGTTTCTAGACATGTACCTCTGCCCTATACACATTTTCCCGCGATTGAGTTGCAATCTGCGAAAATGGACCCTGACCTCGACTGCTCTCCGCCGAGAAGACCAATAGCACTCCAGATTGGAGACAAGAAACAGTGGAAGACCCAGAAATCATGCCTGAAACCCCCAACGAAGAAATTGAAGAGGTAATAGTGCGCAGAGCACCCCTAACAAAGAAAAGAAAAACAAGACAAACAGTGAAAGAACAAAATGTGATTATAACAGCTCCAATGATTGAAGTTTCAGGTCCTGACGGGCCTATTATGGTCTTTAGACCGTGGACTATAACGGACATGAAGGAAGCGATGGCTCACGAGCCCTGACGAAGCAGGTGATAAATTTAAAACGAACTGAGAAGGCTGTTGGCAGTGAAACTGGGGGCTACGAGCTGGCATAAAGTGAGTGGAAAGCTGCAGAAAGAGGATTGTCGGAGAGAACACTGCGAGTGGACACATCATGATAATGCAGACTACCAAAAGGCTGTGGAAGAGCTGGCTGAGGGAATAAAAGCAGCATTTACAGCGCGCGTGGACACAGCAAAGATTGGCAACTGTTCCCAGAGCAGAGACGAGTCTGTTCAGGACTATTACCACCGCTTGTACCTGATTTTCAACAAACACAGCGGGTTGGAGGAACCAGATGGCATCAGGCTGGCACATGGGAGTGTCACATGCGGAGCTGGTTTTTGAATGCACTGAGACCTGAAATTGCACAAGCAGTAAAGACCAGTTACATAAAATGGAAAAGTGGATGGCTATCTGCTGTTTTGGCACACACTCTGCATGCAGAAGAGGTGCAGACAGCGAAGAAGGAAAGGGTCAAAGCCAAAACCAACAAAGAGTGGCAGCTGGCGGTAGTGCAAGCCGTGTCAAAGCCGGGGGGCTATTCTGCGCAGCGAGACCAGCAATCGAGAGGGGGAAGATGGAAGAGAGGAGTAGGAAGATATCCGAATGAAACTGAAAGAAAATCTGAAAGATGGGGTTGTTGGATCTGCGAAGACTGATGAACATACGACATTCAAGTGTACCAGATGCAGGCTGTGCAAAAAGGACAGTCATTGGGCAAGGGAATGCCCGGAGAACCAGCGAAATCAACAAGCAGACTGAAGCGAGGGAGACGGAGAGCAGAGAGGAGGGGTGCAGGGCGAGCAACCAACGGTCACAAGTCTGGGAAGTGAAAATTTTCTAACCACAAACACTCACACATACACTGATGTACTTTCTGCTCTCTGCAATGAAGAAAAAGCTTGCTTTCCTTTGTGTATGTCTGATTCTGTTGATGAACATCCTGATAAATGTGCGATTATATTTAAGAGTGAAGCCTTTATGAAAATGCCTAAATATCCTATGCTAGTGGAGGGGATATTGATTGAGTTTTTAGCTGATTCTGGAGCCGCAAGGTCAGCTATACGGCCATGTGATTTGCAATGCCAACCACAATTAACAGGCGAAATTAGTGAGTCAATTTCTGCATCAGGGCACGTAATTTGTGAAAGATTCACAGTGCCTCTGAATTGTGAAACAGAGGGGGGCGAGGTGCTGAGGCATGCTTTTCTCTACACCCCTGCATGTCCAGTGCCTTTGATGGGGAGAGATTTATTGTGCAAACTAAATTTGACACTGATTGCAGACTCTGGGGGTGTCTGAGTGGCAGAGAAAGTGCAGATTTGCTGTCTGCAAGCAGAACCAAAATGGGCATATGAATGGCACATCATAAATTCTGATTGGGCTGAAATGATGTGTGAACTGGCTAAAAATCGAACAAAACCATTTGACAGAGAGATCATGTTGCCTGACAAATTGCATTGCACGTCACATGTTGTGGTACAACGAGATGACCAGTATGAAAGAGACTGGTTTGAGGGGAAAAAAGGAGAAACTTTACATTTTGATAAAATATTTTGGACAGAAAATGTGTGTGCAGTTTCAGTTTGTCTGACAGAAAAACAGCTTCAGTTTTACTTAATGGCAGAAGATTCTGTGCCTCACTTATCGCTCTCCGAGGCCAGGAGACAGACAGGGCCCAGATTAGAACTGTTTGTCAAAAGCTGTGTTTATGCCACAGACTGGAGACAGATAGGAGAGAGGGTGAAACACAGTGAGAGTCTGGGAGCGTTTATGTCTGAGTGCGAGCATGACATTGAAGCAGAGAGAGTTGTGGTACCCATTGACAAAAGAGAAAGGGAAAATAATTGCATGACAATTATTTGTGCCTCAGATATACAACCAGCATTAGCAGAAGTGCCATCAGAGTTATGGGCAAAACACAAATATGATGTGGATTTAATTAAAGGATGTAAACCAGTTGTGGTCACCCCAAAATCTGATTACAGACCGTGTCAACGTCAATACCCTCTAAAACCAGAGGCAATTCTTGGTATAAAACCAGTGTTTGAGTCACTATTAAGAGAGGGGATAATGGTGCCATGCAATGATTCTCCAGTTCGCACTCCAATTTTCCTGTGAAAAAGATAAGGGATGAGGGTCAGCCCACAGAGTGGCAATTTGTGCAAGATTTACAGGCTGTGAATGCTGCTGTCAGGCAAAGGGCTCCATTAGTGCCAAATCCATACACAATTTTGTCACAAATACCACAAGATGCAACATTCTTCTCAGTGGTAGATTTGGCAAATGCATTTTTAGCGTGTCAGTTGATAAAGACAGCCAATTCTGGTTTGCATTTGAATTTGAGGGCAAAGGTTACACTTGCACTCGAATGACACAAGGGTATTACAACGCCTCTATCGATTACAACGAAGCCCTAAGGAGGAGTTTGGAACCTTTGACCCTGACAGCAGGTACAGCTTTGTTACAATATGTGGATGATCTTTGCTTGTGTGCTCGTGATGAGCCTACATGTGTAGCTGACACTGTGACTCTCCTGAAGCATCTGGCCCAGGAGGGCCATAAAGTCAGCCTGACAAAACTGCAGTTAGTAAAACAGATTACATTCCTGGGGCATGTAACACCAAATAGCAAATCACTGTCTGAAAAAAAAGGTTAAAGCTATAAAAGAAGTCCCAAAACCACAGACAAAGAAACAAATGCTTTCATTTTTGGGGATGTGTTCATATTGTAGAACATTTATTCCAAATTATGCGATTCTTGAACAGCCCTTGAGAGGCCTAACAACAGAGCAGAGATGGCAAGCCTTGTTTACCTAAACACACTCCTCACTATGCTAAGTCGATGCATGGGAAAGACCACGCATTGAAAGGGGGAATGATTATGCAAATGAAAGAATTGTGGTTTACAAAGGGGTTCACAATTTATGCAGAAAATGTTTGCAAAAGATGTGTCATTTGTAATACACATAATGTAGCAAGAGGCATAAAAATGCCTCAGGTATCCCAGACAGCACCGATGGGGCGCTTCGAATATTTACAGATAGATTTCATTGAACTGTCCCCATGTGAAGGGAAAAAAATTGTTTGGTATTTGTGGACATGTGGTCCAAATGGGTAGAGGCCTTCCCAACGTCCAAACAGGATGCAGCAGCAGTAGCAAAAGCTCTGCTAACTGAAATAGTCCCGAGATGGGGGATCCCACGAAAAATCAGTTCAGACAATGGAACACATTTTGTCAATGAGGTAATTAAACAGGTGGGTCAGTTCTTAGGAATTGATATGAGAACACACTGTGCGTATAAGGCCTCAGGGGGAGGGGCTATCGAACGGGACAATAAAAAACAAATTGGCTAAGTGTTGTGAGGAGACTGGACTCACATGGGTTAAAACGCTCCCCATCGTTCTCATGTACATGAGAATGAGAAAACGTTCCAGAGTAAACCTGAGCCCTTTTTAAATTCTCTTTGGTAAACCACCATTTATGGGGATAGGAGGGGGTAAACAACAGCTGCCATCTACAGAGGTGTGTGAGCATGACATGTTGAGCTACTGCAAAGAAATGTCTTCTCTGTTGTCCAATGTCTGTGTGCAGGTGAAAGCTGCTCAGGGGAAGGTTGCTAACCTGAAAACCTCAACCTGAAACCAGGGGATTTCGTGGTGGTACGAGATCTGAGGAGAAAGAGCTGGAAGGCGAAAAGGTGGCTGGGACCGTTCCAGGCCGTTCTGAATGTCTGTCACGATTGCAGAAATCAGAACTTCGGATCAAGGCAAATACTATTGTGGCAATGACAAAACGGGAACTTATTGGTGTGAAGCATTAAGCATTGTTGTAGGCGAGCACCACAGCCAATGAAACATCTTGTTGAGCCTGCTTTTGAACCAGCTACAAAGGATGGGATGGGAAATGAGGAAGCGGTCAGAGGGGGAATGAATCCTGCAGTACAAAAAGCCATGACGAAGTGCCAGGGGAACAAGGCGTGTACTTTGGCACTGCTGCAAAAAGAGGAGCTGAAGATAAACACCAGCTGCTGGCTGTGTCTGCAGATGTCTCATTCGTGGAGAGCTGCTCCATTGACTGTAAAACCGTAAAAGAAACCAAATGCCTGATACCCCAACAGATGACAGAAGTGCTGATGGCTGCGGCTGACATAGAGAAAGGGAGAATACCGAAGAGGAGGCCTGAACTTTACTGCAAGGAGACACACGGTGACAACAAATCAGACATAATGATACCACCGCTGAGAGTGGTGCACACGCATTTCACACCCACTCATTAACATATAATTTGCATGCAGGTTGTCTTTGAAAATGAAAACGAAAATGAAAACAGTGAAATAAAAGAGGAATTAAAATGACAAGTAAAATTTACATTTAAATTTGAATTGTGTCACTATTATTGCGTGAGCGTTAATAAAGAGCTTTGTAAAAACTGTATGTGTAGTTTCTTTTTCACGTTTGGCTTTTCATTTTAATATTGGCAGTCTTGCCTCGAGACTGTATTGAAAATGAAATGTGAAATCACCAATTGCATTTTATTTTTCAATTTGACAGGTATGTCACCTGAAAATGAAATCATTTAATTTCATTCTCAATTTTGTCACATATTTTGCGTACAGTTTTCTGTAATGAAATCGTTAATCTGGTTTTAATTTTAATTTTAATCATTTCATTTATTTATTTAAATTTGGCAGAAAATGCCTTCCATAGCTTTCATCTCAGTTGTCAAGGCCTCTGAGCACCTCAGGGCAAAATCAAATCAAATCAGGGCCTCTTGCTGAGGCTGGAACTGAGGGATGGAGCGATAAAATTCTGGGCTGATAATTTGAATCTCAGCCACAACTGCAGTGAGGGCAAGGGTGTTTCTGTCCACTCCGATCTTCATGAATGCTCTTGTCATGCTTCCTTCCTTTTTAAACGCACGGATAACTTTTTTCTATCTCTTGAGAACATCATCTGGACACTTGGCTGTTAAATGTAAAAAAATAAATAAGTAAACTGTTTGTGGTGACACTACATTTGAAGGTCTTCTTGTTACAGCGTTATACATTTTAGTACTAAGTAATACTAAATAACAACAAGCACTTACTTGTTAGAGGGTTAGACTTTAGTTTAGGTTCAGCTGCATGTAGTTATCCATAATTCATAGTTATCACTAAAGGTGTTACATTTAATGTCTAACAAGGACAATGAAAGTGATACCCAGTTTGTCAATGCATTACAAATTTTACAAAACATCCATAGGCAGAGGGTAAACCGACTTTAGGGTAAGGATAGATGCGATTCCTCCTTAAAAACACATTCAAATTGTATGTCATAAAATGGTTCTGTGTCTCCTATCAACAACCTACACATCCTAACATAAAAACGTTATTTATGAAGGTATTTTATGTTACACTTCACACTTCTCTAGTAAGTTTTGTATGTGTGAAGACACTGAATACCATGAATGAAAGTTTTCTGAAATGAAATAAATTTTAATGGATTTCCTAAGCTCGGAGAGTAGGGAAAAGTGAACACTAGGGATGACGCAGTTAATCCGAACAAAGTTCATGCAAGTGGCTCTTTTCTAACGTGTTAAATAAGAAACATCCATAATGTGCAGAGCGGGGTGGGGGCGCGATGGCAGGGATTGAGAACCACTGGCCTAACCATTGCCTTACCTAATGCAGCAAAAAAAAAAAAAAAACATATTGAGTGGATTAGAAAGAAACAGCCGAGCAACAGAGAAGGACAGCAGCTTGTAAGTGTTTAGTCTTGTTTTCTCATTAGACTAATGTGTGATCGTCATTGCTAGGAAAGTTTTTGGTTTAAATTGTGTGTGTCTTACCCTGGTAACGTGCTAAAAGTGGCACTTGGTTTTGTGTTTGCCTATCGTGGGATTGCCCAGTTTCAATCTGCTAAATAGTGAGGCGTGGCCAAAGCCAGTGAAAGTACTTAATTAGCTGTTTTGAAAGCACTTGTCAGAAGAAACAGCCGAGCAACAGAGAAGGACAGCAGCTTGTAAGTGTTTTCTCATTATACTAATGTGTGATCGTCATTGCTAGGAAAGTTTTTGATTTAAATTATTTTTAAAAAAATAAAAAAAACTGGCAATGCGTTCTGTACTAGACTAACTAAGACTTGTCATGGCACTTGTATACTGTTGTTGTTCTCTTGTTGACCTGACCACTTCTATTGTTCTCATTTGTAAGTCGCTTTGGATAAAAGCGTCTGCTAGATTATTAAATGTAAATGTAAATTATCATCTAGAAAGTGTACATAAAAGCACTCCCTTTATTATCATTAAGCTGTCACTCATCTTAATTCATTGCAATCTCACAAAATTCTGCTAATCAATTAAGCTAACTGTACAATTAATATTTTATTTAGCCTTGAATTACAGTGGAGAAGGCACGCTCAACTCCCAAGTTGTTTTAATGGGTGCGAGTAATAAAGAAGTTATCCAAAGGTAAAAGAGGAAAAACCACACTCTCAAGATATCCTTTCATAAATTTGTGACACACTGATGATGGCTTAGGCCGAAACGCATCTGTGTAAGACATGGTATGAATAAATTTATGGAAGGATATCTTGAGAGTGTGGTTTTTCTTCTTTTACCTTTGGATAACTTCAATATCTATGGTGAGGCTATTCTAACTTAAAGGGGTCAAATTATGTAATTCCTTTTCATTTTTCTTCAGTGTGTTATGTAACTGTTTCTGCATGTATAAGATCTGCTGAGTTACAAAGCTCAAAGTCTCAAACCCAAAGAGAATCTTTATAAATGATTATTTATATTCTTTATGAATGTTAAGGCTCAGCCACGCCTCCTAAAATGCCTCGTTTAAACACGCCCCCACAAATCTACGTCAGTCTGTGGGGGCAGAGTTTCATAACGCCGCCCAAATGTATACACAAAGAAATAAGGCATAATACATTTATACTCGCTACAGTGTTGTTGCTTCCTGCATTTTTGCTGTGGTGGAACTGATAAGCCTTCCCCAGCCTTCCTACACACTCTCTGCCTATGAAAACATAAGGCGAAATCATCTTAAGTAAATCACTCACTGCTCTTGACAGAATTACTATGTAGTTTTAACAAGAATTTATCCACAGTCAAACTAAAAATCAGATATAATTGATTATATTGTTTTACTGGTGGGTGCAGGACACTTGTTCATTTATGTAAGTGGGTATAGCAAAATAGAGTGAACTGTGAAATATTATATCCAAAAATTCTTCATACTGTAGACTACCAGTGAAATTGTAAAAAAAAAAATTAAATAAAATAAAAATTAGGGACCTGACCATGTTTTGCTTAAGTGTTTCTTTCTTTAATTGCTAATGCAACCTTTTCACACCACAGACTGAACAAAATTAAGCATTGCTTGCTTGGTAATTGTTCAACAAAGTATTGATAGTTGTGTAAATATTATCATACTGACAGTTGTCTGAAGTTTTTGGTTGATTCCATTACATATCTTTCTATCAAAGATATCTGACATTATCAAGAGGAATTAGTTCTGACACAGTTTAACTCTGATTTCTTGTCATATTTTATTACCAATTTCTAAACTATAACAAATAAACTGTGATAATGTGAGAAATGTTGAAGGTGTCTGAATACATTTTGGTTTGACTGTGTATTTTATTTTACAGTGAAGACTATGCAGTGCTATTTTAAATTAGTTTCTGGACACCTACTAACTTAAAAAAAAAAAAGAAAAAAAAAGTAAAAATTGTGTAAATAGCACAAATAAATAGAACAAACATACAGTACATATTAAACAATTTCAGACAGGGCCCACTGTACAGCCTGCACCAGGGCCCCTCTAACCCCAGCTACGGCCCTGGGTTAAGGTACCAAGACAGAGCAATGCACTGTGTGTACTGTAAGAAATAAAACAAGAAGGCATGTGGTTTAAAAGATTGCAAGTAAAATAAAAAGCACATCTGAATGCAATAGTTTCATTATTGTTCATTATTATCCAGAGCGGCTTACTATAAAAAATTTGTGCGACCAAATCATGTTTTGCGCCAGTAACTGAAAAAGTTAGTTGCGCAAGTGCCACCAGTGGAAAAGGTTAGTGTAGTTCCCTGTATATTTAAAAATATTCCGGCTCTTCAAGCTTTATAATGGGAGTGAATGGTACCTGGAATTTTGAAGCCAAAAAATGTGCATCCATCCATCATAAAAGTAGTAATCCATATGGCTCTAAGGGTTAATAAAGGCCTTTAGAAGCGAAGTTATGTGTTTTTGTAAGAGAAATATGTATAATTATAACTTTATAAACCATAATCACTGGTTTCCGGTAATGGCTGTATGCAAGTCTAGTTCCGGCGGGAGAGAGACCTCTGACCTGACGCATAATGTAGGAGTAGCATAAGCTTAGGTGAGAGCAGACTGAAAATAGTTTCAGATAAAGTAAAAAAGTAATACTGAATAAATGAAAACAACTAAGTATGACTAATTTACTAAACCAGATTGTATAGTACTCACACTAACAAATGTATTTTTAAAGCATTTTTGAAGTAAATGTACTAATCATTACTCACAACAAACGGTTGCAAGAGTGTGCCTAAAAAAGTCACGTTCTTGCTCTAATGCTTCTATCCGTTTCAAAAGGTTGTCCTCTGGTGATTCATCAACAGATGCCTGGACTCTTTAACATAGGTATCATTGTTTTTTTTTGTAACACTCTTTGTTTTTTTTTTCCATCAAAGACTAGTTTTGATATAACAGTCACATGAGGATTGTGTAGTGGTTACATAGATCATTAATCATCTCACCTTTTTCACTTTCACAGCTTGCAGCAGGTGCAGTGTCTGGGTACGAGGCATCTGTAAAACAAAATTAATGTAATTCTGGTAACCATATACAAAATTACATTTTATAGTAAAATTATTATGAGAAAACAGTAAAATCCTGCACACTATCAACTTGCAAAACAATAAAAAAATTATGCCTGATGAAAATCATACGATCAAAACATTGCTATTAAAGTATTTTTTTATTGTTTTGCAAGGTAATAGTGTGCGGGATTTTCTTGTTTTCTCATGTTTTTACTATATCAGTCTTTTTTCCTACGCACCTATCTATGACCTACAGGTGTTCGACGCTAATTGATTATAGTAAAACTATTAAAAAACTGAATTAAATATATTATGTAGGTTACACCTCATAATTAATATAGGTTACATCTAGATAAAATTATATTACATTAAGCTAACATCTGCATGCAACTACATATTAGTGTGTACAAAATACATTTCAGAAGATTGATTTCTAACCTGGGTTATTTTCAGGATCCACAGACTGCTCGGGGACCTCATTCTCCTCATCTGTGAAAATAGTAGTTATGTAGTTAAATGTGTAGCAAAGCAAGTAAATTGATAACGTAGTGAATGAAATGCTTAATGAGCTATTATCAAGTCAATATTAACCACAGGATGATCCATATCTTTCGTTTTTATCTAAAACCAGTAGAGCACGGGTTTTCTTATCTTCCTCCTTCGCAACATTGGAATGTGGAGAATCAAAATCCTGTCTCTGGAATCAGTCATCATAGAGATTAAAGATGTCTATTTGATTAAATGTTCTTGCTTGTGTCTGTCATTGCACGGTTGATTCAACGCAATATGCTTTAGGGGTGGGCGATATGACCAAAATATTATATCACAATATGAGTATTTGTATCACAATAACAAGTTATTTTTTTATTTTTAATATGGATTTTATAATATATATATATATATATATATATATAAACTTGATACCAAAGTGATGTAGTCAAGAGCAATGAAAGATTTTCTCTTACTGCTGTTTGATCTATTCTACATGAACGACAGAGAGGAGCAATACTAGGTAACTTCCCCTTTAAGACCGGTACCAATATACTGTTAACACATGCATTTTTTCTCACAGCAGTTGTTCACGTTCACTTAAGAACTAAAATATTGTGTTTATGAAGATACTTTCAAAGACGGGCATTATGACGCATATAAAGTTAAGTGTGTCTTCAATGCCAAAAAAGCTGCAAAATTGCTCAGGAGCTCAAGGGGCAGTGGATATGCGGCCTTAAATACAGAAATCGAGATATATATCAGTTATTTTCAAACTGCAATGCTTAAAAACTGGTAAAAAAAAAAAGTAAAAAGAAAAAAAGTTAAGTTTTTGATACCACCTGCATAGACGTGAGCTCGTACATTAACTGCGATGGAGAAAATAGTACAAAATCTCTATCGTTACCGGTTCACACATTTTTACCCGTTTAATCTTATCTACCGCTATATCGTCCACCCCTGTCAGACTCAATTAATTGACTATTTATATTAAAGAATTTTACATACCTTCAACCTGACGTCTTCTTCTTCTTCTTCTTCTTCTTTTTAATGTTTAACGGCGGTTGGCATCCAGCATAATTGGTGCATTACCGCCACCCTCTGCTCCGGAGTGTGGATCAGAAAACAGGTTCACATATTTATTCACCCCATTCCCTCCTACTCCCCAAGCATATAAATCCACACACTTCACCATTATTCAACCCTATTATAATACTTAAAAAAAAAAAAAAAAAAAAAAAAAAAGTAATAGTAATAACCTTCCTCAATACTCCTATGACTCTTCACACTCTACTATAAACCCCTGTGTCCCTTAAGAAACCCATAAGAATTCTAGTCTGTGCCCTATGTTGAGTGCTCAATAGCCCTTTTAATGTCATGTCCTGAACCTCTATCTCTCTCAACTTATTCCTCATCATCTCTCTCTGAACATCATACCTGCTGCACCTCAAGACCACATGCTCCACTGACTCCTCTTCCTTGCACACCTCACACAATCCTGTGTCATGTTTTCCTATTACCTTTATTGTTTTATTTAATAAACAATGTCCCAATCTTAACCTAGAGATGACCGTTTCCTCTCTGCTATTTCCACTTCCAATCACTGTACACTTAACATCCCTCTGGATTTGATATAATTGCCTTCCTTTTCCCTCTCTATCCCACCTCTCTTGCCACATTTGATGTACTGTCTTCCATATCACACTTTTAACCTCTGATTTGCTGATACTGACTTGCATTTCTATATTTCCTTTTAATAATGCTGTCTTGGCTAATTTATCTGCCAGTTCATTTCCCCTTATCCCTACATGTCCTGGTACCCATACAAATTGTATCTGCCTTCCTTGATTAAATATTCTTGTAACTGACTGTAGGACTTTATATAGTATGTCTTGCCGACTTTTTGAATAAAATGACCTTATACTTGCTAACACTGACGATGAATCTGAACAAACTAATACTTTATGCTGCCCTGTCTTTTCCACCCAACGTACAGCGATAAATATTGCCAGCATTTACATTATATAAACCCCTAACATATTAGAGGTTCTTCTATTAATTCCAATTCCTTTACTTGGAACCACCACACTCAATCCTGTTATTTCTGTCTCTGGTTCCTTAGCGCCATCTGTATAAACCTGCGTGTAATCATTATACTTTTCTGCTATCCGATTGTTGAACACCATTTTTAGTTCTCTTACGAGAGTTCTCTCGTACTGCGTCTTAGCTAAGACGCTACGGGAAAAGTCTCTTTTCACGAAATACTGAAGCAAAAAAAAAAATCCTTAATTTTGAATTTTTGTAAAGCGCATTTGTAGCAGTACACAGCCATAGGCGAGACGGCTCGCTCGCTTATTGGCTGCTCTGTGGCAAGTGCACAGCCTATCGAGCGCAGGCTGATGCAATATCAGACCAATAAGGGTGCTACGCGCCCTTCACGCCACTTCCCGCCGAAACGGGTGTGGCCCAACCCTATAAAAGGAGCTCGAAAAGGCTGACTCACCTGATTTTTCATCTCTTCAGCGAAGCTCACGCATCGCTGGATCACGAGGAAGCAAGCGCCGTCTGATAGGCATCTCAGCGGGACGAGCCACTTCTGAAGCTGCTGGCCTTCGCCGTCTCCACTGCCGTTCCTGCTGCGCGTTCCGGCGCACATATCCTTTCAATTCTGTTATATCCAACTGTTCTTTATGCGTGTGTGTGTTCGCCCTGCGACACACACTCGTAAAAGAGCTTGCGTCTTTTTTAAGATGCCTTCCTGCGGCTCGTCAGAGCCCCACTCAGCGAGGGGGACCGGTACGTCATCTGTGTCTCCTGCCTGGGTGAAGTTTATGCAGCGCTCCCGCTCGCTGACGGCGGATGCCCTTACTGCGAGCTGTTGCCATGGTGACTCTGAGGACTCGCTTGGCCTTTTTCTCTGAGCCTGCATTCTCCGCTGCGCTGAGGCGCCGTAAAAGCACCGCTTCCAGCGCATTCCGGAACCGTCTTCAGCTCAACCAAGTTCGCCGGTTCGCCCTGCTTCACCGACCTCCCCTGCATCGCTTCCCGGGGGGCAGCGCCCGCTGTTTGCCGCCGCGTCGTCCGAGGAAGTCGATCTCAGGGCCGCGTCGGGGGAAGAGGACACGTGCTCTCTGCTAGCTTTGGGCAGTGAGGGCTGGGCGAGCTCCGAGGTTCTCGCGCCTTCTGCTCAGAAGCCCAGCAAACGAGCTGACATCGAGAAGGAGCCGAGGCGAGTCCTCACGCTGGCCGCGACGAGTCTCGGCCTCGAGTGGTCTGCACCAGCGCCCCCCTCTCGTTCCCGACTTCTCAAAGCCCGCCTCATTTCTTCCTGAGCTTCACGAAGAGGTGGCGAAGGCTTGGAACGGACCACGGCAGAGGATTACGGTGAGGCCGGAAGCCCCGAAGCCATCCGGGGAAAGCGCCGGTGTACGAGTCGCAGCGGCCGAACTCTCACCTAAGCGCGCCACTGTTTCAGTTCCAGGGATTGTGACTGTTTCAGCGTCTTTTGCAATGCGCAAGCCTGTACGGTGGACCGCTTGCCTGCAAAAAAAAAAAATATATTTCCCGAAAAGGTGTAATTTCTGGTGTCCCGGCCATGGCCGATGGTGCTATAAATGTAGTGACGATGCCCACTGCTCAGTGCCCATCTCCACAAATAAGCACAGCCCTTCACACAGGGCTCGCGCCCATAAAAGCGACTCAAGTCGATCGCGCGCACTGCATAGTAAACGTGCCCACTCCTCAGTGCCCACAAACACTATGTCACACGCGTCATGTGGTTTCTGTAAAAACGAAACCCGTGCACGTTCGTTCTGCCCAGGCAGACAGCGAGTCTAAAGCAGTAAATGTGCACGCTTACAGCCCACAATTACTCACAGACAGCACGAGTCCCACGGGACCCGCTCAGGGGGGTCGCGGGCGAGCGATCTGCCCGCTGTGATCAGCGTGCTCCCCGCCTCAAATGTCACAGGCTTAACGCCCATGTTAGAGCACATCGAAGCGCTGCCATTGCCCAGCCAACAGAGCGCGCTTCGCATCCAACCCCTAGCCATTCATGCAGACGCATGGTCAGCGCTTCCAGAGGTTTCGGATTGGGTGCTAGACATTATAAGGGGAGGCTACTCGCTACAGTTTTTTCGACGCCCTCCGTGCTTTTTAGCACACGTCGAAACTTTGGTCAAAACAGAAGTAGCACACCTACTTCGAGCCGAAATATTAAAACTGTTGAGCAGAGGGGCTGGCCAGGAATACCAGTTTACAGTCCTGCCGTTAGGCTGGTCCGTGGCTCCTCGTACGTTTACTCAGAGGCATGCGAGTGCTGAACTATTTGGACGACTGGCTGATTCTGGCTTAATCACGAGCAGAGCTCGTGGAACATGGGGCCAATTTACTCGATCACCTCGAGAAGCTCGGTCTTAGTGTTAACTGGACGAAGAGTTCGCTGAACCCCAGTCAGACAAGACTGTTTTTGGGTATAGCTCTGGACTCATGTTCCATGACGGCGCGGCTGTCACCACAGCGCGCGTTGGGCATTCAGCGCGCAGCGAATTCTCTCTGCTGCGGCGCGACCGGTTCGCTCAGAGAATTTCAGAAGATGCTGGGTCTCATGGCCTCAGCATCTCCAGTTCTTCGGTTGGGCCTGCTCTGCATGTGCCCCCTGCAGTTCTGGCTGAGAGCGCGGGTATCTGGTCGGCTGCGTCTCAGGGTCAATCAGAGCTGCGTTACAGCCCTGAAACCCTGGACGGCGAATGACTGGTACCAATCAGGTGTAAGCCTGGGGACTTCCTCGAAAGTGAAGATGGTGTCGACGGACGCCTCCACTTCGGGATGGGGAGCGCTGCTCGAGGGCAGACCGTCCTTTGGCTTGTGGTCAGAACGGGAAAAGCTCCATCATATCAACTGTCTGGACATGCTGGCAGTGGAGAACGCGCTGACGCACTTTTGTCCCAGAATCAAGGGCCGCCACGTCTTAGTCCGTTCGGACAACATGTCTGTGGTGTCCTACATAAATTGCCAGGGCGGTCTCGGGTCCCGAAACCTGTACAGGCTGGCGGAACGCCTCCTGGTTTGGGCTCAGCGCAACTTGCGCTCGCTGAGGGCAGTTCATGTGCCTGGGCTACAGAATCTGGGTCCAGACAGGCTGTCCAAAGACAACATTCCCACGGGCGAATGGTCTCTACACCCGCAAACAGTCCGGCTGTTGTGGGAGAGATTTGGCAGGGCGGAGGTGGACCTCTTCGCGTCCCACGAAATCGCTCACTGCCCCGCGTTCTTTTCCAAGAACGAAAGCGCGCTGTCACGGAGATGGTCGTGCTGCCTGCTTTATGCTTTCCCTCCCGTCTCCCTCCTTCCGCAGTGATAGAACTAGTGAGAGAAACGAGATGTTTAATACTGCTTGTAGCACCTTTTTGGAAGAACCAACCATGGTTCCCAGATTTGATGCAGTTAGCAGACATCGCCCCGTGGCCAGTGCGGTTGAAGAGGGACCTCCTCTCGCAGGCCAGGGGCTCGATTTGGCACCCTCAACCGGAGTTGTGGTCCCTCCATGTGTGGGCGCTCAACGGTTACCCGCTGATCTCTCAGTGGGAGTGCTAAATACCGTCACTCAGGCTAGAGCTCCGTCGAGCACGACGGCTGTATGCCGCGAAGTGGTCGGTGTTCTCCAGCTGGTGCACAGCTCGGGGATGTTCACCCCTTAGTTGTGAGGTGACGGAGGTTCTCTCCTTCCTACAGGAGCTGTTGGATAAGGGCAGAGCCCCATCCACGCTCAAAGTTTATGTGGCGTCCATCGCAGCGTTTTCTGAAACAGCGCTCGGTCAGTCAATAGGAAGGAACGATTTGGTCATCCGCTTCCTTAGAGTAGCTAGGAGGCTGAATCCTCCCAGACCTCCGTCAGTCCATATGTGGGATCTCGCGGCGGTTTTGGAGGCCATGAAGGGTCCCCCTTTTGAGCCTATCCAATCAATTAGCCTCCAGCATCTGTCGTTCAAGACAGTATTCCTGTTGGCTCTCGCTTCAGTGAAGCGTGTGGGTGACCTGCACGCGCTCTCGGTGAACCAGTCGTGCTTGGAGTTTGGGCCTAATGACTCAAGGGTCATACTCAAGCCTAGGCTCGGCCTTTTCGAGCTCCTTTTATAGGGTTGGGCCACACCCGTTTCGGCGGGAAGTGGCGTGAAGGGCGCGTAGCGAACCGAGGTTACGTTAGTAACCGAGTACGATTTATACCTCCCTTTGCCCTCCTTTTTTCCTCCAACACAAACCAATCTACCTCAGGCCAAACTAACTTCCAGGGAGCCACCTCTGGATAAACAACTGTGCAACTTACCCTCAAATTAAAAACTCCTAATTCTTTAGCTGTGTCATTTCCAATCCTACCAAAGTTTTCATTTTTCCTTTTCCCATATTCCCAGCTCTCCTGTAACATTGCCTTTGTAGGATGAGAATCATTGTGCCCCTGTAGTCCTGCCCAATAATTTACCATCAACTGCTTCCTTCTTAGCTCTAAAGGACATTCTCCTATTTCTACCTGTAATGCTGATACTGGGGAAGTTTTAAAAGCTCCACAACACAGCCTCAAGGCCTGTGCCTGGATAACATCAAGCTTTTTTAACAGAGATTGAGCTGCAGAACCAAAAACCACACATCCATAATCTAACACTGAACGGATTAGGGCCACATATATTTTCTTCATTGCTAATCTACTTGCACCCCATTCTTTTCCCCTCAAACATCTCATTACATTTATTACTCTTTTGCACTTTTCTTCAATTCTCCTGATATGTTCTGCAAATGTCAAACGTGAATCCAAATTACTTCCAAGAAATTTAAAAGTTCCAACTTTCTCTAAGTCTCTCCCATACATTCTTAACTTTAGTCCTTCCTGAATTCTTTTTCTTGTAAAGAAAACTCAAGAAAATAGAGTTTTTTCTATAGAAAACCTAAACCCCCACTTATATCCCCACTCCACCACTATATCAATTGCTTCCTGTATTTTCCTAGTAACATATTCTATATTCCTTCCTTTCTTCCATAGCGCGCCATCGTCTGCGAACAAAGACCTTCCTATATCTTCTGGAACTGTTCCAAATACGTCATTAATCATAATAATGAAAAGTAATGGACTTATCACACTGCCTTGAGGTGTGCCATTATCAACTATGTATTGATCTGAAAATTCTGCCCCAATCCTTATTTGTATTTTCCTTCCAAACAAAAAATCTCTTATCCAATTAAACACTCTTCCTTCAACCCCTATCTTACTTAATTTGATTAATAACCCCTCCTTCCACATCATATCGTAGGCTTTTTCTATATCAAAAAATACTGCAATTACTGACTCTCTATTTGCTTGCGCCTTTCTTATTTCAGTCTCCAATCTCACCACTGAATCTATTGTGCTTCTTCCCTTCCTAAAGCCACTTTGACATTTAGCCAGTATTCCTCTTTTTTCAAGGACATAAGTCAGTCTATCCGCTATCATCCTTTCCATGATTTTACACAGATTGGATGTTAGCGCTATTGGTCTGTAACTAATAGGATTAGTTGGATCTTTACCCGGTTTTCTTATTGGTATCACTATCGCTTCTTTCCAGATACCTGGTAACTTCCCCTCTTTCCATATTTTATTATATATCTCAAGAAGCTTCCACAATGATTCTTCCCCTAACTGTTTTAACTTCAAATAACACACCAACCTGACGTCAGCCGTTGAAATTCAAAATGAAGGGGAAAAAAAGCCCCCCGGAGCCGGCTACTGCACATGCGCGTGATGCGTCTCGGCTATCCGGCGGGGCAAATGCAGACCTCTGATTGGGTGTTTCGCTCCCGTGTTTCAACTTTGTTATAATAAAAAAACAGAAGACAGAACACTTGGTAGAAGCAGGACACGAAAGGTAATTAAGTGATGCGTTTGAAATTAATTTATCCGTGCAAATACATC
The DNA here is from genome assembly GCF_963082965.1 of Carassius carassius. NCBI lineage: Eukaryota > Metazoa > Chordata > Actinopteri > Cypriniformes > Cyprinidae > Carassius > Carassius carassius. Next base: position 24,164,037 of record NC_081766.1, on the reverse strand, counting down.
ATATTCTACATCGATGTAGAAGAGGATCTCATCGAATTTTTTTTTATAAAATGGTTAATCAAGAAGAGACTTCTTCATAGTGCACCGGTCTGCGGCGTTTGCGGAAAGAAAATGAAACTTACCAATCACAAGTGCAACGATTGCTATATATGCTAAGTAGAGCAATTCAAGTTACTGTATATGCATGCACTGGATAATGTAAGACTTAACAAGTTAATGAATGTGTTTCCAAAATCAAGATTTTGGTTAAAATTTATATGAATGCGTATGGCAACGTCTATATTTTCGGTGTATCTTTGTATAATATATTTCCATTATAATCTTTATTATTTAACTGAATATACAATTATCTTACATATAAAATAAATTTTAAAGTAAGAGACAAAGGTAAAATCCAGAATTGAAGTATATTGAGATGTAAAACATTACAAATACAGTTTATTATATGTTTAGCAAATTAAGCATATTAAAAGAGACCTAATTTGTATGTATATATATATATATATATATATATATATATATATATATATATATATATATTTAAAACTTAATTAGACCTTTGGTTTTCATAAATCTAAATTAATACAAAAGTGTATATGAAGAATTATAAAAGGGATAGTCCCAGTCCTTGATTGTGATTGGCTGAGCCTCTAAGCCATTGTAAAATGCTGTACATACACCTGTTATTTATTAAATCAAATGTATTTTTACTGGACTAGCCTTTTAATACAAGCAAAAAGTCCTGTTAATCTGTGGTTTACAGTGAATTTATGGCATCTTAGTGGGTTTTAGCCACTAAACTAAAACACCCATTAGCAGTTCTAAATTCACTGTAAACCATAACTTCTTGCTTATTGCTTTGTAGCAAAACAGCATGTTAACTATTTACAGTGTTATAATTAATGTTCCTTAATTTTTTTTTCTGGGTCACATGTAATATAAAATATTGTATTTGCAGTTAGAATGTTAATGCTTCACTTTATTTGTTTTATGTGCTGTATGTGCAGGAGAAAGAGTCATCGCAAAGTCTCATCATCAGTAAGAAAAGGTTCACTTTTCAGCCAAAGTAGAGTACAACTTGTTAAATGGTGGGAATTTATTTACCGGTGAGTGATTATAAAAAGATAAAGGCTTATTTATATCTGAACAATGCTTTACAATGATTTACTACAATAATGTTTGTGTAGCCTGTGGAGTAGACAGAGCCAGTACTAGTGATGTGCTCGTTGTCCACAGATTTGCACAAGGTCTCCAACTCAGGCAAACTGACCTGTTAGAGGATCAGATAGCCAGAAGTTCAAGAACTCTTGCGCGAATGACAAATGCACTTAAGAAGGTGAGGTACTTCGTCCTAATGACTACAAAAACAATGCAAATAAACATTGTATGCCATTCATTTATATTTCTATTATGTTATTTAGATATGCATAGATGCACTACAGAGACTGAGAAGAAGAACCGGTCTTACAGTTGGTGGAAACTCAAGACGCAAGTTTGTTTCTATTGATGAGTCAAAGTTTGCACACAAAAGGAAGGTAAATGGGCCATGAACAAATTTAAAAGAAAAAAAGAAGAAAGTTCTAATCTAAATTTAATTTAAATATCCATATACAAAATTACTGAACCCCCAAAAAAGTAACATTTTGTAAATATGCTTCCAAAATTTCAAAGGTCTATCCAAATTCCTTTTACCATATTCAAGTAAGCCATTTAGACTCTTTTGGACAAGAGTGGCATTCATCAATGTGTCCAGACATGAAGTCAATGCTAGCTTATATAGTCTGCACTGTAATGTTTTCCCCTGCTTTCCAATCTGTTCGCCTAGCAGGTTTCTTGTAGTAGATTGAGGGTTTTTCATTATCTGCTCTGATAAAACATCTTATTCTTATTGAAGAAATTGTGCGAGAGCTGTTTTGTCTTGGCCATATTTGCTACTCATATTCAGTATATGTGGTCTCAATTTATGCATTTGTCACAACTGAAGTGTCATAATAGAGATCCCATAGGAGTAAATGTGATCTTTAGAAAAACTTTGTATTTGTAAATTGTTACAGTCTTTTAACAAGTGTATGTGTGTGTGTGTGTGTGTGTATACATATAGTACCTGTCAAAAGATTGGAAACAATGTAAATCTTAACTTATCACTTTATATCGGTGAACACATCCTTGCTCAATAAAAGTGTTAATTTATTTTTAAAAAGGAGAAATAAACTTACGGACCCCAAATTTTTTAATAGTTTATGCATTTAGCAGACTCTTTTATCCAAAGCAACTTATGGTGCATTCAGGATATATATATACAGTCGTGGCCAAAAGTTTTGAGAATTACATAAATATTAGTTTTCAAAAAGTTTGCTGCTAAACTGCTTTTAGATCTTTGTTTCAGTTGTTTCTGTGATGTACTGAAATATAATTACAAGCACTTCATACATTTTAAAGCCTTTTATCGACAATGACATTTATGCAAAGAGTCAGTATTTGCAGTGTTGGCCCTTCTTTTTCAGGACCTCTGCAATTCGACTGGGCATGCTCTCAATCAACTTCTGGGCCAAATCCTGACTGATAGCAACCCATTCTTTCATAATCACTTCTTGGAGTTTGTCAGAATTAGTGGGTTTTTGTTTGTCCACCCGCCTCTTGAGGATTGACCACAAGTTCTCAATGGGATTAAGATCTGGGGAGTTTCCAGGCCATGGACCCAAAATTTCAACATTCTGGTCCCCGAGCCACTTAATTATCACTTTTGCCTTATGGCACGGTGCTCCATCGTGCTGGAAAATGCATTGTTCTTCACCAAACTGTTGTTGGTTTTGTTGGAAGAAGCTGCTGTTGGAGGGTGTTTTGGTACCATTCTTTATTCATGGCTTTGTTTTTGGGCAGAATTGTGAGTGAGCCCACTCCCTTGGATGAGAAGCAACCCCACACATGAATGGTGTCAGGATGCATTACTGTTGGCATGACACAGGACTGATGGTAGAGCTCACCTTTTCTTCTCCGGACAAACCTTTTTCCAGATGTCCCAAACAATCGGAAAGGGGCTTCATCGGAGAATATGACTTTGCCCCAGTCCTCAGCAGTCCATTCACTATACTTTCTGCAGAAGATCAATCTGTCCCTGATGTTTTTTTTGGAGAGAAGTGGCTTCTTTGCTGCCCTTCTTGACACCAGACCATCTTCCAAAAGTCTTCGCCTCACTGTGCGTGCAGTTGCGCTCACACCTGCCTGCTGCCATTCCTGAGCAAGCTCTGCACTGGTGGCACTCCGATCCTGCAGCTGAATCCTCTTTAGGAGACGATCCTGGCGCTTTCTGGACTTTCTTGGACGCCCTGAAGCCTTCTTTACAAGAATTGAACCTCTTTCCTTGAAGTTCTTGATGATCCTATAAATTGTTGATTTAGGTGCAATCTTAGTAGCCACAATATCGTTGCCTGTGAAGCAATTTTTATGCAACGCAATGATGGCTGCACGCGTTTCTTTGCAGGTCACCTTGGTTAACAATGGAAAAACAATGATTTCAAGCATCATCCTCCTTTTAACATGTCAAGTCTGCCATTCTAACCCAATCAGCCTGACATAATGATCTCCAGCCTTGTGCTCGTAAACATTCTCACCTGAGTTAACAAGACGATTACTGAAATGATCTCAGCAGGTCCTTTAATGACAGCAATGAAATGCAGTGGAAAGGTTTTTTTGGGATTAAGTTAATTTTCATGGCAAAGAAGGACTATGCAATTCATCTGATCACTCTTCATAACATTCTGGAGTATATGCAAATTGCTATTATAAAAACTTAAGCAGCAACTTTTCCAATTACCAATATTTATGTAATTCTCAAAACTTTTGGCCACGACTGTATATATATATATACATATATACATATATATATATATATATATATATATATATATGTATATATATATATATATATATATATATATATATATATATATATATATATATATATATATATATATATATATACATATATTTGTATTTATTTTATGTATTTTTTTTTTTTTTTTATTATTTAACCTACTTTTGTGCTACGGGAATTGAACCTAAGACCTTTTGTGCTGCTAACGCAATGCTTTACCACTGAGCCACAATATTACTGTTTTTTTCTGTATTTTTAATCTGATAAATGGATGCTTAATGAGCATGAGACTTCTTTCAAAAACATAAAAAAAAATAAACTTTTGACTGGTACTGATATATACAAACACAGGGTGAAATAAAAGTGCAGGATTTAAAGATCACAGTCTATCATTTATAAAATGAAATATTTGGTGTTATTTTGGGTATCTCCAATGTACCTAAAGTTTGATTATTTTCTTCTAGTATAACCGTGGTCGTTTCCTAACTACATGGAGAAGAAACAACTGGGTTTTTGGAATACTGGAAATGAAAGGACATAGACGTTTGCCCATTTTGAAGATTGTCAAAAACCGCTCAAGACAAACTCTAATACCCATTATCAGAAGGCACGTGAGAAGAGGATCCACCGTTTTCATTGACTGTTGGAGAGCATATGTTCAGGCTCTTCCTAGGCATTGATACAGGCATTTTACGGTCAACCATTCAAAAAACTTTGTTGATCAAGTCACTGGTTGCCATACACAGCACATTGCGTGTGCATGGCAAAGCATCAAGTCACAGGTTAACAAGCACAGAGGCAACAAAAGCACTCCACTCTTGAAAGAGCATTTAAAATGTATTCAGTGGTATCACTGGTTAGGCAAACGAAACAGACAAGGAGTAATTGCTTTTTCATGACATAAGAAAAGATTTCAAAATCCATTAATCTGTAGCCATGCAGAACATATCAACTGATAAATATTATTTCTCTTAAGTTCACGTAGAACAAGAATGAAAAAAATGTATTTGTTCTAATATCAAATAGGGTAATTATATGTACATCCAGATTGCTTGATAATATAAATAAATGTCCTCACATAGTTTTTAACAGGAAGTATAATTTACTTTCGTAGATACCTGTACAGACTTCATGTATTTTCAAAGTAACTTCTAGGTATTAAAACGTTTTCTTCTGTATTTTCAGTGTAAGTACGCATTAGTTCCTGGGTACCAACACAGGTTCCACACTTTATTTTAAGCGGTCAGTTTTTGTGTAATTTCAGTGTAAGTACACATTAGTTCCTGGGTACCAACGCAGGTTCCACACTTTATTTTAAGTGGTACATTTTTGTGTATTTTCAGTGTAACTACACATTAGTTCCTGGGTACCAATGCAGGTTCCACACTTTATTTTAAGCGGTCATTTTTTGTCTATTTTCAGTGTAAGTACACATTAGTTCCTAGGTACCAACGCAGGTTCCACAATTTATTTTAAGCAGTCAGTTTTTGTGTATTTTCAGTGTAAGTACACATTAGTTCCTGGGTACCAACGCAGGTTCCACACTATATTTTAAGCGGTCAATTTTTGTGTATTTTCAGTGTAACTACACAATAGTTCCCGGGTACCAACGCAGGTTCCACACTTTATTTTAAGTGGACAGTTTTCGTGTATTTTCAGTGTAACTACACAATAATTTCCCGGGTACCAACACAGGTTCCACACTTTATTTTAAGTGGTCAGTTTTCTGTGTATTTTCAGTGTAAGTACACATTAGTTCCCGGGTACCAACGCAGGTTCCACACTTTAGTTCTTGGGTACCAACGTAGGTTCCACACTTTATTTTAAGTTGTCAGTTTTTGTGTATTTTCAGTGTAAGTACACATTAGTTTCCGGGAACCAACACAGGTTCCACACTTTATTTTAAGTGGTCAGTTTTTGTGTATTTTCAGTGTAAGTACACATTAGTTTCCGGGAACCAACACAGGTTCCACACTTTATTTTAAGTGGTCAGTTTTTGTGTATTTTCAGTGTAAGTACACATTAGTTCTCGGGTACCAACGCAGGTTCCACACTTTAGTTCTTGGGTACCAACGTAGGTTCCACACTTTATTTTAAGCTGTCAGTTTTAGTGTATTTTCAGTGTAACTACACATTAGTTCCTGGGTACCAACGCAGGTTCCACACTTTATTTTAAATGGACAGTTTTTTTTTCAGTGTAAGTACACATTAGGTCCCGGGTACCAACGCAGGTTCCACACTTTATTTTAAGTGGACAGTTTTTGTGTATTTTCAGTGTAACTACACATTAGTTCCTGGGTACCAACACAGGTTCCACACTTTATTTTAAGTGGACAATTTTTGTGTATTTTCAGTGTAAGTACACATTAGTTTCCGGGAACCAACACAGGTTCCACACTTTATTTTAAGTGGTCAGTTTTTGTGTATTTTCAGTGTAAGTACACATTAGTTCTCGGGTACCAACGCAGGTTCCACACTTTAGTTCTTGGGTACCAACGTAGGTTCCACACTTTATTTTAAGCTGTCAGTTTTTAAGTATTTTCAGTGTAACTACACATTAGTTCCTGGGTACCAACACAGGTTCCACACTTTATTTTAAGCGGTCAGTTTTTGTCTATTTTCAGTGTAAGTACACATTAGGTCCCGGGTACCAACGCAGGTTCCACACCTTATTTTAAGCGGTCAGTTTTTGTATATTTTCAGTGTAACTACACAATAGTTCCCAGGTACCAATGCAGGTTCCACACTTTATTTTAAGTGGACAGTTTTTGTGTATTTTCAGTGTAACTACACAATAGTTCCCGGGTACCAACACAGGTTCCACACTTTATTTTAAGTGCTCAGTTTTTGTGTATTTTCAGTGTAAGTACAAATTAGGTCCTGGGTACCTACGCAGGTTCCACACTTTATTTTAAGTGGTCAGTTTTTGTGTATTTTCAGTGTAAGTACACATTAGTTCCCGGGTACCAACACAGGTTCCACACTTTAGTTCTTGGGTACCAACGTAGGTTCCACACTTTATTTTAAGCTGTCAGTTTTTGTGTATTTTCAGTGTAACTACACATTAGTTCCTGGGTACCAACGTAGGGTCCACACTTTATTTTAAGTGGTCAGTTTTTGTGTATTTTCAGTGTAAGTACACATTAGTTCCCGGGTACCAACGCAGGTTCCACACATTAGTTCCTGGGTACCAACGCAGGGTCCACACTTTATTTTAGGTGGACAGTTTTTTTTTTTTTTTTCTCCGTGTAAGTACACATTAGGTCCCAGGTACCAACGCAGGTTCCACACTTTATTTTAAGTGGTCAGTTTTTGTGTATTTTCAATGTAAGTACACATTAGTTCCCGGGTACCAATGCAGGTTCCACACATTAGTTCCTGGGTACCAACGCAGGTTCCACACTTTATTTTAAGCGGTCAATTTTTGTGTATTTTCATTGTAACTACACAATAGTTCCCGGGTACCAACGCAGGTTCCACACTTTGTTTTAAGCGCACCGTTTTTGTCTATTTTCAGTGTAACTACACATTAGTTCCCGGGTACCAACACAGGTTCCACACTTTATTTTAAGTGGTCAGTTTTTGTGTATTTTCAGTGTAAGTACACATTAGTTCTCGGGTACCAACGCAGGTTCCACACTTTAGTTCTTGGGTACCAACGTAGGTTCCACACTTTATTTTAAGCTATCAGTTTTTAAGTATTTTCAGTGTAACTACACATTAGTTCCTGGGTACCAACACAGGTTCCACACTTTATTTTAAGCGGTCAGTTTTTGTCTATTTTCAGTGTAAGTACACATTAGGTCCCGGGTACCAACGCAGGTTCCACATTTTATTTTAAGCGGTCAGTTTTTGTATATTTTCAGTGTAACTACACAATAGTTCCCAGGTACCAATGCAGGTTCCACACTTTATTTTAAGTGGACAGTTTTTGTGTATTTTCAGTGTAACTACACAATAGTTCCCGGGTACCAACACAGGTTCCACACTTTATTTTAAGTGCTCAGTTTTTGTGTATTTTCAGTGTAAGTACAAATTAGGTCCTGGGTACCTACGCAGGTTCCACACTTTATTTTAAGTGGTCAGTTTTTGTGTATTTTCAGTGTAAGTACACATTAGTTCCCGGGTACCAACACAGGTTCCACACTTTAGTTCTTGGGTACCAACGTAGGTTCCACACTTTATTTTAAGCTGTCAGTTTTTGTGTATTTTCAGTGTAACTACACATTAGTTCCTGGGTACCAACGTAGGGTCCACACTTTATTTTAAGTGGTCAGTTTTTGTGTATTTTCAGTGTAAGTACACATTAGTTCCCGGGTACCAACGCAGGTTCCACACATTAGTTCCTGGGTACCAACGCAGGGTCCACACTTTATTTTAGGTGGACAGCTTTTTTTTTTTTTTTCTCAGTGTAAGTACACATTAGGTCCCAGGTACCAACGCAGGTTCCACACTTTATTTTAAGTGGTCAGTTTTTGTGTATTTTCAATGTAAGTACACATTAGTTCCCGGGTACCAATGCAGGTTCCACACATTAGTTCCTGGGTACCAACGCAGGTTCCACACTTTATTTTAAGCGGTCAATTTTTGTGTATTTTCATTGTAACTACACAATAGTTCCCGGGTACCAACGCAGGTTCCACACTTTGTTTTAAGCGCACCGTTTTTGTCTATTTTCAGTGTAACTACACATTAGTTCCCGGGTACCAACACAGGTTCCACACTTTACTTTAAGCGGTCAGTTTTTGTGTATTTTCAGTGTAAGTACACATTAGTTCCCGGGTACCAACGCAGGTTCCACACTTTAGTTCTTGGGTACCAACGTAGGTTCCACACTTTATTTTAAGCTGTCAGTTTTTGTGTATTTTCAGTGTAGCTACACATTAGTTCCTGGGTACCAACACAGGTTCCACACTTTATTTTAAGCGGTCAGTTTTTGTCTATTTTCAGTGTAAGTACACATTAGGTCCCGGGTACCAACGCAGGTTCCACACCTTATTTTAAGCGGTCAGTTTTTGTGTATTTTCAGTGTAACTACACAATAGTTCCCAGGTACCAATGCAGGTTCCACACTTTATTTTAAGTGGACAGTTTTTGTGTATTTTCAGTGTAACTACACAATAGTTCCCGGGTACCAACACAGGTTCCACACTTTATTTTAAGTGCTCAGTTTTTGTGTATTTTCAGTGTAAGTACACATTAGGTCCTGGGTACCAACGCAGGTTCCACACTTTATTTTAAGTGGTCAGTTTTTGTGTATTTTCAGTGTAAGTACACATTAGTTCCCGGGTACCAACTCAGGTTCCACACATTAGTTCCTGGGTACCAACGCAGGGTCCACACTTTATTTTAGGTGGACAGTTTTTTTTTTTTTTTCTCAGTGTAAGTACACATTAGGTCCCAGGTACCAACGCAGGTTCCACACTTTATTTTAAGTGGTCAGTTTTTGTGTATTTTCAATGTAAGTACACATTAGTTCCCGTGTACCAATGCAGGTTCCACACATTAGTTCCTGGGTACCAACACAGGGTCCACACTTTATTTTAAGTGGGTAGTTTTTTTTTTTTTTTCTCAGTGTAAGTACACATTAGGTCCCAGGTACCAACGCAGGTTCCACACTTTATTTTAAGTGGTCAGTTTTTTGTGTATTTTCAGTGTAACTACACATTAGTTCCCGGGTACCAAACACAGGTTCCACACTTTATTTTAAGCGGTCAGTTTTTGTGTATTTTCAGTGTAAGTACACATTAGGTCCCGGGTACCAACGCAGGTTCCACAATTTATTTTAAGCGGTCAGTTTTTGTGTATTTTCAGTGTAAGTACACAATAGTTCCCGGGTACCAACGCAGGTTCCACACTTTATTTTAAGTGGACAGTTTTTGTGTATTTTCAGTGTAACTACACAATAGTTCCCGGGTACCAACACAGGTTCCACACTTTATTTTAAGTGGTCAGTTTTTGTGTATTTTCAGTGTAAGTACACATTAGGTCCTGGGTACCAACGCAGGTTCCACACTTTATTTTAAGTGGTCAGTTTTTGTGTATTTTCAGTGTAAGTACACATTAGTTCCCGGGTACCAACGCAGGTTCCACACTTTAGTTCTTGGGTACCAACGTAGGTTCCACACTTTATTTTAAGCTGTCAGTTTTTGTGTATTTTCAGAGTAACTACACATTAGTTCTTGGGTACCAACACAGGTTCCACACATTATTTTAAGTGGACAATTTTTGTGTATTTTCAGTGTAAGTACACATTAGCTTCCGGGAACCAACACAGGTTCCACACTTTATTTTAAGTGGACAGTTTTTGTGTATTTTCAGTGTAACTACACAATAGTTCCCGGGTACCAACACAGGTTCCACACTTTATTTTAAGTGGTCAGTTTTTGTGTATTTTCAGTGTAAGTACACATTAGGTCCTGGGTACCAACGCAGGTTCCACACTTTATTTTAAGTGGTCAGTTTTTTTGTATTTTCAGTGTAAGTACACATTAGTTCCCGGGTACCAACGCAGGTTCCACACTTTAGTTCTTGGGTACCAACGTAGGTTCCACACTTTATTTTAAGCTGTCAGTTTTTGTGTATTTTCAGAGTAACTACACATTAGTTCTTGGGTACCAACACAGGTTCCACACTTTATTTTAAGTGGTCAGTTTTTGTGTATTTTCAGTGTAAGTACACATTAGTTCTCGGGTACCAACGCAGGTTCCACACTTTAGTTCTTGGGTACCAACGTAGGTTCCACAGTTTATTTTAAGCTGTCAGTTTTTGGTGTATTTTCAGTGCAACTACACATTAGTTTCTGGGTACCAACGCAGGGTCCACACTTTATTTTAGGTGGACAGTTTTTTTTTTCTCAGTGTAAGTAATCATTAGGTCCCAGGTACCAACGCAGGTTCCACACTTTAGTTCTTGGGTACCAACGTAGGTTCCACAGTTTATTTTAAGCTGTCAGTTTTTGGTGTATTTTCAGTGTAACTACACATTAGTTTCTGGGTACCAACGCAGGGTCCACACTTTATTTTAGGTGGACAGTTTTTTTTTTTTCTCAGTGTAAGTAATCATTAGGTCCCAGGTACCAACGCAGGTTCCACACTTTATTTTAAGCGGTCAATTTTTGTGTATTTTCAGTGTAACTACACAATAGATCCCGGGTGACAACGCAGGTTCCACACTTTGTTTTAAGCGCACCATTTTTGTCTATTTTCAGTGTAACTACACATTAGTTCCCGGGTACCAACACAGGTTCCATACAATTTACTTTAAGTGGTCAGTTTTTGTCTATTTTCAATGAAAGTACACATTAGGTCCCGGGTACCAACGCAGGTTCCACACTTTATTTTAAGCGGTCATTTTTTGTGTATTTTCAGTGTAACTACACAATAGTTCCCGGGTACCAATGCAGGTTCCACACTTTATTTTAAGTGGACAGTTTTTGTGTATTTTCAGTGTTACTACACAATAGTTCCCGGGTACCAACACAGGTTCCACACTTAATTTTAAGCGATCAATTTTTGTGTATTTTCAGTGTAACTACACAATAGTTCCCGGGTAACAACGCAGGTTCCACACTTTGTTTTAAGCGCACCATTTTTGTCTATTTTCAGTGTAACTACACAATAGTTCCCGGGTACCAACACAGGTTCCACACTTTATTTTAAGTGCTCAGTTTTTGTGTATTTTCAGTGTAAGTACAAATTAGGTCCTGGGCACCTACGCAGGTTCCACACTTTATTTTAAGGGGTCAGTTTTTGTGTATTTTCAGTGTAAGTACAAATTAGTTCCTGGGTACCAACGTAGGGTCCACACTTTAGTTCTTGGAAACCAACGTAGGTTCCACACTTTATTTTAAGCTGTCAGTTTTTGTGTATTTTCAGTGTAACTACACATTAGTTCCTGGGTACCAACGCAGGTTCCACACTTTAGTTCTTGGGTACCAACGTAGGTTCCACACTTTATTTTAAGTTGTCAGTTTTTGTGTATTTTCAGTGTAAGTACACATTAGGTCCCGGGTACCAACGCAGGTTCCACACCTTATTTTAAGCGGTCAGTTTTTGTATATTTTCAGTGTAACTACACAATAGTTCCCAGGTACCAATGCAGGTTCCACACTTTATTTTAAGTGGACAGTTTTTGTGTATTTTCAGTGTAACTACACAATAGTTCCCGGGTACCAACACAGGTTCCACACTTTATTTTAAGTGCTCAGTTTTTGTGTATTTTCAGTGTAAGTACAAATTAGGTCCTGGGTACCTACGCAGGTTCCACACTTTATTTTAAGTGGTCAGTTTTTGTGTATTTTCAGTGTAAGTACACATTAGTTCCCGGGTACCAACACAGGTTCCACACTTTAGTTCTTGGGTACCAACGTAGGTTCCACACTTTATTTTAAGCTGTCAGTTTTTGTGTATTTTCAGTGTAACTACACATTAGTTCCTGGGTACCAACGTAGGGTCCACACTTTATTTTAAGTGGTCAGTTTTTGTGTATTTTCAGTGTAAGTACACATTAGTTCCCGGGTACCAACGCAGGTTCCACACATTAGTTCCTGGGTACCAACGCAGGGTCCACACTTTATTTTAGGTGGACAGCTTTTTTTTTTTTTTTCTCAGTGTAAGTACACATTAGGTCCCAGGTACCAACGCAGGTTCCACACTTTATTTTAAGTGGTCAGTTTTTGTGTATTTTCAATGTAAGTACACATTAGTTCCCGGGTACCAATGCAGGTTCCACACATTAGTTCCTGGGTACCAACGCAGGTTCCACACTTTATTTTAAGCGGTCAATTTTTGTGTATTTTCATTGTAACTACACAATAGTTCCCGGGTACCAACGCAGGTTCCACACTTTGTTTTAAGCGTACCGTTTTTGTCTATTTTCAGTGTAACTACACATTAGTTCCCGGGTACCAACACAGGTTCCACACTTTACTTTAAGCGGTCAGTTTTTGTGTATTTTCAGTGTAAGTACACATTAGTTCCCGGGTACCAACGCAGGTTCCACACTTTAGTTCTTGGGTACCAACGTAGGTTCCACACTTTATTTTAAGCTGTCAGTTTTTGTGTATTTTCAGTGTAGCTACACATTAGTTCCTGGGTACCAACACAGGTTCCACACTTTATTTTAAGCGGTCAGTTTTTGTCTATTTTCAGTGTAAGTACACATTAGGTCCCGGGTACCAACGCAGGTTCCACACCTTATTTTAAGCGGTCAGTTTTTGTGTATTTTCAGTGTAACTACACAATAGTTCCCAGGTACCAATGCAGGTTCCACACTTTATTTTAAGTGGACAGTTTTTGTGTATTTTCAGTGTAACTACACAATAGTTCCCGGGTACCAACACAGGTTCCACACTTTATTTTAAGTGCTCAGTTTTTGTGTATTTTCAGTGTAAGTACACATTAGGTCCTGGGTACCAACGCAGGTTCCACACTTTATTTTAAGTGGTCAGTTTTTGTGTATTTTCAGTGTAAGTAAACATTAGTTCCCGGGTACCAACTCAGGTTCCACACATTAGTTCCTGGGTACCAACGCAGGGTCCACACTTTATTTTAGGTGGACAGTTTTTTTTTTTTTTTTCTCAGTGTAAGTACACATTAGGTCCCAGGTACCAACGCAGGTTCCACACTTTATTTTAAGTGGTCAGTTTTTGTGTATTTTCAATGTAAGTACACATTAGTTCCCGTGTACCAATGCAGGTTCCACACATTAGTTCCTGGGTACCAACGCAGGGTCCACACTTTATTTTAAGTGGGTAGTTTTTTTTTTTTTTTCTCAGTGTAAGTACACATTAGGTCCCAGGTACCAACGCAGGTTCCACACTTTATTTTAAGTGGTCAGTTTTTTGTGTATTTTCAGTGTAACTACACATTAGTTCCCGGGTACCAAACACAGGTTCCACACTTTATTTTAAGCGGTCAGTTTTTGTGTATTTTCAGTGTAAGTACACATTAGGTCCCGGGTACCAACGCAGGTTCCACAATTTATTTTAAGCGGTCAGTTTTTGTGTATTTTCAGTGTAAGTACACAAAAGTTCCCGGGTACCAACGCAGGTTCCACACTTTATTTTAAGTGGACAGTTTTTGTGTATTTTCAGTGTAACTACACAATAGTTCCCGGGTACCAACACAGGTTCCACACTTTATTTTAAGTGGTCAGTTTTTGTGTATTTTCAGTGTAAGTACACATTAGGTCCTGGGTACCAACGCAGGTTCCACACTTTATTTTAAGTGGTCAGTTTTTGTGTATTTTCAGTGTAAGTACACATTAGTTCCCGGGTACCAACGCAGGTTCCACACTTTAGTTCTTGGGTACCAACGTAGGTTCCACACTTTATTTTAAGCTGTCAGTTTTTGTGTATTTTCAGAGTAACTACACATTAGTTCTTGGGTACCAACACAGGTTCCACACTTTATTTTAAGTGGACAATTTTTGTGTATTTTCAGTGTAAGTACACATTAGCTTCCGGGAACCAACACAGGTTCCACACTTTATTTTAAGTGGACAGTTTTTGTGTATTTTCAGTGTAACTACACAATAGTTCCCGGGTACCAACACAGGTTCCACACTTTATTTTAAGTGGTCAGTTTTTGTGTATTTTCAGTGTAAGTACACATTAGGTCCTGGGTACCAACGCAGGTTCCACACTTTATTTTAAGTGGTCAGTTTTTTTGTATTTTCAGTGTAAGTACACATTAGTTCCCGGGTACCAACGCAGGATCCACACTTTAGTTCTTGGGTACCAACGTAGGTTCCACACTTTATTTTAAGCTGTCAGTTTTTGTGTATTTTCAGAGTAACTACACATTAGTTCTTGGGTACCAACACAGGTTCCACACTTTATTTTAAGTGGTCAGTTTTTGTGTATTTTCAGTGTAAGTACACATTAGTTCTCGGGTACCAACGCAGGTTCCACACTTTAGTTCTTGGGTACCAACGTAGGTTCCACAGTTTATTTTAAGCTGTCAGTTTTTGGTGTATTTTCAGTGTAACTACACATTAGTTTCTGGGTACCAACGCAGGGTCCACACTTTATTTTAGGTGGACAGTTTTTTTTTTTTCTCAGTGTAAGTAATCATTAGGTCCCAGGTACCAACGCAGGTTCCACACTTTAGTTCTTGGGTACCAACGTAGGTTCCACAGTTTATTTTAAGCTGTCAGTTTTTGGTGTATTTTCAGTGTAACTACACATTAGTTTCTGGGTACCAACGCAGGGTCCACACTTTATTTTAGGTGGACAGTTTTTTTTTTTTCTCAGTGTAAGTAATCATTAGGTCCCGGGTACCAACGCAGGTTCCACACATTAGTTCCAGGGTACCAACGCAGGTTCCACAATTTATTTTAAGCGGTCAGTTTTTGTGTATTTTCAGTGTAAGTACACAATAGTTCCCGGGTACCAACGCAGGTTCCACACTTTATTTTAAGTGGACAGTTTTTGGTGTATTTTCAGTGTAACTACACAATAGTTCCCGGGTACCAACACAGGTTCCACACTTTATTTTAAGTGGTCAGTTTTTGTGTATTTTCAGTGTAAGTACACATTAGGTCCTGGGTACCAACGCAGGTTCCACACTTTATTTTAAGTGGTCAGTTTTTGTGTATTTTCAGTGTAAGTACACATTAGTTCCCGGGTACCAACGCAGGTTCCACACTTTAGTTCTTGGGTACCAATGTAGGTTCCACACTTTATTTTAAGCTGGCAGTTTTTGTGTATTTTCAGTGTAACTACACATTAGTTCTTGGGTACCAACGCAGGTTCCACACTTTATTTTAAGCGGTCAGTTTTTGTATATTTTCAGTGTAAGTACACATTAGTTTCCATGTACCAACGCAGGTTCCACACTTTATTTTAAGTGGACAGTTTTTTTTTGTTTTTTTTTTTCAGTGTAAGTACACATTAGGTCCCGGGTACCAACGCAGGTTCCACCCTTTATTTTAAGTGGTCAGTTTTTGTGTATTTTCAGTCTAAGTACACATTAGTTCCCGGGTACCAACACAGGTTCCATACTTTAGTTCTTGGGTACCAATGTAGGTTCCACACTTTATTTTAAGCTGTCAGTTTTTGTGTATTTTCAGTGTAACTACACATTAGTTCCCGGGTACCAAGACAGGTTCCACACTTTTTTTTAAGCGGTCAGTTTTTGTCTATTTTCAGTGTAACTACACAATAGTTCCCGGGTACCAACGCAGGTTCCACACTTTATTTTAAGTGGACAGTTTTTGTGTATTTTCAGTGTAACTACACAATAGTTCCCGGGTACCAACACAGGTTCCACACTTTATTTTAAGTGGTCAGTTTTTGTGTATTTTCAGTGTAAGTACACATTAGGTCCTGGGTACCAATGCAGGTTCAACACTTTATTTTAAGTGGACAATTTTTGTGTATTTTCAGTGTAAGTACACATTAGTTCCCGGGTACCAACGCAGGTTCCACACATTAGTTCCTGGGTACCAACGCAGGGTCCACACTTTATTTTAAGTGGACAGTTTTTGTTTTCTCAGTGTAAGTACACATTAGGTCCCAGGTACCAACGCAGCTTCCACACTTTATTTTAAGTGTTCAGTTTTTGTGTATTTTAAATGTAAGTACACATTAGTTCCCGGGTACCAACGCAGGTTCCACACATTAGTTCCTGGGTACCAACGCAGGTTCCACACTTTATTTTAAGCGGTCAAGTTTTGTGTATTTTCAGTGTAACTACACAATAGTTCCCGGGTACCAACGCTGGTTCCACACTTTGTTTTAAGCGCACCGTTTTTGTCTATTTTCAGTGTAACTACACATTAGTTCCCGGGTACCAACACAGGTTCCACACTTTATTTTAAGCAGTCAGTTTTTGTCTATTTTCAGTGTAAGTACACATTAGGTCCCGGGTACCAACGCAGGTTCCACACTTTATTTTAAGCGGTCAGTTTTTGTGTATTTTCAGTGTAACTACACAATAGTTCCCGGGTACCAATGCAGGTTCCACACTTTATTTTAAGTGGACAGCTTTTGTGTATTTTCAGTGTTACTACACAATAGTTCCCGGGAACCAACACAGGTTCCACACTTTATTTTAAGTGCTCAGTTTTTGTGTATTTTCAGTGTAAGTACAAATTAGGTCCTGGGTACCTATGCAGGTTCCACACTTTATTTGAAGTGGTCAGTTTTTGTGTATTTTCAGTGTAAGTACACATTAGTTCCCGGGTACCAACGCGGGTTCCACACTTTAGTTCTTGGGTACCAACGTAGGTTCCACACTTTATTTTAAGCTGTCAGTTTTTGTGTATTTTCAGAGTAACTACACATTAGTTCTTGGGTACCAACACAGGTTCCACACTTTATTTTAAGTGGTCAGTTTTTGTGTATTTTCAGTGTAAGTACACATTAGTTCCCGGGTACCAACGCAGGTTCCACACTTTAGTTCTTGGGTACCAACGTAGGTTCCACACTTTATTTTAAGCTGTCAGTTTTTGTGTATTTTCAGAGTAACTACACATTAGTTCCCGGGTACCAACACAGGTTCCACACTTTATTTTAAGTGGTCAGTTTTTGTGTATTTTCAGTGTAAGTACACATTAGGTCCTGGGTACCAACGCAGGTTCCACACTTTATTTTAAGTGGTCAGTTTTTGTGTATTTTCAGTGTAAGTACACATTAGTTCCCGGGTACCAACGCAGGTTTCGCACCCTTTCTGGTAACACTTTAAAATATGTTTTAATTCGTTAACAACATTCCACAGCATTTATTAAGCTTAGTTAATGTTAATCTCAGCATTTATTAATACATTTTTAAGATCAAATGTTGCATCTGACAACCTTGGTTAATATTCTGTGAATTAACATGAAAGAGAACATTTTAACTAACAACTACTGAGATTAATACATGCTCTACAAATAGGGGTGTAACAGTATGTCTATTCGTACTGAACGGGTCATGGGCAAATTCCAAATGGAAGTGATCATCCCTATGCCCTATTCCCTTGGAAGGATGGAGCCCTTGAAGTTGGGAATTTAGAGTGAGCAGGGCAAGTGCATGTTGTTATGAAGCCTTTAGGAATGCACTTGGCAAACACCTTGACTATTAAATGGTTTAAATAATAAGTATCCACACACAAGTAGGCATGAACAATAATGTTTTATATGTGTAAAAACATCACCCCCCAAAAATTAACAGAAACTAGCATTGTTACAATTGTAGTTACAATATGCAATTATGGTGTGTACTTACAAAAGTGTACTTACAAATGTAACTATACTACAATAACTACAAATAAATCAAGCAGGTATATAAAATGTAAGTACAGTGTAAATACAAGTAAGTACAGCATAAGTACATTGTATCAAATGCTTAATTTGCCATGTAAGTACATAGTTGTTAAGGCCACTTAATATAAAGTGGGACCGTTCAGTTCACTCTGCTCACAAGTTCTGAAAAAAAAATCAAGATTAATAAAAATGTGACTCCGGACTGGAGCTTCATTTGTCATGGCAGTCAAAAAGACAGCTGACAGATGGACGTGATCACTTCCTGTTGCAATGAGCACAACAGATGTATTTACCTCAGAGAAAAAAAGTGCTGTATATAGATTCTATTTTATTTAGTTTTTATTCATCTTGATTGTTCACAACTTGTGTGTTTGTCCTAGTTGAGTTGGATTGAATTGCTTTACTTTGCTAAAAGAGTCTGATGAGACCAGCAGTCAGGTAAATAAATGATGACATCATTTTTATTTTTTGGGGCGAAATAACCCTTAAAACAAATAGTTCACCTGAATTTTTATTTCTTATACTCATGTCATTCCACAGACACCATGTATGTCATACAGTTTTGGAACCACATCAAGATAAAAAAAAATGGTGACAGAATTTTAAGATAAATGTTTGGAGTAAACTATTATTGCACTGTAATTGATACTTGTTTCTGATATTTCACTTGTTAATAATAGCTTTGATAAATGGATGTGAATTTATTCTGCCCCCCCCCCCCCCTCAACTTTACAGGAGCACTTTTGTGATGCTGCAAGTGGGAGTGGATTTCTTGCTTAGCTGGAAACAGCAGAGAACCACATCCTGTCGTCCTGAAAAAAAATAAAGAGACTACTTTTTCCAAGGAGGTCCAAACGCCACTGGCACAGACTTTGTTCAGTGATCAGTAACATACATTCAGCCAGGGCCGTCCTTAGGGGGTGCAAATGATTCGGTGTCACCGGGCCCCGCACTTGAGGGGTAAACAGACTGAATGAGGTATTTTGGTATGCCTTATCCTTCCTGGTATTGTTCAGCTATAATGTCTTGGCATATACAGCATCCATTGCATCCTGGAGGGACACAGATCTTCTAAAATCTCACATTTATGCCAGAGTGCACTTTTCCACACAAGATCAGCCCAAAAAGATCATCTTTCACTATGTATCATATGATCATGCAACTTGAAAGAACCTCAACACCTGAGTGTGTTTCCTAGATGGAAATCAGCTGTAATTTATATGTTTGCATAACTTCAAACAGCTGTTTCTCATTAGGAATATAATAAAATAAAATACAGGGGACATATTCATGCTTCAATTAACAATACAGATGTTTACTTTGACTTTATCCTATAAGTTAGCTTTAGAATGTGATGTTATCTGTTCTGTCATACAGTGTGAAACCATTTGAAAATGTGTCAGTAAAATTACATTGTTTTGGTCTTGGTTGAGCTTGTGTGTAAACAAAGTTCAAGCATTTTAGATTTGTGTTAAATACAAGCATTTTGTGTCAAAGCAACAAGAAATGTGTAAACTGAATAGCCTACACAGATGGATGTTGTGCTAAGTGTTTTAAGAGTTTAGGGAAATTGTTAAAAGTATTGAAAGAAATTGTCATAGCGATTGTAAAAAAAACTGTAAATAAATGACATTAAAGCTGCCAGTAGGTGGCAGCAAGTCTCTGTCTTTATGAGTGATCCACTGACTCATTCAAAACTGCTGATTCATTTAGAAACAAAGGTAGTGATTGTCTTCATGAATGGGGCACTGAATCATTGACTCAAATGATTCGTTCAAAAACAAAGATTCATTCAGTCACAAAATACTCATTGCTGCTCGAAGACGCACAATTGGTCTTACTTTTGCTTTGTTAAAAGCGTTTTTTGCCGATATTCTAAAGTGTAATCTACTCGCCTTCAGTTGTAAATGTTTTACAAATCTGCTGGTTACAGATTGTATGAGAATACACACTGGGGTGAAAGATCTACGAATGATGAGTAAAACAATTACAACTGATGAGTAGTTTACACTTTAGATTAGGGGATGCAGAAAGTGTTGTAAATTATTTATTCACGCGTGTACACAACAGGTTTTGAATACTTTGTAGTGTGTACTGCAATGAAGGGCTGACTGGTGAGGGTATAGACAGATTTCTTTTCTGATACGTGGAGTATATTTAATGCTCTGAGATATTAGTACAATGTTGACATTTAAATTATTTACAAGTGATTAATAAATATTTAAGTAGTAACTTATTACCAATTACTAAGAATAAGTTTGTTTATTTGAGAAATAGGCCATTTAAACAGACAATATCCGTGCCAGCAGGGTAATATAAAATATAAAATCTGGCAAATGTGAATGGCGACGACCAGCCAGATTTGTTTCTGCAGACCTACTGGCCAGCTTCAAGGGAATGATTCAATGCGTTAGCTGCCACATAAACTTTGAGCATGGAAGGGACACACCAGTTGTCCAGCAGGTCTTGTAAGAAAGATAGCACATGGGACATGTCACAAGAAACCAGGTCTAAGCTTTGCGCTGCACACCAGTCACAGAAGACTGACCATTTAAGGGCGTGAAGGCATCTCATAGACAGTGCTTGTCAGGATCTCGGTGGAATCTGAGGCTTTTGTTGTCCTGGAGCACATGGTTTTTTGTTTTGGTGGCTCGCCATGTGTTTCGTGATCACCGCTATGTTTTCTCCGCCTCTCTCGTTATCCCTGTTAACGTGTTCTCCCTCATCTGCACCCTGTATTGCACTGATTATCTTCATTTTATCATGCCCTTGTGTTTGCTGTCTTATGTTAGTCTGTAAGTTTTGTATGATGCTTAAATATTCTCCTTGCCAGTCAAGTTTTTGAGCCAGCCTTCTTTATTTATTTTTTTCCTGTTTAGTCGGTCTGGTGTTCCTGTTTTTCCAGCGGCGGCTTTCCACTGTTGGCTCAAGACTTTCCCTCGCCTCTGTCCGGCTGATGCAATTGTAGTCTCCACGCTGGTCTTTCTGATGGAGTGCTGGCGGTTTCATCATCCGGCCGATTAAGTCTTCAGAGTGTTTTTGTTAATAAACTTTAATATTCATTCACCTGCTGCTGGATCCTGGTCTTGCTCTTGACAGTACGGACTGACCAGAGATGGATCCAGTGGGTGGAGGAGCCCGGACGAGGGGAGGAAGTACCAGTCGAGTGTCCGGCGGGTCGGTTGTTCATGCCGGCAGCGCAATGCCCTGAGGTCCTTCAGTGGGGTCATGAGTCTAGGATCGCCTGCCATCCAGGAGTCAGGAGATCTCTGGCTGCAATCCACCAGCGTTTTGGTGACCCTCTATGGGCCAGGATCTCAGGCAGTTTGTATTGGATTGCTCCGTTTGTGCCCAAAACAAGGTCTCTAACCATCCCTCCATTGGTCTACTTCAACCCCTGCCCAATCCTTCTCATCACTGGTCACATATTGCCTTAGACTTTGTCTCTGGCTTACCCCTTTTGAGAGGTTATACTGTTATTTTCACGGTGGTGGATCGCTTCTCTAAGGCGGTTCATTGTGTGCCCCTACCTAAACTCCCCTGTGCCAAGGAGACAACCCAACTGGTAATTGACCATGTCTTCCGAATCCATAGTCTTCCGGTGGACTATGTCTCTGATAGGGTCCAGTGTGGGTGAGCCAATCAGGATCTTGAGAGAGTACTCCGCTGCCTGGCATCCCGCAATCCTGCCTCTTGGAGCCAACAGCTCACTTGGATTGAGTATTCCCATAATAGTCTTCCAGTAGCATCCACAGGTATGTCACCCTTTGAATGTCCTGTTGGTTAACTACCTCCTTTATTTCCCTCTTGGGAACCCGATGCTGCAGTCCCGTCTGCTCTAGCCTTTGTCCAGACACTAGGAGATGTCGTAGTGTCTGGAGGAAGGCTAGGAAGGCCCTGGTCCAGGCCTCCAGAAAGACCAAGGCAGCGGCTGATCGCCACCGGATTCCGGTGCCCCATTATGTCTGTGGTCAGAGATATGGCTCTGATAAGGGATATTCTGAATCGGTTGCTATATATATGTAAATCCCGTGGCAAAACAGAGAAACAAATAGAGACATCATTAGCGTAGCTGCTGTTCCAACAAAGTAAAATTAATTAGTTTAACCCAAGCTAAAGAATAAGAATGCGCATTTCATCAGATACAACTGCAGTCACAAACTATGAGATGCATTATTCGAATGCTTGGTGAAAGAGATGTGTTTTTAATCTAGATTTAAACAGAGAGAGTGTGTCTGAACCCCGAACATTATCAGGAAGGCTTTTCCAGAGTTTGGGAGCCAAAAGCGAAAAAGCTCTACCTTCTTTAGTGGACTTTGCTATCCTAGGAACTACCAAAAATCCAGCGTTTTGTGACCTTAGGGATCGTGATGGCTAGCGTGGTATAAGGCTAGTTAGATACACAGGAGCTAAACCATTAAGGGCCTTATAGGTAAGCAGTGTATGGAATAACGGCGTTTAAAAGAACGGCGTTAGGTAACGACGTTATTTTTTCAGTAACGGGGTAATCTAACTAATTACTTTTCCCGTCGTTAAAACGCTGTTAACGTTACTGAACGTTAAATGCGGTGCGTTACTATGCATTGATTTAATATGCAATCCGAACGCACCCCTGGCTCACACAGCGAGTGAGCAGGTGGGTTAATAACGAGATAAGAGATTATGATTGGCTAAGGCAGAGTCATGTGTTTCATGGTAGCCAATCAGAGCCAGTGTTTTTACACACACGCGCCAGCGGCGCCAAACACACACAGTCACACATACGCAACAGCTACACAGAGATTCGCAGCAGCAGGAGAAATGGCGAGTCAGGAGCAATCTGATGAAAAGTTGGCATTTTCAAGGTGGAGATATAAGCACTACTTCAAATTCATTGTAGTCAAAGGCAAGAACGTGCATGTAATGTGTACATGTAATGTGATACACACGCATCTACAAAGCTAGTGGCCAAAAACACTTTTCTTACAAAGAGTGCAGGATAAAACTCCTGCTGTCTGTTGACGTGCAATAAATATCGAAAACAAATTCTTTGACATATAGCAACTTTTTTTTTTTTTTTTTTTTTTTACAGTAATGCAAATAGTTACTTTCCCTGGTCACGAGTTACTTTTATTATAGAGTAATTCAGTTACTAACTCAGTAACTTCAGTTACTTTTTGGAACAAGTAGTGAGTAACTATAACTAATTACTTTTTTAAAGTAACGTTCCCAACAGTGTAGGTAAGTAATAATATTTTGTAACTGATACGGAACTTAAAGGTACAGAAGGTAGCCAGTTCAGAGGTTAATATGATAATATTTTCATGACCTGGTAAGGACTCTAGCCGCAGCTTTTTGGACTACCTGTAGCTTGTTTATTAAAGATGCTAGACAACCACCAAGAAGTGAATTACAATAGTCCGGTCTAGAGGTCATAAATGCATGAACTAGCTTTTCTGCATCAGAAACAGGTAACATATTTCATAGCTTGGCAGTGTTTCTAAAATGGAAAAATGCTGTTTTTGTAACATGGGAAATATGGTTTTCAAAAGACAAGTTGCTGTCTAATATAACACACAGATTTTTGACTGTAGAGGAAGTAACAGTTTATCTGTCTAGGTGCAAATTGTAGTCTACTAGATTCTGTGTACTGGTTTTTGGTCCAATAAGTAATATTTTTGTCTTATCCGAATTTAATAGGAGAAAATTATTAGTCATCCAATCTTTTACATTTTTAACACATTCTGTTAGCTTAGATAATTTAGAAGTTTCATCTGGTTTCATTGATATATATAGTTGAGTATCATCAGCATAACAGTAGAAACTAATCCCATATTTTCTAATAATATTACCAAGGGGCAACATGTATATAGAAAATAGAAGAGGACCTAGGAAAGATCTTGTGGCACTCCATGGCAGTTTTTAGGGCCTGTCTATAGCTGGACATACTGTTTTCCATGCAATTCTAAAAACCTCCGAAGTTAGTTTTTCTCCATTTGCACTCAAGACTACGAGTTTCTTTCTTGAGAGAGTAAGTATTATTGTTATACCATGGCACAGTACGTTTTTCTCTAACCTTTTCCAATTTGATGTGGGCAACAGCTTCTAATGTATTAAAGAAAATAGTGCCCATGTTGCCAGCCATTTTGTCTAGTTCATGTGTATTTATGGGTACACATAGCAGTTGAGATAAATCAGGCAGGTTATTTGCAAATTTTTCTTTGGTGGCTGGAACAATAGTTCTGCCCAGACGGTAACGCTGAGCCATATAGTTAATATCAGTAATATGCAGCATGCACGATACAATGAAATGATCTGTAACATCATCACCCTAAAGTACGATATCTATATCAGTAAGATCACTTCCATGCGATATCATTAAATCTAGTGTATGATTAAAACAATGAGTGGGTCCAGTGACATTTTGCTTGACTCCAAAATAGTTTATTAGGTCAGTAAACACAAGTCCTAATGCATCATTTGTATTATCAAAATCAATATTAAAATCTCAGACAATTACTGCTTTATCAACTATAACCAAAAGGTCTGAGAGGAAATCTGCAAATTCTTTTAAGAATTCTGTATATGGCCCTGGTGGTCTATACACAATAACCAGAACAAGAGACACAATAGATTTCTTTGCTTATCTGACAATGTAACATTAAGCATAAGTGTTTTGAATGAGTTAAACCTGCATCCTGTTTTCTGGGTAACATTGAGAATATCACTATATATTGTTGCAACACCTCCGACCACCACCAGTATGACGGGGCTCATGCTTATAACAGTAGTTTGGTGGAGTAGACTCATTTAGACCAATATAATCATTTGGTTTTAGCCAGGTTTCAGTCAAGCAGAGTACATCAAAACTAGTATCTGTGATCATTTAATTTACAACAACTGCTTTGGGTGTGAGTGATCTAAAGTTTATGAGCCCAAACTTTAAAAATGTTTTTTGTTCATTTATTTGACATTTTTCTGGTTTAATCATGATAAGATTTTTTCTAGATCCTACATTAAATTAATATTTTGACCTCACTATTCGGGGGAACAGACACAGTCTTAATTATGGAGGAATTATTGAGTCAGATTATAAACTAAAAGTCTAAAACTAAAAGTCTTAAACCAAAACTAAAAATCTAAATTTGAAACTTAATGTCCAAGTCGAAAATTAATTTGGTATTTAGGATTGGGCATTTGGTATTTAGGATAGGGCATTTTGTATTTAGGATTGGGCATTTTCTATTTAGGGTTGGGCATTTGGTCATTTAGCCATTTAGGATTTAGGATTGGGCAATGGGGATTTAGGATTGGGAATTTGGTATTTAGGATTGGGCATTTAATCATTTAGCCATTTAGGATTGAGGATTGGGCATTTGGGGATTTAGGATTGGGCATTTGAAGATTGAGGATTGGGCATTTGAGGATTGAGGAGTGTATGCAAATTAGGAGGCGTGGCCCAAATACTGGAGGCTGGGTATGAAATGGCTGGTGCGCAGAGGCAACTTATGGACAGCAGAGGGAGCTCCCAGTGCTAAGGAGCACACTGTAATGAAAGTAATGTAATTGTAATGTAATTCTGTTTCTGTAATGAGACAGGGCGAGTGAGCGGCTTGAGCGAGGACTGTGTGATAACTTCAACTTAATGACTGCTTTGTAACATTTGTGGACTCAAACACAAAGTCACCAGTAAAAGGAAGGCTATCAGTCTGATGACGAGAAAGCAGCAGACAGTGCAGCAGGTAAGATGCTAACATTAGCTACTAGTTATATAAGCTGATATTGCTAACATGCTTTAGGAGGGTATTACTATATTGGGACATGCTGTTTTGTTTTTTAAACTGTGCTTAACCCCTCTGACATTAGTAGATACACTCCTTTCACATTGCCACTAGATGGTCTTGTTTCTGTTCTTTTTTTGTTGCTATATAGCCTATATATATTTTATAAAGATTGTGAGATAAAAGAAATTAGGCTTGTTCAAAGTACTGTGAGACTGATTCAAAAGCATAAAAGCAAAAGCAAAATTGCTTAAATCACCTTTCTTTCCCATTCTGACATTCAGTTTGGAGTTCAGGAGATTGTCTTGACCAGGACCACACAGCTAAATGCATTAAAGCAACTGCCATGTGATTGGTTGATTAGATAGTTGCATTAATGTGAAATTGAACAGGTGTTCCTAATAATCCTTTAGGTGAGTGTATATATACATACACACACACACACAACATATGACATCAAAGAGAGTAGACGCTCCTTATGCATTTGAATCGCTCTCACAGCACTTTAATGTCATAAACCGATCAGTCTTGCAGTGTGCAGCGCCGGTTAAAGTCAAACAAGTCTAATTTATTTTCTCTTACAATCTTTATAAAATATATATAGGCTATATAGCAAAAAAAAAACAGACACAAGACTATCTAGTGGCAATGTGAAAGAAGTGTATCTACTAATGTCAGAGGGGTTAACCGCAGTTTAAAAAACAAAACAGCATGTCCCAATATAATAATAGCCTACTAAAGCATGTTAGCAATATCAGCTTATATAACTAGTAGCTAATGTTAGCATCTTACCTGCTGCACTGTCTGCTGCTTTCTCGTCGTTAGAAAGCTTATGTTACAAAGCTGTCATTAAGTTGAAGTTATCACACAGTCCTCGCTCAAGCTGCTCACTCGCTCTGTTTCATTACAGAAACAGAATTACATTACAATTACATTACTTTCATTACAGTGTGCTCCTTAGCACTGGGGGCTCCCTCTGCTGTTCATAAGGTGCCTCTGCCCAGCCATTTCAAACCCAGCCTCCAGTATTTGGGCCACGCCTCCTAATTTGCATACACTCCTCAATCCTCAATCCTCAATCCTCAAATGCCCAATCCTAAATCTTCAAATGCCCAATCCTAAATCCCCAAATGCCCAATCCTCAATCCTAAATGGCTAAATGATTAAATGCCCAATCCTAAATACCAAATGCCCAATCCTAAATCCTAAATGTCTAAATGACCAAATGCCCAACCCTAAATAGAAAATGCCCAATCCTAAATACAAAATGCCCTATCCTAAATACCAAATTTCGACTTGGACTTTACGTTTCAAATTTAGATTTTTGGTTTTGTTTTAAGACTTTTAGTTTTAGACTTTTAGTTTATAATCTGACTCAATAATTCCTCCATACTTAATAGATTGTACAGCACAAGTACTTTTATCATTTAAGCGGGTAGAACAAAAGTCATCATAATAATTATTTGAGAATTGTCTTACTAGTCATATGCAGCACAAGAGTCCTGGAGATGTTCTTACACAGGAGTTCTGCTCTGACTCTGCTGGGGTGCAGGCCATCAGTGCGAAAAAGCCTAGGACGCTCCCAGAAAAGATTCCAATTATTAACAAATAGCAGTTTCTGTTCTTTACACCCTGAAAATAACCATTTATTTAAAGCAACCAGTCTACTGAACCTTTCGTGTCCTTGTCGATACGTGGGCAGTAGTCCTGAAATGATGATAGTTGCCACGGGCATCGTGCTGTGAACCATCTCACGGAGGGGAGTGAAGCGGTTCCGGGAGGAGATCTCGAAGACCAGAGGGGGAGAAGTCGTCACCCGGGGCCTGGCTCACGTCCTCTGCTGGGGATGCACCCAGGGTGTCCGTGGTGTCCCGGTGCCGGAGTGAAGGAAATCTGGGAAGATTGTGTCCTGGGTGCACCGGATCTGTGCAGAGAAACACATGGAGTAGAGGTGGTGGGACTTTTAGCAGCGTGCTGTGTACTTACTCCGGACTTGTGAGCATCAGCCTGGGAGGTTTCCAGCACGGCTCTCCGCTCTCTCAGCTGGGCCGCCTCACCTCCAGGTCGCGAATCTTCTTCTCCATGGCCTCCAGCTCGAGCTGCACCGAATGCACCTCGAACGTGTCCTCACCTGCAATCAAAGGTAGACATACATCCACCATTGAAGCAAGTAACAGTGAGTAAAGCAATGGTCATGTGTGTGAATAGAGTATTAGCAATGCAAGCAGGTTTAGCAGCTACCATGCTGCTGATGCTAACGGGCTATAAGCTAAATAGCGGACCCGGGAAATCAAAATAAAACTAGTGATAACAAGGCACTCTGATTGTTTTTGTTGTAGAATACAATAGAGGATATATTCACACATTATAGGAAGAAAAAGGATGGTGTATAAAATAGAGTTTTAAGATATCTATTCATGTCTATTATCTTTTTTATTTATTTTTTTCTTTGCCTAATTTCTTTTCTCTCTCACTGTTGAGTAGTTCAGTTTGATGGAAAAATTAAACAGTTTGGAAAATCAACTGAGCTGAATGAAATAAAGATGTGCTTAAAAGTCAGCAAAAGCAGACAGATGCTATTACTGAGTGTCTGAATGAACTTAAGCCTAGATCTGAAACTATTACTCCTATGTCTCCTAGATTGAAAACTCGAAGATTTTTGCGCTGTAATAAGCTTGGTCACATTGCTAGATACTGTCGACAGCCTTGGCCTGTTAATGCTAGTTCTAGATCTCCCACAGTTAATGTTGGTGAAACATCTGCTGAAGAGGCTTTTATACTAGTACCCTTTGTTGTCCTGAGTCAGATAACAGAAAAGGGTAGTAATGGCTTCTATCCCAGTTTGTCCTTCTGTTTTACAAAGCATGGTTAGTCAGTGTCCAAGAGTAACTGTTCAGATGGAGAGAGTCACAGTTCCGTGCCTTTTGGATACCGGATCCATGGTGACTACGATAACTGAATCATTTTTCTTAGCCACTTTTAAATCACTAGGTGAAGAGGCCCTTAAAGAATGCAGTTGGCTTCAGTTGAAAGCTGTATATGGTTTAGATATTCCCTATTTTGGATAGTTTGAGATATGTTCGTATTGGGACAAACTATTCCAAGAAGAGGTGTTCTGGTTGTTAAAGACCCAGTTGGGGCTGCTTTACATTAAGGGAGGATGCTTACCCCGGGCTCGTTGGGTATGAATGTTAGTGGCCAATGTTATAGTGAGTTGTTTGAACTGTATGGTCCAGCATTATTTTCAGCATCTTCAGTTAAGCAAGCAGAGCCAGGATGGAAAGACACCCTATTGGAATGCCAGAGTCGAGAATACCTCTACTGCTGGTTTTATTGGTCATGTGCGTGTGCAGTCTGACTATCCATTACAGATCCCAGCAGGCACATTAAGGTTAGTACCAGCCCTTTGTCCGAAAGGTTTTGGTTATGATAATACGGTTGCATTACTGGATCCACAGGAATCAGGAATTAATGGGTTACCTTCAGGGGTTCTGATTTCTCCTGCATTGATCCGGCTAGCCCAAGGTCTGGTCCTGGTTCCTGTGATGAATGTTAGTACTGTTTCTGTGAGTTTGCCATCAAGAGCTAGATTGGGAACACTGGTTAGGGCTAAAGTGATTCCATCACAAAACGAGGGTCTTTGTTTTGAAAAAAGGGATAACACTCATACTATTGTAGTTTAATCTCAGTCATGTACTTTTAATTAATCAGAATCTTCCAATGAAGTGGAATTACCAGGGCTTTCTAAATCTGAACAGGGATTAGTGAGAGTTCTTTTAGCCTGATACAACAATGTTTTTGCAAAGAATGATGGTGATCTAGGATGTACATCATTGATTGAACATTGTATCCCTCTTCTAGATGATACTCCAGTGAGTCAGCGCTAACGTAGACTTCCCCCCAAGTCAGTTTGAGGCTGTTAAAGCTCATATTAAGCAGTTGTTGGATGGCCAAGTCATTAGGGGGAGTTCCAGCCCTTATGCTTGCACTATAGTACTGGTCAGAAAGAATGGCTCTCTGCGAATGTGTGTTGACTACCACCAACTAAACATTAAAACTCGGAAAGATGCCTTTAGGATAGAAGAATCTTTGGATGCGTTGACTGGTGCAAAGTGGTTTTCGACACTCAACTTGGCCAGCGGCTATAATCAAATTCTGGTATTAGAAGAGGATAAGTATAAAACTGCCTTTTGCACACCTTTTGGTCTGTTTGAGTTTAACAGGATGCCATTTGGGTTGTGCAATGCACCAAGCACTTTTCAGCAATTATGGAAAGGATTTTTGGTGATCAGAGCTTTCAGTCCCTACTATTATACCTGGATGATGTGATAATTTTTTTCTGCCTCTATAGATCAACATATTCAGCACTTGGAATTGGTGTTAAATCATTTACAGCAACAAAATCTCAAAATTAAACTTAGTAAATGCGGCTTCTTTCGTTCTGAGGTCACTTAGGATCATGTTGTCTCTGCTGCAGGTGTGGGAACAGATCCCAATAAGGTGTCAACTGTGACAAATTGGAGGCGACCAGACAATGTTCAAGAGCTTTGGTCATTATTGGTATTCGCCAGCTATTACAGGCATTTTATTAAGGAGTTTTCTGGTGTTGCAGGCCCCTTGAATAGTCTTGTAGCAAAAGTCACCCGTAATCAAAAAGGTTAGTCATCAAAGATGTGTGTGAAAAAGAGCTGGACAGAAGATTGCGAGCATGCATTCCAAACATTGAAAGAGTTGTTGACAAGTGCCCCCATCCTAGCTTATGCAGACTTCAGTAGACCATTTGATTTGGAAGTGGATAAAAGCCATCAAGGATTGGGAGCATCATCTAATGGAACAGAAAACGTTTTGGTCATGACTGATAGCAAAAATTCCCAAGCAATACCGACAAAAGATTAGACCGCACAGACTGTGGCACGAGTATTAGTTGAGCATTGGTTTTATCTGTTTGGATTGCCAAGGCAAATTCATTCCGACCAAGGTCGTTGCTTTGAGAGCAGAATTATCCAGGAATTGTGTAAATTATATGGCATTGTTAAAACTCGCACAACACCATATAGGCCCCAAGGAAATGGTCAGTGCGAGAGATTTAATAGGACAATGCATGACTTGCTAAGAACCCTTCCCACTGAAAAGAAGCATCATTGGCCAGATTTTCTTTCACAAGTTGTGTTTGCTTATAACACTACAGAACATCAGTCTACTGGTTACTCTCCATATGTTCTTATGTTTGGAGAGGAACCACAGTTACCAATTGATTTTATTCTGGGGCAGGACAATCTTGATCCTAGTGGAAAAACTTGGATAGTGCAACATAGAGAAAATTTGGAGCAAATTTGTAAGTGTGCTAGAGCCCGCTTGAAAGCTGCAGCAGCACAGCGTGCCCGAGCCAACAATGAAAAGGTGCGCCGTGATTTCTTGCAAGAAGGTCAGTTGGTGTATTGTAAGTCACATAAGGTCAGAGGCAGAAATAAGATCCAGGATGTTTGGAATCCTACCTTATATAGGATTGTCCAGGGCCCAGATGGTCCAGGTCCAGTGTACTCAGTTTGTCCAGCAGATGGGAGTGGTGGAGTTAAAAAGATACATCGTGTGAGTTGCGTCCTGTTAGTAGTTCTGTGGATGATCCTGGTTTACCTCTCCACAAGAGAGATGAAGGAAATTCAGATGTCAATCCCATTCTAATTGTATCCGAACCAATGGAAGAGGTATGTTCACAAGATGAATGTTCAGAAAATCTCTATCTGGATCAAGCAGGAATCCAAGTGTTATGCCACTATCTTCACAGTTGGATATCGAACCAAGACGTACTCCAAGATCTACTGCAGGATGTCATCGTAACCCATATCATCTTCCACAATCTGCTTGCATTAATGATCATAGAGCTCTCCCTGTGATAAGGCCATCAAGCAGTCCCCAAAGTTGTTTGTTTAGGCCATGTTTGTGAAACCATGGTCTATCGACGGGGCGTCCATCCAAGATGGGGGGTGGATTGTAACGGGGTGATGAATGAATTCTGGACTACACTTCCCATAAGTCTGTAGGGTAGCTTAATTATATCTGCACCTGCTATAAATATTCAAAGTAGTACAGCGTTCTCACATTTTGCTCATCTATTGATGGTACAAACAAGCGGGTAAGATCACTAAGATCAGGTAAATTGTCCTCAACTGTTTTAATAGTGATTGTTGAATTTCAATCATGAGAGCAGTTTCAGTTTGAGCAAAGATGTAGTTTTGTTGCATATATAATTTGTGTGTTAGGTAATTTTAATTTAATTAAAGGTCGGTAGGAAGTACTTTAACTTATGGGTTTTTATTATGAGGAAGGTAGTGAACTATGTGGTATAAAGAAAAGTGGTTTTATTTTGTTTCAGAATCCCGCTTCTATCACTAGTGATTGGCCTGGCAACACAGTCCTCAGAATTAATGAATGACGTGAGTGAATAATCAAAGGCACTATTTTTGACAGTTTGACAGTTATTTTAAAGGTATTTGATTGGATTAAATAATTTATTGATGTAAATGCTCAATTCAAGGTTCTTAAAATAAGCTTTTGTGTTGCAGGACTAGCACGACTATTTTAACTATATTTTATTGTGTTGAATTGCCCAGTGCTCCCTTTGTATTACGTGTGTATTAAGATTATTGTAATTTTTCTTTCTTTCTTTTTTTCTTTTTTTCAATCTTTTGTTCATTATCTGGCTCGGCTCGGTGTTCATCTTCAGTTCTCTCTTCACAGCAGTTCAGTCAGTGTACTGTTTGAGTACATGAATTACTCCAGGATATTGGTTTGTTTTAACTCAGAGGGAGTGTCAGCCACATTAAAAAAGTAAACAGCTTAAGTCATTTGTGGATTAATGTGTATTGTAAACGCGAACCGTTTAAAATGATTCAGTTCGATTTGGTGAACTGGTTCAAAAAGATCCGGTTACATTGAATGATTAGTTCGCGAATCGGATATCACAAACTGCTTTGTTTTGAACTCTCTCACAACAGACACGGAAGAGAAGACAATGATGAATAAAGTCGTAGTTTTTGCTATTTTATATTAAATATTTAATATATTTTCTATAGGTATCTCCTAGGTATCTCCTTAGTTTTCAGTGTTTCACTAAGTTTTGCTATGCACCTTTTATTTAAGTTAATTGGTGCAGCTCCTTACAGTAAGGTTAAAGTCTAATTTGTTCTATCAGTTGTTGTTTATATGTCTTTATCTATCATTACTCTCAATGCCAGGGGGATAAGGAATATTGTTAAACGCAAGGCGTTATTTTTGTTTGTCAAGCAGCACAAATCTAATTTCTGTTTCATGGGTCTGAACGCTCTGCTGGTGTTGCGACTCTAAAATATAATTTTCCAGGGACTATTCTTTTATCTGTCAGTGATACATCAGGTCATTTTATTTTTCAAGTATTAACCATTGAAAACTTTACTTTGAAAGTTATCAATATATATGGCTATAATTCTAACCATGAGAACGACATAATGCTTGAAACCTTAGAGAAGCATATACTGTACAAAATACACTTAATAACTTTACAAATTCAAGTATAGTAATAGGGTTGTATTTTAATATGATTCTGGATCACAATATCGAGTGTTGGCCTCCACGTGTTTCCACTGCAGTAAATGATAACATAACATTATTTATGAAAATATTTAACTTGATTGATGTATGGAGATTTATCAACCTTAACATAAGTGCTTTTACTTGGAGTAATAGAAGTGCCACAAGATGTAGAAATGCTTACTGGAAACTAAACAGTTCGCTTCTACAACACGGTGAGGTAAAATCAGACATTAAGAATCTAATAGTGACATTCTGGAATAAAGCAAAGTCAGAGGATGCTTTTGGTAGCAATTGGGAACTTCTAAAATTAAAAACTGGACAATATTTGAGGAATTATGGTAGTATCTTATCCAAAAATTATAAATTGGAGGAAGAAAGAGTGGTCTCTAAAATAATTTCCTTGTACCAGAAGGACCTTGCAGATCTATCAGAAGAGAAATTACTAACTTTAATTTCAGAACAACTTAAACCAAATGAGATCTTCTCCAACAAAGCAAAAGGTGCCTTCATAAGATCAAGGAATAGCTAGATTGAAGAAGGGGAGCAGAACTCTGCCTATTTTTTTTGTCTTAGAAAGATATCATGGGAAATGTAATTTAATCCAGCAATTTAATATTAATGATACTGTAACTGATAATCCGAAGAGCCTAGCTGTTTTCTGTGCGGACTTCTATAGAAATTTATACAAATCCAAATATTGCCATCAATCATCCACTACATTCCTGAACTCTCTTATCGTCACTCCAATCTCTCAAGATGATAGGAAACTCTGCGATGACCTTGCAGGAAATTACATTTGCAATTGAACATTGTAAAACTAACAAATCCTCCTGGTGTTGATGGTTTTATCAGGCTTTTACAAAAGATTTAGCTCCCTTTCTACTTGAAGTAATTTTAGAAAGTGTTAAAAAAGGTTCTTTATAACCTTCGCAGACGCAAGTCTTAAATGTTAATCCCCAAACCAAATAAGGAGCCACTGTTTATAGATAATTGGCGACCTATTTCATTACTGAACACTGACTACAACATTTTTGCCTCAATTTTTGCAAAACGATTAAAAAATGTTTTAGACCCTATTATTGATGAAGTCCAATCAGGATTCATGAGAAAAAGACGCATCTCAAACAATATTCGGCTTGTCTTAGATATAATTGATTATTCATTTTTATGTCCTGATGATAGTTATATCTTTTTCTTGGACTTCTATAAAGCCTTTGACACAGTAGACATAACATTATATTTCAAACTATTGAGAAATTTGGTTTTGGTGATTTTTTTTCTGTAAAGCTGTTAGAACAACTTTTTGTACTGAAAAGGCAACAGCTCTATCAGACTAAAAAATGGGACATCACCTAGATTTGAGCTGCAAAGAGGCATCAGACAGGGCTGTCCTGCCTCCCCCTACCTATTCATATTATGTTCTCAACTTCTTTCCACCAATATTAAAAATAGTAATTTAAAAGAAATTTCAATTGCAGAAAGAGAAATTATCCTCACCCAACTAACAGATGATTATTTTTAAAAGATGCCAGCCAAGTGCCAATCGGTATCAAAACAATATAATTATTTTCAGCAGCTTCTGGACTCTGCTAAAATCTGAAGAATTGTGAACTTTTTTCCCTTAAAGAAAGCGACACCTCCCAGATCTATGGCATACCAATCAAAGATAAGATCACTTATCTAGGGATTACTATAATTAAAAATGAGGAGTATAGATGCTATGTAAACTTTAATTTGATTAGTGATAAGACAAAAAAAAAAAAAAAAAGCTAAATCCGTGGGCTGCAGAGGGATTTATCCTTTAAAGGACAAGTATTGTTGACAAAGGCAGAAGGTTTATCCCGTCTAACATATGCAGCTATCCCCTTGTTTGTCAATAAAAATCTCTGTAATTCTATTGATAATTCATATTTCAATTTTATTTGGAAAAACAAGACGCATTATGTGAAAAAAATGTGTTATTATGAACACCTTTGAATGTGGTGGTCTAAACTTTCTTGATTTTACGACCCTTAATAAAACTTTTAAAATTAATTGGATAAACCATTTTCTAAAAAGTCCCACATCTACATGGAATTTTATACCTAACTATATCTTCTCTAAGGTTGGTGGTCTAGAATTGTTACTTTTATGTGATTATAAAATAGAAAAAAAATCCCTTAATTTTATCTAAATTCCATACAATTCCATTCCTCTTAGCATGGTTATTAATTAACAAACATAATTTCTCCCAACATAGGTGCTTCATCTGGAACAATCGGCTTATTAAATTCAAGAATAAATCCTTATTTTATAAAACTTGGTTCAATAATAACATAATTCTAGTGTCCCAACTAATAAATGATAGTGGATCATTGCTGGATTATTCTGAATTCCTTCACACTTTTGGCATTTCAATCAACCCAAGAGAGTTTGCAATTGTTATGGATGCCGTTCATCTGGTATTTTAATTCTCTTAAAAGGGACTGGAAAACCAGATTGCCTACCAGATCTGGACCCTAAGTTGACCTCAGTTGGTAAATTATGTTTCGCAACCACAACGAGGAATAATAATCATAATATTCATTCTTTATTACAGAGAGATGTCACCAGCACACCTAATGTTGTTCCCTATTGGTCTAACTTGACAACCTGAATTGGGAGAACATATGGAAGCTTCC
Organism: Carassius carassius; assembly: GCF_963082965.1. Taxonomy (NCBI): domain Eukaryota; kingdom Metazoa; phylum Chordata; class Actinopteri; order Cypriniformes; family Cyprinidae; genus Carassius; species Carassius carassius. Next base: position 24,127,924 of record NC_081766.1, on the reverse strand, counting down.
TTACAAATACCTCCTTACAAATAAAGTAAGAGAAGTCTCTTTCAAAATCATACATAGGTATTATCCTGCTAAGCATTGTCACGGCGCCGTGGAAAGAGCAGGGTCTGGGTCCAAATGCAGGGAAATATCTTTTAATAGAACAAAACAAAAAAGCCAACACGGCAAAAAAAAAAACAGAAACTAATCACAGGGAACAAGCCGAAATAACACAAGCACTAGAGACACGGTTCACAATTAACATTACAATAATCCAGGCAGGTAGAGTGGTGTGTGAGACAAAACTATATACTCGTGAACAAATGGGGAACAGCTGTGTGTGAGAATGGAACAGGTGTGCAGAGTGAACCAGGTGTGTAGAGTGAATGTGTGAGTGGTGGACACAGCTGTGCATAGTGAAGGTGATGGTGAGAGGGAGGACCACTGGTTCCGGACTCATGACAGGACCCCTCTTCTAAGGAACGGATTCCAGACGTTCCAGTGGCCCCCCACCCAGAGGAGAGGAGTGGGGAACTCATGAGCGGACTCGTGAGCAGCGCCCGCCGCCTCGCGGGGAACATCCTGGGTCCACAGGAAAACTGGCAGAGTAATTTTTCCAGAGTCATTTTTTTTTTTCCTCAAAAATAGTTGTTTTTGGTCTATTTTGAGTGAACAGAGTAAAATGTGTCCATAGAGTGGGAGCAAAATTAAAGAGTAACTGTGACTCCTCCCCAAAATCTTCTCCTCCGAAAGTTTCGTTTATCCGCCATTACGTTGGATACGGCGATCGCGATCGCATGCATGTGGATTTGGAAGAATTTGTGCTTCTGCTGGATGTAAAAGTAAGTAGAATTTCAAAGTTATATTACTCATTTTCATAATAATAGCCTCTATTTTGAGCTCAGATCATTTTGCCGCGTTTTTTTAAACATTACAGAGATCGCTTTCTAATGTTAACTTGATGTGAAGTTTAACGTGAACGTTAGTGCTCGACAAGACTTGTTTAGCTAGCTAACGAGGGAGAATCACTAACGTTAATCACTTGTTGGATGCTGTGGTGCACCAAAATGTTTAGCCTACGTTAGTTTACTGGGAAGGCGAACACATAGCCTAAAATGATCACATTTTAAACTGGCCTCAAGATAGAAATAAGTTAGGATAAATCTTGAAAGTTATCTTATTATCTTAAATGATAAATTATCTTATTTTTGTAACCAAAGCAAATAACGTTAGCTAACATATATATTACATGAACGTTAACACCAGTGAAGTTAGCTTCATATCAAATGTGACGAGCGCGCTCGAGTTGTGCACCACATGTACTTGACTCTGTAATGAGTTAAGTTAACGTTAGGATCGATGGAGGCCATTTTGATGTGGATTTGGATGAGCATTGAGCACCGTGCCTTAACATAACTATTAAACTGTTATTACAAATTAAAAACACATTAGTGAAAAAAGTTAATTTATGTTGTGTAGTGCATTTGGTAACACGTTAGAATAATGTTCAATGGTGGTTACTAGAGTGTTAACAATGCGTTAATCATTTAGTTATTCGCATAGCCTAACTGTTACACATCATGTGTAAGTTAGTTATTCATAAATGATGGAAGTTCCATCATTAATGAATAACTTCAATGGAACAAATGATTAATGCATTGTTAACACGTAGTAACAACTATTAACTAACAAGAAACTCTGATTTATGAATTAGTAAGTAATATCGTTCTGAATGTGGTAGTTCACAATTAGTTTATCAGTAAAATAAAATAAAAATCATACCTCCCAGAGGACTACTAAGAACACTGCAGGTTCATAATTAACGTGAATAATGCATAACGTATAAAATATGGTAATGGTAGTCACCCACTAATAATGACTCAAGTATTACCAAATCCTTCAGAAGGAACTACTAATTATTTGGAACAGTATTCTAAAGTTAAAAGCATGATAACTCCCGAGTAATGGCTAAAGTCATAGTCATTGTAGGCTTTTTAGATTTTTGGAAGATTTGGAATAGTAATTCCTTCCGATTGATTTGGTAACACTTTAGTCATTACTAGTAGGTTACCAAGATCTTCACTTTAGAATACTGATCCAAATAATTAGTAGTTCCTTTAGAAAGATGTAGTAACACTTGCGTCATTACTATCCAAAATCTTACAAAAACCTCAACAGCTAACAATGACTTCAGCCAACATTAGGGAGCTATCATGCTTTTCATTACCTTATATTATACATAATCTAGGGCTCAACGCTAAGGATTTTTTAGCTGGAAAATCCAGTCGGGCCAGTGATTCAAATTTTTACTCGGCCTGTAAAAAAAAGAAAGAAAATGGGCCTATAAAATAAGCTTAGTAAAGTGTTACCAATTTTTTTCTTTTTTTCCTTTTTTCATCTGACTGTGAGTGTCAACGCCTTGTGTAACTTTGTGTCTTTGGTCCCTCCAGAATGCAAACCAACAACGTTGTCAGAGTGAAGTTCAAAGATAGCAAGAAATATATTTTTTCTCCAACACCTTTTACATTTCAGACGTTTTTGGAATGTGGTGAGATATAACAAACTTTAACATTGTTTATATCATTAATACTTTTTCCTCTGAAAATATTTTTTTAATAGTAATGTAATAAGTATGATTTTATCTTATGGGGTATAAAAATAACTGTTTTAGTTCCTTTGGCATTGTTGGCCTTTGTCAATTTCCCAATGGTTTGTCTTCCTTCAGTTGCCAAGAAATTTGATCTTCCTACAATGGATGTAAAAGTCTTTGATGACTCAAAGACAGAGGTTGATGAGGAAGCTTTTGAATATCTGCTGACACGACCAGACATTGGTGTCCTGGAAATTTTCATCCCAGGCACAGCAAGCATTGATGGTAAGTTTTGTTTATTCTCAGCAATATTTACCAATTTGCATAGTCTAATCTATTCGACTAATTCTCAATAGCTGTTATAGCATGCAATCAAAAGTAGTATGAACAGATCTTCAGACCATTGATATGGTTTATATTGCAGATTCTTTAAGCTTAAGCTCATATTTAGGAGATACTGAGGGCACGTCAGAGTCTGATGACACAGCAATGTTGATTAGAAGTCCTCCTGAAAAAAATCGAGCTGAGGAACGTCATCTTGGTCAAGTAAGGATCAACAATCTTGCCTCTGAAATACATCTACGTATATAGAATTACTTAAATAGTAAATATATTTGGAACTACACTTGTCAGTTGTTAATAATTTCTCATCTCTGCTCAATATTACATAATTCCCCCCTCCAGATGATTGAAGATATCCTAAAGAGCAGCCCTGGAGGCGAGAAGGTCATAAATGAATACACGCGCACTAAAAGTCTGTCAGATGGCAGAAGACGTGACTTGGTGAAAATATTGGTTGCCCAGTTGACAAATGAACATGGGTAGGTTGTTCATACATTTATTTGTAAATTGATGTTTATGATGTTATGGGTTGTAATTAATTTGTGCGTGTAAAGAACAAGCCCTTCCCGACGTTTGAAGGAAGAATATGCAAAGGGAATCATCTCCCTATTCCCATACTTGGCTGACCCCAGGAGCAAGCTTGGTTATGTAAGTAGCTGTTGCCTCTCAATCTTTTTGATTTACAGGAAGAGGATATACTCTGTTTATTGCAGAGTAAAGATTATCTACATTATAATTTATATGGTATTTATTTTCTTAGCTGTGTAATGTATAACTACTAGGTCTGTGTATTGTTCTGGTCATAGGAGCACTATTACAATGCAGAAGATGGAAGTGGATATCTGGCATGGAGAATAAAGACTCTGCAGAAAGAAGCATCAGAGGGACGGATGAAACGCCAACGGCAACCACAAACAGGTGCGATATTTGATGCTTAGTTAGTGCTCTTATTAGCTTGGCTGGAAGGCTTGATAAACTTTTTTTTTTTTATTGAACGTAAAACTTGCTTATTTTTATAATTTTTTAAAAGTATTCTAGTATTCTTTTGTTCCAGATTGGTCTGTAATTAAGTCATAATGTAAATGAGGTCAAGTGTTACATAGTATCTCTTCAAAATATAATTGCTGTTCTTTTTAAATGCAAATATGTTTTGCACAATCATCCATGTTGGGCAAATTTAAAAGTTCATCTGGGATACTGTACATGTATGTTTTCTATGTTTTTTCCTGTCATGTATCTAGTTTTGGTATAAATGTGTTGTGCATGCTTTTGAAAGAAAAGGAACTAAATATTTGGTTTTCATATTGTCTTAAACACTTTCAGGTGGGCCAACTACTGACAGGGATCCCTTCAAAGAAGACAGCTGGTTGAAAGATGAACGTCAGTGTCAGGAAGCAATTGCCCTGATGAAGCATACAGCTGATGAGGCAGTGGTAAAGGAAAAGATGAGGTTAACACTGGCCTATCGCCAGAAGATGCTGCACGACCCTAAAGAGTCATCTGATATTCTTTCTATTTTCCCGCGATTCTTGGATATACCAGGCTTGGTATGTGAGACTTCAAATTTTTAAACATGAAAACATACACATATGAAATTAAGTGCTATTGTTTTTCTGCAGTAACCCAGACTCATTAGGTAAAAAAAGCAAGTTTCTACTGTGGTTCCTACTTTAATTATCTTTGGCATTTTGTACAGATTGATCAAGATTTTGGACTTCTATTTGGTGATGCGACCTCTGCAAAGTTGTTGGAGAAGTGGTCTACCAACATAAAACCAAAGGTTATTGCACAGTGCCGTGGCCTCACACAGACTAGTGAGCTCCAAGACCTCATCCAAAATGCTGAAGCCACTGAAGGTGAAGAAGGTAACTATATTGTGCTATAACTTAAATTATTTAATAGGAAGTTATGCGTTAATGACAAGCATAGCTTTATTCAGATCTATAGAGTTTAAAGTGTGGTCACAACTTTACCCATTAGACATGCTTGATTCATATGCAACACAGACTTGCATGGGGTAACCTGTCAGAATGAAAATCACCTGTTTCTCTAACATTTCTACCCTGATCTTTTCTCAAAGGCCTAGTACAGGAGTTGCAGATTTACAGAATTTGGGTCTCTGAATAACAAAAGTATGGTTGATATGTAATAGATAAAGTTTAACTCTATGACCTCATTTCAATATATGTAGAGGTTTCACCTTAATTCATCCACACATTTGTAGTCATCAAGACTTGGCCATTAATGTGCTGTTAATACTGATTCTGTGTGCAGTATAAACTAAAGTACTAGAGTGGTTAATGTATTTATACCGGCACATCATCCAAGTGAAGTTAAATCTAAGTTAAACTAGTTCAACTGAGTAGGAGGGTATGCTCAACCCCTTCTACCTAAAAACTTAAAACAAATGTGTTTATTTTGTTTTCCTTGTCTCCAGGTTGGGACAGTGACATGTCTTCCATTCTGATGCTGGTTCACCTTTTACCACCCTCAAGTCAAGGTCGCAAAAGACCGGGAAAGATCTCAGCGAGAAAAGCATGTGATTGTCTTGTCAAATTCATCAAGGTGAAGCTACTGATGAAGCAGATCAAATGACACTAGTTCATATTGTTGTGTTACTGTGTGACCTTGAACTTGCTTAATTCTCAGACAGGTTCTTATTTGGTCCTCCAAATTGTTGTTCTTGTTCTATTCTTTTCTACTTAGTACATACTTAGCAGGGTTCTAGACTGCAACCAAATTTATATAATGAACGAGTACATCCTGAATCCATTTTTCAAACTGTGTTTAAGTGTGATAACGGCATTAAAAGAGAAATACAACATTAAGTCAACCATTGATGGTTTTGTGTGGATGTAAAGTGAGTACGGAATGTTCCAGAAAGTAACCGTGCATATAGTCCATTCGAAATTAAGGAAATTTAGGAATTAAGTCATATAAAAATGAAAAGATTGAGACAACTATTCATCAGCATGCATTGATTAATCCTATGTTGTAGCAAAAAAAAATGGGTGCGACCAAATCATGTGCTGGTGCGACCAACTGAGAAAGTTGGTAGCACCAATGCAACCAGTGGAAAAGTTAGTCTGGAGCCCTGCTTAGTAACAATCTGTTGGAAGTATGTAATGAAACTTTGGTAGAAGACATCACTGTATATTTTATTCATGGTGTATATTGAGTTTAACTTTTAAATCACATTGGCACTAATGTGTTTTCTTTCTTTCACAGACCGGTACCAGTATCCAAGGGCACTTGGATACCATTGGAGAGAGTCTCCAGCCGTATCTACTTGTTGTTGGGCCAAAGAGAAGTATGGTCCAGTCTTGTTTTATTGTGATTGACCAACATGCTCTACCCTGTAAGGCCTCTAATTCACTGGCCTGTGTTGATGAGCTTTTCAAAGCTCACTTTGTCTTTGGCACCTCATACTGTCAGGAACTTACCAATGTGTATAGCTTTCTGCAAACCACTGTCTATGACATAGATGTTGAAACCACCAAGGTGAATCCCAGAGTGGCTGAGTTAAGAGCTAGAATGCTCCAGTGAGCAGATGATTTGTTTCATATGTAAAAGGGGGCATGCTAGTGCCAATGCCCTTATAAGGCACTTTAAGTTAGTTCATGGCCTTTGTCCAGGCAAAAGTTTGAAGTTAAAATGTGCTCAAAGAGGTTGTTCACATGTTTACCATAGTTTTTCTGGATTACGAAAGCATCTCAGCAAGTGTTGTTCAATTGACCGTTCGCGCCTCGAGTATGGTGAAAGCTCATCCAACGCCAACTCCATTTCACTAGGGGATGTAGGTGTTTTACCAAACGAAAATTCAACTTGTGAACCTGTACTCCTAAAAACAAATATAGCAAACAGTTGTGCAACAGTGGTAGCTGAACTTAAAGTTGCTGGTGTTGCAGAGACAACTATTAACTATGTTGTTAGTGCTCTAGAAGAAGTGATTGGAGACGTTTATAGTCAAACTCAAGAATCTGTGAAAAACAGCTTATCTTTAGAGGAGCCCATAAAAAGTTTAGTTGAGTCTCAAATTGATCAGTGTTTTGAAAAAATGCAAAATCCTTTTGTGGCATTAAACACTGAGAGTAAGAGAATGCAGTACTTTTCGGATAAATGGGGAAAAATAGATCCTGTTGAATATGTTCTCGGAACAAGATTTGCTACACGGCGTAACAGAACAATTGGAACTTTTGTCCAAACCATTGTTAAGGATAAATTTGTATATATACCAATTCTTGAGACATTACAGTCAATTTATAAGCACCCTAACATTAAAGATATGATGATGAGGGATTCACAACAAATACCAAATTTTATTTATGACATACAAGATGGAGAATTCTTTAAGAATCATGCGCTCTTCTCAAAACAAAGACATGCTGTTCAGATCCAGCTTTTTTTTGATGAATTCGAATGCTCAAACCCCCTTGGATCAAAAAAGGGAATACATAAACTAGGAGCTATCTATTTTACCCTTAGAAATATTTCCCCTAAATACAATTCGAGTTTACTAAATATCCATTTAGTCGCTTTATTTCATGCACAAGATATAAAAACATACGGGTTTGATAAAATACTAGAGCCGCTTGTTCAGGATATCTCAACACTGGAAACCAAGGGAATTCAGATTCCTTTATTTGATCATACAGTTTATGGAACCATTGTCCAAGTCACCGGTGACAACCTTGGAGTCCATTCTTTATTTGGTTTTGTAGAATCTTTCAGTGCTAGGTACTGCTGCCGCTTTTGCTTACTAGAGAAAGAAGACTTTCAGACAGAGTTCAGTGAAGATAGTCCAAAGATATCAGTGCGAACTAAAGAACTTCATGCTGAACACTGTCAGAGTATGCAGAGCAATCCCAGTCTACCTTATGTAATGGGAGTAAAAAAGTCTTGCCTTTTAAATTCGTTGCAATATTTCCACACCACTGCAAATTTTTCGGTTGATATCATGCATGATATTTTAGAGGGCGTTGGACAATATGAAATGAAATTACTCCTTCAGCACCTGATTGACAATTACACCACATCAGCAGAAGTACACAGAAGAATTCAGAGTTTCAACTATGGCTTCTTGGAACAAAACAACAAACCTCCTGGTGTAGCATTAAGAGAGGGTTCCAATGACTTGGGCTTAAATGCCACCCAGAGCTGGTGTTTACTGCGTCATCTACCCATTATGTTTGGAGATCTTGTCTGTCCTAATGATCAACACTGGTATTTGTTTATTTTATTGCTTCAGATAGTTAATATAGTGTTTTCTTCAGTTATATCCACTGGTATCACAATTTATTTGAAACACCTGATTGCAGAGCACCACAGTTTGTTTAAGCATTTGTTTCCTGATAAGAACTTGTTACCAAAGCATCATTTCATGGTGCATTACCCCAGTTGTATGCAGAAAATTGGACCACTGATACATTGTTGGTGCATGCGTTATGAAGCAAAGCATAACTTTTTTAAAAAGCAGTTGAAAAGCTTTAAAAACATAACGAAAACATTAGCAAAAAAACACCAGTGCCAAACCGCTTACATTTGGCAAACATTTGATCCAAATGACATGAAATTAGGGCCTGGGAAAATGGCTCCCTTGAATGAAATGGAAGTTGGTGCTGAGATTGCTGAGAAACTTAATGTACCTATGTGGACTAAGGTTCTAAATGTGAAATGGGTCAAGCGTTGTGGAAATACTTATCGTTTGGGGTTAGCAGTTTGTGTTCAAGTTCAAAATGAAATGCCTGTATTTCATGTAATCCAGAAAATTGTTATCAAAGATGAGCAGGTCCTTTTGATTACAACTGCACTAAAAACGTTTTGTTTAGCTGATCATATCCATGCTTACAAAGTTGCACATACCACAGAAGCACCTTCTGTTTTGGAGATTAGGGATATTTTGCACCACAAGTTGTTTGATATTCTTATGTCTTATGGTTTGGATTCTGATTTGTTTATTGTACCATATTGTTTCATGTAATTCTTCATCTCTTCTTTTACATTACCACTATCACAATTTTCTATTATTTTAGTATTACTCTTTTCATTATTTATTTTATGATCACAAGTGAACTAAACAGGTGCTAGATTTATTTATTATTTTTTTAGTATTGTTTTCATTATTTTTTTTTAGGATCACAAATGAATTAAGTGTAAGTGTAATGTTGTTGAAACAGGTGCTTGAAAATAAAATTGAGACATGAGTATACGGTTGTTGATTTTATTTTCAGACTGAAAAGCAAGTTTTTCATTTATATTTTCTAGACTTTTTGAGTGTAAACCATGAATAGTTATTCTTTATTCAGTTAGTTATTCTTTATAGTTTACTCATAATTGATGATAAACAACTCTGGAGGGGAAGTAAAATGTGGCAGAGTAAATTTGAAGTTCCCCTGAACAGAGTTAAAAAGTAGCAGAGTCAATTTCTTGTAGCTCTTAAGTGAGTAAAATAGCATGAGAGTTGATTTAAAAAAACACTAAATAGAGTTAAATATCGTAGGAAAGAGTAAAATATTATCACTAAATTGAGTATAATTAACTCTGGAAAAACTGCTCTATCAAAAGAGTAACTTTTACTCTTTTCAGAGAGGGACCAAATGTTATCTGGCATAGAGTAAAATTTTCTTCAATTTGAGTAAATTTTACTCTAACAAATTTACTGTGTCGGCACCCCCACCCTGTCAGCTGAGCCACTCAACTCCAGAGCCAGGTTCACGTAGTCCTCCAGGGTCTCGTCGGGGTGCCAGTATGGCATGAAAGATTTAAAGGGCTCAGCCAGTCCTCCCCAGAAGAAGACCATAAGACAGGTCTTCTCTGTCGCCGACAACCGAGCCGCCCCCACAGAGTCCCAAGCATAATCCTCGATGCTTCGCTCTCCCTGGCGGACATCGAGGAACCGTCGAGTCCCCCGAGGAGGCGGCGGGCACCACGGACGAGCCCCCCGAGGAGGCGGAGGGTGAGTCCCCCGAGGAGGCGGCGGGCACCGCGGACGAGCCCCCCGAAGAGGCGGCGGGCGCCGCGGACGAGTCCCCCGAGGAGGTGGCAAATGTGGTTTGGTATTGAAAGAGAAAAACTAATTTTGTTGGACTTGGTCAAGACCAACAAGAACATTTGGCAAGTCCAATGACCAAGTCCGAGACAAGTGCGAGTGCAAACACCAATGAGTCCGAGATCGGACTCGAGTACTACAGCCCTAATAATTACTATTCCCCACCTCCAGTTCACTCACGCATTTGAAGATGAAATGTCAGATGGAGCGCATTGCATTCTGGGAAACAATATTCCATGCAGAATATTCAGATGCATACATCAAATTTCAGCAAATGTAGCAGAATGATGATGCCATGCATACAGAAAATTCACATACTATTCACAGTATGCACATACTGTAGCATACTGCAATATAGTATGAGTTGTATGGTAGTATGCCATTCCTTATACAGTTTCTGTATTAATTTCAGTGTACTTGAGATTTATTTAGCAGATTCTGGCAAATATAGTAGGTCATCCTGGTATTCCATGCATACAGAAAATTTGCATACTATGCACATAATACATACTGGATACTACCAAAGTAGTACTGCAAAGAAGTAAAATAAATTGTTTGATCTCTTTTATAAAATGTTAAAAATTTGCCTTGGCTTTAGCCCAATTCTTTACATGCATATATTTCCCAAGTAAAATACAGTTGTGTAAGAAAAGAAATTGTACTTTAGAATCAGTAGTATCTTGTGCAAAAACACATAATTTTGTATTAATGTTCCAAACATCATAGAAATGAACTATGAGGCATCTGTACTGTACAAAATAATCTTGAGTATACACACTAAAAAACAATGAACCAAAGATTCTTTAACAACACCACAAAAGTCACAAGAGTTTTCACTATGCAATTCGAACTGATAACAGGGTAAATTATGTGTTATATCAGGGGTCTCCAACCTTTTTGTGAGTGAGGGCTCCCTGAAGGGATAAAATAGTCTTGAGGGCTACTTGTTTGATATAGGCACACGCACACGCACACACACACACACACACACACACACACACACACACAAAGTTTCAAGTTTTGAAAAATACAACAACAAACAGTAATATTGTTAAATATTATGACAATTGAATATATAATTACCGTATATACCCGAATATAAGACAAGTTTTTTTTCCCTAAAAATAGGCTGAAAAATGGGGGGTCGTCTTATATTCGCGATATAGACAAAATCACGGGGGGAAAGGGAGAAAGAACAACGGCATAAATATGAAATAGTGACTGAATGATTTCGGTTATACTTGCATGTAAAATGAGAAAAGCAACATAATATCTGTGTTTAACTAAATTAAAACGCTGCTCCTCTGCCGCGATACGCAGAGAGAACAAGAGAGGTGCGCGCACGAGACGCAGAGCGAGAGAGAGACAGAGACAGAGAAGTGCGCGCGCGAGACGAAGAGCGAGCGAGAGAGACACAGAGAGAGAGAGAGAGGTGCGCGCACGAGACGCAGAGAGAGAGATAGAGAGACGTGCAGATTCTAAATATTTTTAATTATTGAATTATTTTATTATGTTTTAATGGTATATGAGATGTCATCAATAGTTATTTTCTCATTTTATGCCATTATCATAAAAAAAAATGAAAGATTACAATTCAGGCTATTTATAGAACGTGCTCGGCGGGCGACTCAGAGACTCCACGCGGGCTACCAGGTGCCCGCGGGCACCATGTTGGAGACCACTGTGTTATATTTTAAGATACTTCTCTTACTTTATTACTTATAAAACACTTATTTGTTATTGACCAAACTTTTTTCCACTCAATGTTTTTATGACCAAATGACATGGCACATAATTCTCCTTTAACACATTTCTAACATATCTGTTACTGCATTTTACTTTAACATTATTAATATCACCAATAAATATCATATACAACAATTATTCACGCTTTTATTTCAACACAACTTGACTATTGCAACTCACTATATGTTGGGCTACCTCTCACTTCCATCTCTCGTCTTCAGATGGTCCAAAACGTGGCTGCCCGTCTGGTCACTGGCAGCCGAAAACGAGATCACATCACCCCAATTCTATGTTCTCTGCATTGGTTACCAGTCCGATACAGAATTGATTTTAAAATTTTATTATTCGTCTACAAATCTCTTAACAACCAGGCCCCTAAATACCTTTCCGACTTAATTAGCATTCATAATCCATCAAGATCACTCAGATCAAGGGATCATCATTGTTTTGTTTGTCTTTCTTATTTTACTGTACAGCACTTTGGCCAACCAAGGTTGATTTTAAATGTGCTTTATAAATAAAACTTGATTGATATTACTACAAGTCATTGGTTGTTGGCCAGCATTTAACAGAAGAATATCTAATTTTACAACTTTACCTGGGATTGCATCAAACATAAACATAGACTTTTGGTTTCACATTTTTTTTTTTTCTTAAAGAATTCTGAGAATGACAAAAGCAAAGCATGTTCAACACTCTCCACGTATTCACTGTTTTTGACAAAAAAAAAAAAAAAAAAAAAAAAGAAAAAAAAAAAAAAGGTTTTTAATTAAGCGGCCATCACTTGTGCAACTAATATAAAAAAAGCCGATATAAGGCATATCCATTAAAGTTAACATTTCAGGTAGTCAGTCAAATATGGTTAAGAGAGGATATTGGAAATTAATTACTAGTTTATTGAAACATAACTATTTTTGTGCTCAAATAAAGATCTTAATCATTCAATACTGAAAACAGGCATCTATGACCCCGACTTATGAAAAATGCTGGGAACAAACTAAATTGAAATAAGAAAATTAGCAATATCATATGAAAAATCTATTACAAGAAAATGGAAAATAGAAAACAAGATAATCGTCTGCTCTGGGACATGTTTATTCTAATCTCTTAATGATGGATAGTATGAACAATGGGACGCAGGGCGAATCTCAGCAGAGGTTTGTGATGCTGAAGCAGTAGAGGGCGCTCGCTCGTGCTCAAAACTGTTTCTTTTTGACCAGGAAGTAAAACGTAGTGTTAGTTCAGCCTTGGTTGACACGACGGTGGACGTGGAATGCAATACAGTATTACTCGCTGTCACAGACATCTGTCACTGTGAGAAAGCAGATATTTGTACTAAGACTAGGGAATATACTACAAACCAACGAAGGAATTTTCGCTTGACCTAATCTGGATTTCGCCAGTGAAAGAAATAAATAACACTTGATTTAGTAGCACGCTGTTATTTGCGTTAAAATTACGTGCAAATGATCACCAAAGAGGAACACGAATAGTTTAGCTGTTGCCGTTCTCGTGTTCATCGGTTTTGTTCGCACGTCCGCCTTTGTTATGGCTCCGATGGGCATCCGGTTGTCCCCGCTCGGCATAGCCGTGTTCTGCTTACTAGGAGTCGGCGTGATCTATCACCTTTACGCGGGAGTTTTATCTAGTAGAATCGCCTCGTTCAGACAGAAGAGGACTGTGGATCTGAGAGAGCTGCTCGCGCTGTCCATGGAGGCTGCGGTGCAGGGCGGACGGGAGGTGAAGAGGATCAGGGAGGACAACACACTAGAGGAAAAGTCAAAGGGCAAAACAAAAGAAGGGGCCAGTGAAAAGCTCACGCTGGGTGATCTGAACTCCCACCGCAAGATGTTCTACCTGGTCAAGAACACCTACCCTGATATACAGGTACAGGCAGGGGCAGGGACTAAGTAGAAAAAGGTCACTTCGCAATGAAACATGAAACAATTGGGTGAGTGTGTATGAAGGACTAAAAATGACAGAAGGAAAAAAAAAATAAAAAAAAATAAAAGTAGAACTAAATAAACAAATGCAGAAAACATTTTGGTAATTTTGGTATTTTTGCATGTATTTATTTATTTATGCATTTCTATATGTATTTATGTATTTATATATTTATTTATTTCTACATTTATTTATTTCTGTATTTCTACATTTATTTATTTCTGTATTTCCACATTTCTACATTTATTTATCCCTGCGCCTGTATGCTAATTGAGAGGGGGTGCCAACATCAGTCTGAAGAAGGATTGGTTAGAGCGATGTGATCGAATCTATCTACTACTACTGCCTTGATTTCGCTGGTACAAGGAAGCCTACTCGGTAATGCTGCCAGTGTTGCCAACTTAAGGCGGGCGTACACAGTGCCATTTCCACACGATTGAAAAAAATCGCATGCGAACTCGTACGACAGCAAAAATCACACCGTGTACGCCCGCCTTTAGCGATAGATTTAGCGACTTTTCAGACCCCCATAGCGACTTTTTTCCAAAAAGCGACTAGCGACAAATCTAGCTACTTTTTTTTGACAGACCTTACCAAGAACGAGCTCTCTCTCTCTCTCCCAACGCGCGCACACGCCTCTCTCTCTCTGCTCTGTTCAGCGAGCAGAGAGGAGCAGCACTTTCAGTTAAAAAAAGATATTCTCGAAAACACAGTACAACCATTGTCTTAATCTTATGTGCATTTGATTTAATAAGACAATGTCATGAATAGGATTTTAGTGCAGAGATTAACATCTTTGAGAGCTGGTTATGTAGTTTTAATGGACCGTGTTTCAGTCATTATAATATTAATTCCGTTGTCGGACAACAGAAACGTTAAAATATAATAATAAACATTTTATTGAGAATTTTGGTTGCATTAAAATGCAGTACATCAGCACGCAAAGGGCAAGATAATATGACGCACTTACGTCATGAATATGCTAAATAGCATATGGCGTCATTTAGCGACTTTTAAGGCGGGGTTTAGCTAATTTCCATTGAAAGAAGTTGGCAACACTGAATGCTGCTTGAGTTAATAGAAGCTGTTTTCAGTTTTATGTAGCGTGGATGGAGACTTTTGTTCAAGCAATTGCTTACGATTTAAGATCATTAGCGCAGGATTGCAAGGTAGCCTGATAGATGGATCGTTTGCTTCGATTAGCGATGCGGCCTCCAGCTAACCAATCCTGCTTCAGACTGATGTGGGCACCCCCCACTCAATTAGCATACAGGCGTAGGGAAAATAAATGTAGAAATGTGGAAATACAGAAATAAATAAATGTGGACATACAGACGTATATAAATGTATAAATAAATACATGAATAAATAAATAAATACATAATTATATAAATGTATAAATACATAAATTAATACATATAGAAATGCATAAATAAATAAATAAATACATGCAAAAATACAGAAATAGCCATTTATATTACCAAAATGTATTTATTTTCACTATTATTTCTGAATTTATTTATTTATTTCTAGTTTTATTTATTTTTACTTCTGTCATTTTTTGTCCTTCATAAGTGTGAGGGGATTCAAATAAATTGGTAAAGTTAAATATATTGACACAACTCTGACTTAATTACCAATTTATTTTAATCCGCTCACACCAATTGTTTCAGGTTTCATTTTTCAACAGTGTCTACAAAATAATCAGTTCACATAGAGACCATGGTCTTCTTTAACATTCATTAATTTTATCACAAAGAACAGGCAACAACAAATTAAACTATCCTGTGCATGTTTTCTTTGCTACTATAGTTTCAAAGTATATATTTAGAATAAATGACTGCACATAGCAGAGGGCGCGTATTTTTACAAAACAATTTGGCAACACATTTTATTTTTTATTTTGGTGTTATTGTAATATATAACACTTCAAATTCTACAAAGACATTCACAGTTCACACTAAACTGTAAAAGGCAGTTGGTGATCATTTTTTATTTTACAGGAAAAACACTGCAAAAATAATTAAAACCCATTGCAAAATTATGAAGTTATTGTTTAAGGCAGGTCATAGTAAAGAGTTTGTTTTTAGCCTACTGTACTCGTCTGTTTGCTTCTGTAGATTTATTCTAAATTAAAAGAAACAACCCAGTCGGCATTTCAACGTTGATTCAACGTTGAAACAACGTCAGGTACAAGGGTTGAATCACCGTTGAATTACCTTTCGATTTTGCAAATTGGATCAACGTTGAAATCAGGACTCTGTTTCACCGTCTTACCTTCATCACGGGGGAATTGTGATCGTTCTGGAGACCTTGGATTAACGCTGAATTTGGTGTTGATTTGAAAAGTTAATGAACGTTGTTAACATGACGTTGTTTCACCGTTGTACCTTGCACCATGTATAAATACACAATTGTATGTTCAATTAGATCCTAGTTTGCATTTAGATCAACACTGTTCATGATAGAGGCTAAAAATCAAATGACTGGCAGCAATGGCTTTACAATCAACTTCAATAAACTACCACATCCTCAAAATTGTAAAACAGCAGTTTTATTTTGGAAACATACTATATAAAACAGATGAAAATAATCCCAAACTTTATTTTTCAGAGTATGCATGGATGTATTGTTAAAAACATGTAGTAGAACAATCCAAATACAATAATATTTAAAGGTTTTTTTTAATAATTTTGCATATTTTTGCATATAAATGCATATTTTTTTGCAGCACTTACAAGAGAGACCCTTGTACCTTTATGACTGAAACCAGCTGATCTTTTATTTTGGTGGAAAACTACAGTTTCTGTATAAAACATGTTTTAGTAAAGTGTCTCATTACCCTCATTTACCCTTATTTACCTTGCACAATGTTAAAACGGAAAGCCTGTCATTCATTTAGCACTTATCATGGCAGAGATACTGTTGATGAGAACCAAGAACAAAGCCATACGCTTGATTTACAATGCTTAGGTGAAATGCTATAGTAATACTTAGGGCTGGGAAATATGTCAAAAACATCTTAACGATAATCACCTTTAAAGATATCGCAATATCTGATAATATCATCTACCTAAACCCCACCTCCTCCATGCCCCGCCCCTGCCGAGACAACATTGTCGACATGCACCACAAACACACGCCATGTTCAGTTTGGTCATGATTATTGCTACAAAGATTGGTTTTACTTTTCTTAGTTTGTGATTAAACTAACAGAAAACATTAGCATTGAGAAATTTTGGTGTTGCTAATAGTTTCAAATGAATTTCATTTTGTGAGGAAAACTGTTGAGAAAAATAATAGAACCCAGTTTTAAGTTCATCATGGTGAAATTGGACATCCTGGTGGTGATTGTAATAATGAAAAATACTTGTTGATGGCATATAATAATAATATCTTGAATAAAATATGCCTATTTTCCAATGTTTCTCTTTCTTTTTGGTATTATATCTCTGTAGACACATTTCATGATGGTAAGTTTAATTTCCTTAATTATGACAATTGCAGTGTTGTTTTTAAACTTGTGGTCAAGTTAAAACGTATTTGATATTTATCATGTCGGCCTATGACTAAAATCATGCAGGTATTAAAAAATAATTACGAGCCAAAATGTTAAGGTTTTTTTTTTTTTTTTTTTTTTTTTCTCTCTCTGGTAGCCTACTAGTTCAAAGGTCTATTTTGGCCCATTTTTACGAAATTACGGTTTTATTTATTTAGAAGCAGGGTAATTTAAATTTCACTTTTGTATTGTAATTATTATTATTAATCAAAATACAACACCCACAATATAATATTCCTTTTTGGGAAAACTCCGAACGCATGCGAGGGCGAGCTTTGAATCCTAAGTCTTCATCCTTTTGCATCAAAACTTTATAGTTTTGTTGCAAATGAATTAAGTATTTATAGTGTTATATCTCATCTTAATTAAACATGATTATATTGTACACAGTTTAAACAAATCTGTAAAAATATTGCACTCAGAATAAGTTTATGAGAATAAAGTAGAAATATTTTGAAGATAAAGATTAAAGTTTAACCCTTGTGGATTGTTCAAATTCACTACCCTTTCGAGTTGTTCGGGATGAAAACATCCACTCAATTAAACTGCTGTAAAAATTTATCAGATTCATATATTTTTTTTTCATTTTTTTTGCATAAATCTGTTAATCAACCTCAGTCCTGATCAAAACTACCAAATGTTTTTAAAAAAATCCAAGATTTTAACTCTTTAATTGCCAAGTTCATAAATGATGTCACTGATTTGGGGTAAAGAAACACACAAAATGACTTATTTTCAATATAAAAGTAATTGTGGCTGGACTTTTTTTTAACTTTTTATAACTTGGGCATGTCAAAGATTAGTAGCAACATTGGCTTTGATGCATTTTTAGTTTTTGTGCAACATTAGATTTAATTTTTTTCTCCCTAATTTGTTGTTGGTGGCTGTTTTTGCCCCATTGACTTCCATTATAACGACATTTTTTGATTGCAAAGCCATGACACCATGTAATCATGCATTCTTGATTGTTTGTGGTTTTCCCTTTTGGGAAGAGGTAAAATTTGTTAATTTAACAGTTGATCACTAGGTGGGACCATTAACCATTTAGATAGGCCTGTGCAAAAAAAGCTTAGTTTCTGACTTGTATATGAAGCTATATGGAGTATAACAGCATATTATGTTGAGTATGTATGTTTGTGTGTGTGAGAGAGAGAGAGTGTGTGTGAGAGAGACCTTTGCGCACTTACCTTAATGTATTTCAGAAAATCACAATGTACACCTCAGCTCTTAGAACTACATGGAGTAAACAAAAGTGTATTTATGCACCTGCTGACTTTTAATGGTGGTGAAAGTATTCGGTTGTTAAGTGATGACGTAAGAAGCGCTGTTTCCGGGTCCAGGCCTCAACTCGCTTCACTTGAGAATATGACCTCAGCAGCCGTTTATGAGCACTGTTTATTCATATTGATAATTTAAGTTGAACGCTTTCAAACTTACGATATACACTACAGTCTCCGTGCTCACATCGTCCCAAACACAAATAATTTTTATATATATTTTTTTATATTTATATTTTCGTGGTCTGGCTATCTGGTACTTTGGTATGGAGTTAAAGGTTAATATTATAACTTTTTCGCTAGTATTCTATCACATTGTGAGTTAATAGTAGCACCTTTTGTTGTTTTCTCGTGGTAACTGAAGGAGCGTTTGGACACGGAAGCGCTGCTACGTGACGTCAGACTTAACAAGCGAATAGACTCAAAGTACGTGGATTTAAACACTTGCATGCCATCGTGCTGGATATTTAATGGTGAGGAGAACAGCAAGCAGCACGAGAAAGGGCTTGACTTGTACCAAAGTTTTAGAAATGATTATGTAGCGTGACCCCTCCAGCGAGCTGCAGCTTATTTGAAGTTGTTATTGCATTTTGGTTCATAATACATTATGTTCATAAATTTGATGCGAAGTAGATTTTTTTACAGGATTTTAAGGTTTTAAACTGGCTTTACCATAAAGAAAAAAGGAGCATTTCACATATAGGCCATCTGTACTTTTCACCATCAAAAGGAAGCAGGTGCATAAACACACTTCTTTTTTTATTGTTTCCTCCATGTAGTTCTGAGAGCATGAGGTGCATATTTTGATTTTTTCAGATACTGTACATCAAGGTAAGTGCACAAAGGTCTCTCTCACACCCTCTCTTTCTCTCTCTCTCTCTCTATCACACACACACACACACACACACACACACACACTTTAATTTGCTATTATACTCCATATAACTCCATACAAGCCAGAAACTAAGCCTTTTTTTGCACAGGCCTATCTAAAGGGTTAATGGTCCCACCTAGTGATCAACTGTAAAAAATAACAAATGTTACCTCTTCCCAACAGGGAAAACCACCAACAATCAAGAATCTCACACACACACAAACACTATACACTAAGTAGACATCGAAAACGCCTCTTTTACCACCGCGGGTACCGCCGCCGCAGCGTTTGTAAAGTGCATTTGCAGCTTTTGACCGCTGAGTGACGCTTTAACCACAAGTTATCAAACAAGCGCATCAAAGCACATTTTCGCAAATAGACGTCAGTTTTGCCTCGCTGATGTGTTACATTTGACTGCTTCAGTCACGGAAAATGAAAGAAAAACACTATAGTTTAAATATTTAATATATTTAATATTTAATATTCACAGATGAAAGTTTGGTATTTATGGAGTTATGTGCATTTCTTAGAACGAATTCAAGCAGGATAAATGTCAAGCCTGTGCCTGAGTCTGTGCTTATATTTTCTAAGATACATGGTATTAAACTATATTTTAGATTTGACACATTTAAAAGGTGTGCAGTATTATTTAAATTATATTAATTATGCGTTATATTATTCAAAAGAAATTGTGGTTTACTTTGCATCGGAGCATTAAAAGTGGTGGCCTATTTTAGGGGTGTAGGCTACATGGATTAGTATGTAAAATGTCAATATTTTAATATATTATGCCTATATTTTAATTTATATTTTAAATATAAATATATTTTTCCCTTTAATAAAACAACATGCATTTTTGTTATTCGTTACCTGTCCTTTATTTTGACATAACTTATTGGGAAAAAGACATTTGTCTGTAAACTGATTAAGAAATTGTTGCATATTTAAATGTGAAGCACTGTATAATTTCGTTCCCATTATTTAGGCCTAATTTGCCTAAAACAATTAATGAATAAAATTAAACCGGCATGATTAAATCTTTGAAACTCTAAAGAATTAATAAAACGTCCTCACGATTAAACTCAAGTTCTCTCATTATAATCAACAACATTCACACAATGTAAAAAAAAAAAAAAAGCATTAGTAATTGACAACTTAAGTGATTTTAAAGGGGAACCTTCTTTACTTGCTTTTAAAGTAGGGTAATATCATATGGCCTAAATAAAATCCCAGTTTTTTTTTTATTTTAGAAAAAAAAATCTGATCTATGATTTAAACCGATTTTTAAATCAATATTCAAATGACGAAGAAATTTTACAAAAGAAGTTTTAATATAGTTCTTTATCATTTCTTTAGCAGTCAAATTTATAACTGCAACAAGATGATTTAAAAAAACAGTGCTGTTATAACCTTAATACTGGAAAGACCTTTATTTTTGTATTTTTTTTAAATAATTTTTTTAATACTAGCCCATCATGCATCTAACCATCCACTCAGCTTTAAGAGCTGTTCAGATTAAAACTGCCAGCTCCGCAGTGAGTCAGTGTCATGGACGGAGGACCTGTTAATATATTTTCTAGTTTATATTTCCATCTCGTTATGCCACTGGTTTAGATTTTTTTTTTTTTTTTTTTAGAACTTTTTTTATAAATAGAGCAGCGACTTTATGTGTGTCTACACCGGACGCGAAAGTTGTCATCTGTGCCCCACAGCGAAAAGTGTGTCTAAACTTGATGACATCACAGTGTCAAATCATCTGAACGCAGTGTCAGAACATTTTGTCATAAACAGAACGAGCATCAGTTCAATGATGGGGATCGTGTCCAGTGTATCCATCACTGGGTTCTGTTGTCTTTTGTTGGATCGTTCCACCTGTGTCCGGTGTAGACCTGGCGTGCGTTTTTTATTGTTATTTTACAGTCCTGCTTGTTTTAATGTTTTTATTAAATATCTGTATTGACTGCATGGTAATATTATCGATTTATTTACTGCCATGTGACCTACAAAACTAAAGCTTGGCGAGTCGATCAACGAGCATTGCTGCAGGTTGATTTTCGGCGGATGTGCGGTGCTTGTGCTCCCGCGGTCGTCTTCATTTCGTCGGGTGAAACGTCTCTCTCACTCCGCAGCAGAGTCTGTGAGAAGCAACAACTTCCCCTCCGTGCGCACTGATACCAGAAACACGCTCCGCCTTCACTCAGTGAATAAGTATTTCAGTATGTTTGAAATGTTATGTTCATAACATAGCATATAAAATAATAATAATAATTTAAAAAAATAACAGGAGATTTTCAAAGTGGCTTAAGCTATGTGTAAACTTTTTTCCCTATATCACATGCCAAACTAATAACATTGTAAGCATTACATCTTTAATTGCTGCTTTCTGCTGTGAAGATTTTGTTTGTGATGAAAATGACATCTTTGTCAGTTATTTTATCTAAACAGATCGATTAACTTCTTCACGATTTCAAAATCAGATAGCATGCTCATAATGTAGTAGCACTGTAAGATTACATTATTGCGAAAGCGATTGAGTGTGAATCTGTTTAAATCATGCTTTAACCCGAAAATAATGAGTAAAAGAAACCGACAAACTCTTAATATCCCGCTCGACTCTTGCAGTCATAACCTTCTGATCAAGCTAAATATGTTTAACATGAATTCTTGCTGAATATGCAGTTATATGGCATGAATTGTACTCGTGATGGAGCGGTCTTGGAGCGGGTGAAAACCACGAAGCTCATTTTCAAGTGTTTGTTCAAAAATTATTAATGTGCATTAATAACAGGGAGGCCCCGTCTCATCACTTTAATTTTTTCATGATAATGATTGTATAATTTTTTAATTAACTTAATATCGAGGTGTCTCACATGCATTAAAATATATATCTACAGAAAGCTTGAAATGTTTTTTAAACAAAAACAAATTGTGTTATCTGTGAATGTTGCATTTCTCTCGTCGGAGAGAGCCAGCACTGTGAATATAACCAAAACAACAGTCCTATATAAACCAGTTCAGCAAGTGAAAGCCTCATAAGACACTGTCCATATGAAAGAGCAATTCACACCTTTATCTCGACCCCCACAAGCCATGCATAACTACCCAAAACCCAACCCCCTCCAGCTGAACAGAATTCGGTCTGTGTTTTGGCTCTGAGGAACGGTGTGTTACTGGGCTGAAACATGCCTGCACTCAGCAGCACTACTCTTTGTATTCATAATTTTCTCGCAGCCCATATTATTATTTTCACAAGACAATAATGATAATAACGAATCATCAATTAATAATTAATCATTATTTTACGAAAATCATTGTTATTTTTGATCGTGGATGTTTGGGGAAAGGCTTTAGGACCAAGCGGAATCCTCTGTTCCCGCCTCACGGGACTCGCGCTCAGTGATGCAGCTTTAATGTATGCGGTTTGACTTTACTGAATCAGATTGAGGCGAATAAAACTTATTGATCATGAGCCCAACATTTAGCAAGCAAGAAAACATTCATTCTACCTGAAGGAAGACGTATTTTATTGAGCTAATGCTGTTAAAGAGAGAGAGAGAGAGGCTATTCTTAAACTTGGAGCTCATTATATTGAAGTACAAATCCAAACACAAGAGACTTTATGCATTTTATGAATAATGAAATGTTATGAAAAGTATGCATTTTATTCATTTACATGCTGTATGGTTGAAATAATATTTAAGTTCCGTTGTTTAAAAAAATGCTTTATTGGCTAATGTATCATAAACCTTCAGTTGTTATGCTCTAAAATACATGCCATTATTAATTTCACAGTATTTTTACCAGCTAAATGACTAATCTTTAAAGTCACAATTCTATAATGGTCAAAATTACTCAGGCCAATGGTATTTTTTAATGACATTATTTTATTATTTTTTATTTTATTTTTTTGAATAATTGTAGCCTACATAAATAGGTAAAGCAAAACAAATATTCGTATTGTCCCTTATTTTTTCCCTTGTTTTCTTAAAGAATAAACACGTAACTAACAATATAATTTGATTTTTTAAAATGAACAATTCCTGTAGCCTATAAAATGGGACAGCAACCTAGTCGTTCTCAACCTTTTTTTTCCAGCAGGCCGCACTATGGTCTAAGAGCAAGTCGCATACAATTTACATATTACGTCAGCAATACAAACCAACCTGATTTATAATATTATAGCCTAACTATTATGATATATAATCTATTACATTCATTGAAATAAACAATTCTACTCCCCATAAATAAAACACCTGATGCTGTCAGGAGCTGACCAATTTTGTGAGATTCAGCTTGAAAGGAGTAACAGCACAAAGAAGTTGCGATTGTAACGCCTGTGTTATACTTTCCGCATGAGCAATCCGGACGCAGACACGGCCAGCGCGGACACAGACTTCTTCAATTTATACTTCTGAATCTGCAGGCTGATGATCCGCTCTG
Organism: Carassius carassius; assembly: GCF_963082965.1. Lineage (NCBI taxonomy): Eukaryota > Metazoa > Chordata > Actinopteri > Cypriniformes > Cyprinidae > Carassius > Carassius carassius. The sequence continues at coordinate 24,104,128 of NC_081766.1, read as the reverse complement.
CAATTGCCCAGAATTATTGCACATTTGACTGTCTTTATATTCTTTTATTGACGGATTGCACATGTTCGAGTAGCAATGAGCTTCTTCACACTGCCTGCCAGGGGCGGACTGGCCATCTGGAGCACCGGGACTTTTCCCGGTGGGCCGCTAGCCAATGTGGGCCGGCCCACCCGGTACACAAATATATATATATATATATTTTTTTTAATTGACGGAAATCATAATATTACATCTCTTTTCTACGCAAATAGATGAGTGAGTCGATCGCGCAGCCAACAAGCGCGTTTTCGTCTAATTTAGAGAGAGACAGATTCATCTGGTACAGCGAATTTCTCTGAGCAGCAGGCCACTGTCAGTGTTGGGAAGGTTACTTTGGAAATGTAATAGGTTACAGATTACAAGTTACCCTGTTTAAAATGTAATAGTAGTGTAACTTTTTCAATTACTTTATTAAAGTAATGTAACTAATTACTTTTGAGTACTTTTTGATTACTTTTCTAAATTTGTGAAAATTAAAGAATAATAAATAAAAGCATATACATCAACTTAAATACAGTTATCTAATAAGCATGTGACGTATTCTGTGTAATAAACTCCTGAAACATTGGTGTTTTTTTGAAACTGCTGTCTCTTTGTATATGATGAAAGTTTTCTCAAAATAAGTAAAATGCACATGAAGTGACACAGAGCAGTTCTAGAAATTATGTTTATGTGCTCGTGTACTCCTATATTGAGGCAGCAGAGGTTGAAAACACTGCGAGCTTCAGTAGGCCAATGTGTAGTAAATGAAACCATGTCTTTGCCATTAATTTACAGGAGGGGCAGACTGGGAAAAAAATTCAGACTGGAAAATTCAAACTCATACAAACAAATTCATGGACAAAACCATTTTTTGTATGGACCTGACATAAAAAAAGGTTTAAATCTTTAATTTGGGGACATGCAAAATAATTAAAAGTTCTCTCTTGAACTGCACCTTCACTTCCATTTTTCTCTTCAGTCTCTTTATTTTGCCCTGTTATCCATCTCTCTCGTGACTTTAATACTCAAGATTGAACAAAACTATACTTTACAATACAATACTCTACAATACTACAATATCTTTATAGAAAAATCCTAATACTGTACACGAGTCATGTTTTTCCCTTACAAAAAAATTACCATGCTTTTATTAGCCTATATAAAAGTAAAATAACCTTGTTTTGTTTTTGTTTTGCAAATGGATTTGTATTTATTTTTAAATTAATACATTTGTAAAATAATTTTAAATTTTTGGTTATCACAGTTAAACAATAGTAACCATTTTCTCTGGATTTATAGTTAAATATTAAAATGTTAATTTTCGTAAGGGTTGTGTTGTTGTCTGTCGTAGCTCCCCCTAAACCTATAAAAAAAATCTGATTATTTTTTCAGCTAAATTACTACTGTAACATTAAAACAGATAATAATGATGTCCTTTATATAGTATTTTGAGTGATGACTGATGAGCAACATGCTGCTGCTTGATTAAATAAATAAAAAAACAAAGACAAAAAAAGCATCTTTACAGATGAAACTGACCTGAAACCCTGAGCAGTAGTTCTGCTACTCTGCTCCAGCAGTCCACTCTCTCTCTCTCTCTCTCTCTCTCTCTCTCTCTCTCTCTCTCTCTCTCTTGCATTGATTACTCTGAGTCTGATCCAAACCGTTTGGCGGAGGCGCGGAGAGCGCGCGAGTCATGACTATCAATTCATGACTTATTAGAGATTTAATTATCAAATGGCGGATTCGCAAATGATCGCTTTAGTACATTCGGCAGGCAATTATACAATAATGATAATAAATAGTGGGGCAAAATCGGCCCACCGGGAATTGTCCCGGTTCTCCCGGTGTCCAGTCCGCGCCTGATTTCCACAGACACGCAGAATGTGCAAGTCATATATTGCATTTTTGGGGCTTTATATTCACAGATACTAGTCCATGTCATGTTTTGATTCAAGTGTACTGACCTACTTTTGATTTAGTCATCCAAAATGTGGCATATTCCATCCGCGTTAGACATTTCATTTTTATGACTGGATTCTACGAACCAGACTGTGTTTCCGCATCCCGGAAATTATCAGGGCAGTATGTCTCAGAATAGTCAGTGCAGTTTGGGAAAGAAATAAGTTAAATCTGTATGTGGATGTGTGTAAATATTCAAATGTAATCCCCTTTGTAATCGTAAAAAATTTCATAAGTAACTGTAATTTAATTACTCATTTTTTCTTAGTAACTGTAACTAATTACAGTTACAATAATTTTGTAATTAAATTACGTAACGCCGTTACATGTAACTAGTTACTCCCCAACACTGGCCACTGTATACGTTCACTTAAAACATAACCGACTGTGTTTACGAGAATACTTGCAGAGACAATTATTTTGAAATAATTGTGTGTGTATTTGTTCATTCAGAAGTTAGGATACCCAAAAGATGAATTAATTCTTTGTACGCGCATTGTCTGAAATGCTGCTCACAGCGCGTGCTTTGAACGAGTGCGCGCAAGCTTCGAACGCGCGCAAATTGTTTAAAAAAGTTGAATCAGCAAGATTTAGAAACAAGTGAAAACGATCAACTACGATACATTTCACCCCTCCAAGCGAATGAACAACGCGAATTTTAAATCACTATTCACGATAGCCCGTCGGGAAGAGCAGTGATACATTTTGGAGCCCGACTGCAAAACACAATAGCCCCTGGACGTCGGGCTAGCGATTTTGCGAGCCCTGCACCTCAGATCTATCCAGTTTGTGAACCACTGGTTTCCACAATGTTTTCGTTAAACAAAATAAATGATTATTTTAAAAGATTTACTCAAGAGAATAATCTGTTCACGAATCGGATCATGAACTTATATTACCGCATATTCATGCATCTGTTAATTGAATGCAAAGTGTGAGTTCTAGGAGAATGTTTGTCTCGTGATGAACATGTATCGCTCACTAGGAGTCGCTAAATGAACAGCTGCAGCACGCAGGTTATCTTTTTTTTTTTTTTTTCAATGGAGGATCAGTTGCCCTATTGGTTAAAATCCCCAAACAGTATACTTAAATATCAAATAAATAAATTACATCAAAACAGGGGCGTTTGCGTTTTGATGTGGTGGGCTGCTGTGGGCCAGAAAGTCCAGGGCCACTTTTTGGTCCCAGTCCGCCCCTGCTGCCTGCCCATGTGCAATTGTGCTTTTGAAGTCTACTGACCACGCGCACCTGTCCGCGCGGTCGTCTGCTCATGAGCCTCGGCGCACACTCTCCAATGACGATTTTTACGTCACGCCTACCTAGCGGTCCATAGCGGACTCGCGAACGCAGAAAGTTTGACAGAGGCTTTAAGATGCAGGCTTGCATGACCTGATGCGCAACATTTCAGAAAATGTGCGTTCACAAATGTAGCCTATTTTGATCCAAATATGGAAAGCACTTTTGAATTTAAAAAGAGATGAGATCTCTGGAGACTCTCCAGAGATGTTTTGCCACATTTCTTCAATTAAGGATTGCTAGTGTATGGTGTTTCTATTTGCCTGAACTTCTTCAAGTGAGTTGCGGGGCAAAAAAAAACCGAAAATCCAGCACTTCTTCTTCAATACTGATACTGCGACTATTCACAGTTTGTAAATGTTAATTCGCTGGCATTTTTTGAATTTCTTTTTTTTCTCCCTTAAAAAACAAATTTGTCCATTCTGATGCGCAATTTTACCTTAAAGGCAATTTACCTAGTGGCTGTTGATGACTATTTGAATTGAATTCTGCCAAAGTGCGCGCTTGTATGTGTTCGTTAAATGCTTATGCCAGTAGGTCTGCTCATGTCTGAAAATAATATATGAAGAAAAAAATTTACATAAAAACATTAGGATATAGCTTATATTTCATTAGTAGCATTTTTTTTTTATTCATGTAAAAAAAAAAAAATTACAAACTGATAAAGTTTTTTTTTAATTCAGCATGTGGTGCGGGCCGCATTTGAATTCGTGACGGGATTGAGAACCACTGCTTTATATCAAACATTTTTAAACCGTCCACAGCTGAGCATCGCGGGAGGCTGATCTGCGCCAGAGCGCGTGAAGTGAATGTAATGAACAAAGTCATTTTCAGATGCAATGAAAAAAAACAAAAAACAAAAACAAACCCTGGATAGCCTAGATTAGTCCCAGGTAGGGCTGGGCGATATATAAAAAAAAATGATATCTCGATATTGTGAAATTTTTTACGATATTCGATATATATCTCGATATGTTTGCATTTGCATTCAAATAATAAAAAATAAAACATGATTTTCTTTTGCCCATTAAAAAAAAACAAAAACTATTTAGATTAAACAGCTAATTTAACCAGTTAAAAAAATCTAGACCAAGAGATCACTTACTGCTTTTTATTAAATGAATACATGTAGGCCTATATGTAACTGAAGCAGTGCAAATTAAGTAACAGTTACAGAAAGTGCATTCTGTCAACTTTTTAGTGCATGCAATTCACAATTTAAACTATGCAACTGGGATAAGTATTTTATTTTAATTTTTTTAACAAGTTTTTAAGCTAAGAACACAAGTCTGTCAACTGTCTGTGGTTTTAAGAGAAGCTCTGTGGCATGAAACTATGTTCTTACTGACACTAAAAACCCTCTTAGATGGGGAGCTAGTTGCTGAAGCACATAGCTATTTCTTATATAAATATATATAAATGAATAACAAAGACTTTTGCATTCTCTCTGTCTATATTATGGAAACTGGTAAACATATCAGTGAAATTCCCCAATAGTAATTCCAAATGGCCATAGCCTATGTTTCTCTATTCAAACTAGAGCCCGACCAATATATCGGCCGGCCGATATTATCGGCCGATATAAGCTAATTGCATTTAAATCGGCATCAGCATTTATAACGGCCGATGAAACATGAGAAACAGAGTCTCATGCTTCACTCATGTTATGAGTGTTGCATAGTGTGCCCACCAGAGGGAGCTCTGCAGCTCCAGAGTTAACAACAGCGCCAGAAGTCCACTACAGAAGAAAGCGATCAACTGTTTTGACGGTGAGTCTGTCGTTCGTCCTGTGAAATGATTGTAGATTTAGTTCATACCCTGTATATAAAAACTGTGTGGTAGTTCTAGCTAACGGTCCTATCATTATTACTTCTAAATATTCTGTAACATCACTTACAGCCGCTAATGCATTGCTATATTAGATTAGCCACAAAGCTAATACCATGTTTATCAGTGGAAGAGCGCGAACGTTAATAGGAGGTCAAACTATAACGTTAGCGTTTAACTTATTCTTATTCTATTGCGGTGTGTTTCCCACATAATGACCGCGTAATTGGGCCTTTCACACAGTACGCGGTATGCACGGCGCTTGCTGCTGGGTTCAGCGTTGCCCTTCAGATACAACGCGATTTGCGCTATGGCATAGGCGGAGTTTTAAAAACGTTTAGTGGGAGCTCTCATAGTCTGTTCCTCCTTCTTTCGGTCAGCAGCAAACATGTATCTGTCCCGTTGTAAGAAGCGAGCGATAGCGCTAGTCCTGCTGATGAGAATTAAGAGAGAAGCAAGGAAGAAGAGGCTACCCTCAGGTCCAGAGAACAATTTGGTGAATTCAGGCTGGTTACGTTACTCTAACGCTAATAGCTTCCTTTTTAGCAGGCCCCTTAAATGCTTGCTATTAACTTGTTTGAAGGTGGTTCTTCTCAAAATTGACAGCGGTGTGTTCATGACTCTAACGTTAACCATTCAACTTCGAATTGATTCCGTAATCTTCCGGTAATAGTAGGCAAGACGATGTTTTGATTCAGACTGCACAAAGAGAAGAGGAGAAGATATACGGGTCTGTTGTGAATGCGTCTGTGAGAGCAAATATAGTGTAGTTACAGTAACTACAGTAGGTGCGTCAGAAATGATTAAACCAGAGGGGACATGTAAATAAATGTGAGCTGAACAAGCGCTTTTTTTTTTTTTTTTACATATTGTTTCAAAGCAGCTTTACAGACATAACAGGAAAATGTTGAAATAATATTGTTAAATATAAGTAGGTAATACCTATTGCTTGACAAATAAATATATATATATATATTTCTCATTTTTGCCTATGTAGGAGATCCCAGTTTATTATTATTATAATTCTAATGATGACATGAGTAATGATACATGGTGATATTATTAATACACATGCTTATTCTTTCTCCGTCTCTCTTTCTGCCTACAGATGGCTGAAAAAGGTGAATGCTGTAGCAGCAAAGTGTGGGACTACTTCTGCAAATACTTTAACTTTAGTATTATAATTTATTTACAGTAAACACACACACTGTTAAAACCAGCTTCAACTGGAAGAAAGTAAAAGTGTTAAATGTTTAAAACCAGACTGTTTTTTGATCATTAAAAAATATATACTTTTGATGTGCAATTGTTTAGTCATTGAGACTGTAATCTAAGGCTTTTTTTTTAACATAGTCCATTCTGGAAAATGGTTTATACAGCCCACATTCATAGAACAGGCAGATATTTTGCTATTGAATGTTGTGTAAGTGCAGTTTATAGGAAATGGGTCTAATATCCAGATTATTTTTAAAATCAAAATATCGGCTTATAAATCGGCTCTTTTCGAGTTAATATCGGCATCGGCCCCCAAAAATCCATATCGGTCGGGCTCTAATTCAAACATCAGCGGTCGAGTAAGTGCATTTATTTTGCGATCAGAAATGCAAACAATGAATACAGTTGAGATCTCACGACAGAACACAGACCGGCTGAACGACGCTTTCATTAGATCGCTCAATTCCAGCTTGTTAGTGTTTTCAGATTATCGTCAGCGGCTCTTCCGCAATGGGGAGTGAGCACGTGCGCATGGTTGCCAGATTGCTTAAAATAAGCACACACCAGGCAGAAAATGTATCACTGTATAAGTGGAGCTCTGATTCTGAGATTTAAACTCTTGTTATCTGGCAACCGCTATCATTAAAGCTCTCGTAGTAGAGGGGCGTAGAGCAGTCAGCAGTTACAGGTTCCTTTTTTGGACATTCGGCGCGTTCTTTTGGGAAAGTATGCTTGAATTTGAAATATTCGATATTCCCGATATATTCAAATTGTACATCGTCGTCAAAATTATTCCGATATTATCGCTAATATTCGATATATCGCCCAGCCCTAGTCCCAGGCTCTGTTCTAAAGTAAAATAATTAATTATAATTACTCTTAACCAAGAGTAACAAATTTTAACGGATTAATCGCCTATTTTCTGAATTTGCTGAATGTTTTCTTTATTTTTTATTTTTTAAACACGCTAAAAATAAATTAAGTTTGTCAGAGGAAAAAAATATATGAGTCGTGTATATGTTTCATTTTAACAGATTAATCTATTTTCGTTTGCTGCATGTTTTTTTTTTAACACGCTAAAAAATAAATCAGAGTTTGTGAGAGTAAGAAAATAGGCTATAAGAAAATATTTTACAACAAATCCTTTAAATTTAACAAATTTATCAGAACAAAACAATAATTAAAAATATGTAATTCTAATGGATAAATATAATTGCAGTATATAATAATATAAGCTTAGTAATAAAAAAAAAAAAAAATAATAATAATAATTTAAAGCTAAGCATAAGGTAAGGTTGGGCTTTCTCAATCGGGAGAAATCCAAACGTTTCCATATTCGTGATGTTGCCCATTTGAAGCTTAACTATTATTCATGAGGTAAATAGGCTGTGTGCGTTTCAGTATCGATGGAAAAAAAAACATAATTAACAATATGTCAAAGTGCTCACACCGAATGTCTGGTGAACGACTGCTGTTTCCAGTGAATATGTGCGTGAGGCACCAGCGCGATCAAACAGCTGAAACAAATAATAATTAATTTTTGGTCACACATAAGGCATAATTCAAAAATGCAAAGTGTTGGTAGATTGAAGAATCAAGAATAATAAGAGTTAATACTAATTATTGCTAAGTGCTGGACCGTTCCCATTTCGCTCTGCATATGGAACCTGAAGATTTTTTTTAAACCAAGAACCAAAATGAAAATGAAATTAAAACATTTAGCTTATATATATATATATATATATATATACATAGGCCTTATATTTATTTACTGTTTAATAAAAATAGCATGCATATGATCCTTTGTGTAAAGGTCTTCTTTTAATTTTTGTTTAGTAGACTGTAGCCTAAGACTATCCTACGTTTTAAAAATTAACAAATTGTACATTTTTTTATGTTTTTTTTTAAATGTTACAATGTTAGATCATAATGTTATTGTTGTTTTACTTCTTTCTTTTATCTCATTTTACAATTACATTCATTTCGCAATCCGTCCCTTTGCGCCACCTGGCGGTAGTTTCGCAAATGATTTTAACACGCGACTGAATTACAGTTACCCCCGTGGCACCGCGGCGGCGGTAAGGCCCAGATAGGCTGGCCACCTACTGTAATTTGCTGTTATACTCCATATAACTCCATATACAAGCCAGAAACCAAGCCTTTTTTTGCACAGGCCTATTTAAAGGGTTAATGGTCCCACCTAGTGATCAACTGTAAAAATACTTTTTTTTACCTCTTCCCAAAAGTGAAAAACACAATCAATCAAGATCAGAATGCATGATTATATGGTGTCATGGCTTTGCAATCAAAAAATGTCGTTATAATGGAAGTCAATGGGGCAAAAACAGCCACCAACAACAAATTAGGGAGAAAAAATTTAAATCTAATGCTGCATAAAAACTAACAATGCATCAAAGCCAATCTTGTTACTAATCTTTGACATGCCCAAGACTGTTATAAAAGGTAAAAAGAATCCAGTCCACAATCACTTTTTATATTGAAAATATGTAATTTTGTGTGTTTTTTTTCCCAAATCAGTGACATCATTTATGAACTTGGTAATTAAAAAAAGTTAAAATCGTGGAATTTTTTTAAAAAATTTGGTAGTTTTGATCAGGACTGAGGTTGATTAATAGATTTATGCAAAAAAAATTGAAAAAAAATATTTATCTGATACATTTTTACAGCAGTTTAATTTAGTGGATGTTTTTATCCACGAACATCCCGAAAGGGTAGTGAATTTGCCCACAGTGTACCGTTGAGTTTTTGAAAAATTTCAAAGCATTGTCCCAAAATATGGGTCAAAATAAGATTTGTCACCAAAAATCATTCCATTAGCTCAAACACAGAGAAAGTTCTGGCCCAAATAAGACTCAACTTTACCCCCTAGTGGACGAAAACGTCCCCAACAACGCACAATGGTTAAATATTTATTACAATTATTACAAAATTATTGCGATTACTGCGTGGCTGACGTACTACAAATAATGAATAGAAGACGTTAAATAATATGTCCAATCATTTACTGTATTATACCATGAATAAAACAGCTTGTGAATAGGCCTGGTCACTTACATGTTGTAGCCTACAGGCTACCTCAGAAAATAAAACAATATAACGTAGCCTATTTTAACGATTTGGAGCCCACTTCAGCTTTTAGAACGTTTTGACGTTTTTGTAGAGTAAGTGGTGGAATTTTCACAAAGAAAACAGTTTAATTTAATGAATTGTTTCACATAAATACAGCAATCTGATCATTAAAGAGCTTGAAAAACACATTATTGTAATTTGTGTTTCACTATAAAACCGATTTTGAAAGCTGAGAGATATTAAAAGTAGGCCTCCCAAAAGCACAAAGCTTATTGCTATTGGGTGGCTGGTGCACTGCAAATAACTAATGCAATGGAAGACATGAAATATTATTTCCAAGCATACTGTCCCCGCGAGTATGACACATGGTATGATTTCTGCTTAGGGGTGAGTGATATGACCAAAATCTTATATCTTGATATAGTATTTTTTTCTTTTAATAAGTTTTTTTTAATAATATTAATATAATATTATTTTATAATATTATATTTGATACCATAGAATTTTCATAATCCTTGTCACCAATGTCAATATCAAACGAATATAAGAAAATGAAAATTAATGAAAACTCAAGCTCACTGGAGATACACAAACAGTCAGTGATGAAATAAGAACAAGAAACTAATTACAAGCAATAAGATAGAAACTACAATAAATAAGAAATACATTGTGTAAATGAATCAGTATTCACTGTGTATCACTCTAATATACCATATTTTCCGGACTATAAGTCACACTTTTTTTCATAGTTTGGCTGGTCCTGCGACTTATAGTCAGGTGCGACTTATTTATCAAAATTAGTTTGACATGAACCGAGAGAAATGAACCAAGAGAAAACATTACCGTCCACAGCCGCGAGAGGGCGCTCTATGCTGCTCAGTGCTCCTGTAGCCTACACTGAGTAGCATAGAGCGCCCTCTTGCGGCTGTAGACGGTAATGTTTTCTCTTGGTTCTAAATAAATGCGACTTATAGTCCAGTGCGACTTATGTTTTTTTTCCCTCACCATGATGTATTTTTGGACTGATGCGACTGATACTCAGGTGCGACTTATAGTCCAAAAAATACGATATATATATATATATATATATATATCTATATCTATATCAGACCTGCCAACATGTATGCATTTTTCGTACTCTGCACGCACTTTGACCCATAAGTACGCTTGTACGATTCGCTTCTCTCTACGTACGCATTTTGTTGCTTCTCGCATTTCGCCGATTTCAGTTTCTACGCAACCTATGACGCTGATTCTGCCACTGATCCACAGTGTGTAAGTGGAGTGAAAAGCTTTCGGCCAATCAGAGCGGTGCATGTTAACCCACCGCCCACCTGCCCCTCCTATCCACAAGCTTAGTTGGCAGAAAAGTGGTGGAATGCCTTGAAATCTAGAAGGTTTTAGATATGCCAGGTGCTGATTAACGTAAGATAAAGGTAACAGTTAGGCTATATTTAGCCTAATTGAATTTATGAACATTAAAAATGACCTTGACATCATAACAAGCAGTCCAGCTGTGACGAGCTCAGTTCAGTTCACGCGTTCATGTAGGCTAACATGTAAGGGTGGCGCTGCCTATAACGCACCTAAAAGCTGTCACAAAGAACAGGCAAAAGTAATGATTATGAATATTTTATGAATATAATTATTAATAAACAAGTGTTTTCTGTATCAATGTCGTGTTGACTGCAAAGATAAAGTTGACGATGCTGTCTTGCGATCTTCGCAGTAGTGAACGTGTCAGAAATGCACATTTCATACGGATTAACGTTACATAAGCAGAGAGCAGTCTGTTTTCTTTCGTTTTGAATTGTTCTGTTCAACCCTCTGGAGTCGATTAACGTGGATACGCGTTATGAGTAATTTTTTTAATTTTCTCTTTCAGATAAGAGCAATACATCAATCGAATCTGTAAAGGGTCTACTTTTATCTGTATACAGACATAATAATAACAAAACTTTGTGCACTTATAAAATAAAGATAACAAACAAGGTGTGCTGTCTGCAGCCTTTGTCTGCGCTGATCTTCATTTACAAACACGTCATTAAAATGAACTGTAACTCCGTGAATACTCAACGAAGAGACATGAGAGAGAGATCTATCGAAAGCTTGACACGTCTACTTTTAAACTATCATAGAATATTTGTTTTCGGCAGCACTTGTTTAAAGTAATCCATATGAAAACAACGCAATGTCCGTTTTTCACGTCTCCCTTCATTATATCTAATTCGACCACGCCCCCCGCGCTATTCAGATTGTAATGATAAATAAAGTTTTTATTTTTATTTTACTGTTTGCTTCGCGATGAGAGGAATAAGATATAATTCACCCCAAAATGTGATTTGGTTGAGTATTTGAGATTTGGATTTCCTCAGAAAAAAAGAATGAAGCACTTTATTCAGCAGAGATCATAAACATGAGTAAGTCTCTTTTTATTTATTTATATACTTGTACTAGTTTTCACATAACGTGTAAACATTTTTACTAGTTAGACTTTTCCAGACTATAATTCCTGACTAAATGTATAATCAAGTGAAACATTATGAAGTTTCAATAACAATATGCAATACTATACCATTCAAAAGCTTGATGTAAATAATATAAATGTAACTGTAGCAAATGTAACAAACAATGCTGTTCTTTCAATGTATCCCCCCGAAGAAACCTGAAGAAAAAAATAATATTCTCCGCTCTTTTCAACATTAATAAAAATCTATTAATATGAGCACAGAGATGTTCTTTGGTGACAAGAAAAGTCATGATTGCCTCCAAAGGCAGCATTTGTTACAAAGACACTTTCACTGATGCACTACTTAAAAAAGCCAAATCTGCAACCTTTAACAAGTTAAACAATGCAAAAGTTTAAACACTATGCATGGAAAATTATAAACATTTTTGTTTGTTTTTAGCAAACTGATTTTGATATTGATAAGTGCTGGTTTTGCACATTTATTTAATGTTTTGATTTATTTATTTAGAAAGAATGTCCTCAGTTTACTTTTATTTCTGACAAGATTTTCAGGTGGAAGAAGTTTCCATAGGCTATGCCTCCTGTACAAAATGTTCGGAGTGATTGCAGTAATTGTATAACATTTATGGTCTACTTGTATATGTTATGGAGTAACTAATAAATCTTAATTGGTGAAAGGATATTATGTGTATAATATGTATTATAGTGTTAGGTATCTCATAAGTTTCTCACAGGTGTGTGTGCAACGGTGGAGCATACATTGGCGGTGGGCTGTCAGTTTCTCGCGTGCGTGCTTGGGGGGGGGGATTGTAGTACTCATAAAATTTCTTCAAGGTTGGCAGGTATGAGAGAGATATATATATTAGAGCCCGACCGATATATCGGCCGGCCGATATTATCGGGCGATATGAGCTAATTGCATTTAAATCGGCATCGGCGTTTATAACGGCCGATGAAACATGAGAAACAGAGTCTCATGCTTCACTCATGTTATGAGTGTTGCATAGTTTGCCCACCAGAGGGAGATCTGCACCTCCCCAGTTGACAACAGCGCCAGAAATCCACTACAGAAGAAAGTTATCAGCCAAGCCACAGGAGGTGCACTCTTTTGACAGTGAGTCTGTCGTTCGTCATGTGAAATGATTGTAGATTTAGTTCATACACTGTATATAAAAACAGTGTGGTAGTTCTAGCTAACGGTCCTATCATTATCACTTCTTAATATTCTGAAACATCACTTACAGCCGCTAATGCATTGCTATATTAGATTAGCAACAAAGCTAATACCATGTTTATCAGTGGAAGAGCGCGAACGTTAATAAAAGGGTCAAACTATAACGTTAGCGTTTAACTTATTCTGAATATATCTGCAGATAATATATCTAAATATATCTGCACATTATGACCGCGTAACTGGCAGGGGGCCGCGTGTAGTCAATGACTAGAAGTTATGTACAGCGTGCCTCGAAAAAACAACAACTGTTACGTTACTCTAACGCTAATATAGCTTCCTTTTTTAGCAAGCCCCTTAAACGCTTGCTATTAACTTGTTTGAAGGTGGTTCTTCTTAAAATTGACAGCTGTGTGTTCATGACACTAACGTTAACCATTCAACTTCGAATTGATTCCGTAATCTTCCGGTAACAGTAGGCTAACTTAACGTTCGCCAGCGCATGACGATGTTTTGATTCAGACTGCACAAAGAGAAGAGAAGATGTACGGGTCCGTTGTGAATGTGTCTGTGAGAGCAAATAGTGTAGTTACAGTAACTACAGTAGCTGCGTCAGAAATGATTAAACCAGAAGGGACATGTAAATAAATGTGAGCTGAATAAGCGCTTTTTTTCTTTTTTACATATTGTTTCAAAGCAACTTTACAGACATAACAGGAAAATGTTGTAATAATATTGTTAAATATAAGTAGGTAATAGGTCATACCTATTGCTTGAAAAATAAAAAATATATATATATTTCAAATTTTTGCCTATGTAGGAGATCCCTGTTTATTATTATTATAATTCTAATGATGACATGAGTAATGATACATGGTGATTTTAATACACATGCTTATTCTTTCTCTGTCTCTCTTTCTGCCTACAGATGGCTGAAAAAGTTGAAAGCTGTAGCAGCAAAGTGTGGGACTACTTCTGCAAATACTTGAACTTTAGTATTATAATTTATTTACAGTACACACACAGACTGTTAAAACCAGCTTCAACTGGAAGAAAGTAAAAGTGTTAAATGTTTAAAACCAGACTGTTTTTTGATCATTAAAAAAATATATACTTTTGATATGCAATTGTTTATTCATTGAGACTGTAATCTAAGGCTTTTTTTTTAACATAATCCCTTCTGGAAAATGGTTTATACAGCCCACATACATAGAACAGGCAGATATTTTGCTATTGAATGTTGTGTAAGTGCAGTTTATAGGAAATGGGTCTAATATCCAGTTTATTTTCAAAATCAAAATATCGGCTTATAAATCGGCTCTTTTCGAGTTAATATCGACATCGGCATCGGCCCCAAAAAATCCATATCGGTCGGGCTCTAATATATATATATATATATTGTGTGTTGTCAAAAGACCCGGTACTTCGGTACCAAGTCGGTACTAAAAAATTTAAATGTCACGGTACCGCCTTTCTTTAAGACGGACGGAATCTCAAAATCCAGTCATGAAAATGAAACTTACATTTTAATATGGACAGTCAAGGAATTTGTCAAAGTTAGAATAAATGAATCAAATCAAATCTCCATATGGACCAGTATCTGTAAATGTTAAGCCGCAAAAGTTGGTTGAAATATGAATCCTGCATGTTCTGCGCATCTCTGTGTGAATGAATGAATGGCAGAGATGTGCGGTTTTGTTGACTGAAGCGCGTGACGCTTGCAGTAATTTCAGCTTCTGACATCTCAATGAGGACATAATTACATAAACAACATCACCAGAACGGTTCTGAGTCACTTCACAAGCAATTTTACCGTTTCATTTGAGTAAAACCAGTGTCAATTTAAAGGTATTGACGGTAACTCATTTTACATAAAGGCATTGTGCTAGAAATATTAGTATTATTTAGTAGAATCTATGTGATACTGCTACTACTGTTGAAAAAATTAATAAAACTTTTTAAAGAAATAAATTGCACAATATTTCTTCCATGTTTTAATTTTAATAGCAAATAAAAGTGTTAATTAATTAAAAGACAAATTAATTTTGGGTGAAACTTGTTTACTGTTTTTCATAATTATATTACTTTTAGAAAAACTTTAAACACAATTGTAAATAAGTATAAAGAAGGGCATTGCTTTTATTTTTAGTGATACATTTTTTTTTTTTTTTAATTAGCATATTTTTGTGTTTTGCTTAGGTAACGAAATTGATACAGAGAACCGTGGATTTTCACTGGTATCAGTAACGAATCCTGAAAATTTGCTACCGTGACAACAATACTGTATATATATACACAGTACAGACCAAAAGTTTGGACACACCTTCTCATTCAAAGAGTTTTCTTTATTTTCATGACTATGAAAATTGTAGAGTCACACTGAAGGCATCAAAACTATGAATTAACACATGTGGAATTATATACATAACAAAAAAGTGTGAAACAACTGAAAATGTCATATTGTAGGTTCTTCAAAGTAGCCACCTTTTGCTTTGATTACTGCTTTGCACACTCTTGGCATTCTCTTGATGAGCTTCAAGAGGTAGTCACCTGAAATGGTTTTCACTTCACAGGTGTGCCCTGTCAGGTTTAATAAGTGTGATTTCTTGCCTTATAAATGGGGTTGGGACCATCAGTTGTGTTGTGCAGAAGTCAGGTGGATACACAGCTGATAGTCCTACTGAATAGACTGTTAGAATTTGTATTATGGCAAGAAAAAAGCAGCTAAGTACAGGAAAACGAGTGGCCATCATTACTTTAAGAAATGAAGGTCAGTCAGTCCGAAAAATTGGGAAAACTTTGAAAGTGTCCCCAAGTGCAGTCACAAAAACCATCAAGCGTTACAAAGAAACTGGCTCACATGCGGACCGCCCCAGGAAAGGAAGACCAAGAGTCACCTCTGCTGCGGAGGATAAGTTCATCCGAGTCACCAGCCTCAGAAATCGCAGGTTAACAGCAGCACACGGAGTTCTAGCAGCAGACACATCTCTAGAACAACTGTTAAGAGGAGACTGTGTGAATCAGGCCTTCATGGTAGAATATCTGCTAGGAAACCACTGCTAAAGAAAGGCAACAAGCAGAAGAGACTTGTTTGGGCTAAAGAACACAAGGAATCAAGGAGTCCAAATTTGAGATCTTTGGTTCCAACCACCGTGTCTTTGTGCAACGCAGAAAAGGTGAACGGATGGACTCTACATGCCTGGTTCCCACCGTGAAGCATGGAGGAGGAGGTGTGATGGTGTGGGGGTGCTTTGCTGGTGACACTGTTGGGGATTTATTCAAAATTGAAGGCATACTGAACCAGCATGGCTACCACAGCATCTTGCATAATACAAAGTTTTGTATATAAGTGCAATAACTGTAATAGTTGCAAATTTTAAGTCTATGGTAATTTAATTACCTCAAACACAGTGTTTCCTTTAGATCAGCAGATTTGAGCGCAGGAAAATACAGTTTGCATTCAGCAAATTAATTTAGTGTTGGGCGATGGATCTAGTTGGGAAAGCAAATACAACATCACCTATCTGGAGTCATCTGCATTCATGTCACCCATCAGCGTTTGCACAAGTTCTCGTGATCGCAAACGCTGGCTGGTCAAGTTTGGTGAGGCTCTCAAACTTGCCAAATACAAACGAGACTGCGATAAATAAAAGATGGTAACAAGAAATATGGCAACGATTCCTATTTCAAAGAGAGCACGTGCAGATGAGGAGTTACTGAGCTTGCTTGGTGGCGGAAAAGTAAACCGGACGCAACACAACCGCGTTGCGCCAGGTTTAGTCTGTCTAGTGTCTATAGAGGACATATGAACTCTGTGTCAGTACCTCACAGACCGGACGGGGGATTTATCATGTCGTGTTGTGCTGCATCCAGTGTAGCATCACTGATTATAATAGTATTTTGTCGCGCTGCGTCGCTCGTGTCCGTTAGACCGGGTGTATTTAACTTTCTTAGTGAAAGTGACGTGACCTGCAGCCAAGTATGGTGACCCATACTCGGAATTCATACTCTGCTTTTAACCCATCCGAAGTGCACACACACAGAGCAGTGAACACACACACACACTGTGAACACACATCCGGAGCAGTGGGCAGCCATTTATGCTGCGGCGCCTGGGGAGCAGTTGGGGGTTCGGTGCCTTGCTCAAGGGAACCTAAGTCATGGTATTGAAGGTGGAGAGAGAACTGTACATGCACTCCCCCCACCAACAATTCCTGCCGACCCGAGACTCGGAACTCACAACCTTTCGATTGCGAGTCCGACTCTCTAACCATTAGGCCACGACTTCCCCTCAAGTAGGCTACTTTCACTGACAGAAGTGCTCAAATAAACACGAACAGACAAGTTAAATACGATGTGTTAGATGAGTGAGACAGTGCTGGGCTGATTTTATAGACATGTGAATACATATAAATATATTCTGTATATAATATATATAAAATATATTACATGCATGCACAGTTTAAGTCAGCTTTAATCACCTTTTTTGGTAATTACATGAATTAACTGACCACGACACTGCTTGCACATAGTTTATTTCGCAGTTTGATATGAAAGGAAGCGCGCACAAAGTGAAGTGGAGCGCGTCTGAAACGTCTCCTGTTCAGTTATTCGTCTCCTGTTCAGTTATTCTGCGACTGAATAAATTCACTTCTTGTCATGAGAAAAAGTGTCAGAAGCAGCAGTTGTGAGTTGGTGGCCATCCCCACGCCTACGTTAAATATTTTGAATACGTTAAACTGAAAAAAAAATTATCACCTTCGTTAACGAGCAAATTTTGACACTAATATATTTATACATTAACATATACATACATATATACATATATACATACATATACATACATATATATATAAAAATAAAATTTTCAACACCACACCACCGGCGGTTGTTGGTCCATGACTACCGCAGTGGTAAAAATCAGCCACCGTCACAGCCCTAATCATTACCCTAATTTTCTTTTTTTTTAACTGGATGAATGAAAAACTTTGCATCTTTGTTTTATTCGCACCAACATTATTTGTTTTTAACATTTTGGAATAATGTATTTATATAGCATACTTTTATTTAGTCTCACTGGTAAAGACCTTTTTTTATTTAAAACCAAATTTAAAAATTAGAACAAATACTGAATGCTGATTAAGAAACCTCTTATTGAATGTGTGTTGATTGTGTTGTTTGGATTGTAGAACTATGCAGTCATTGCCTTTAATTTCACATGGTTACAGTTAATCTTTTCATTTAAGGCCAGTTCTATGTAGTTTCAACCCAATTCAAATACAAAAGCTGAATGCTGATGTCTGTAGCATCTATGTTTGTATTGAATGTAGGCTACTTACTGTGCAGTTACTGCCGCTAATTTCAGATGGTCACGGTTATTGTTTTCAATAGCCAAAAGCCAGTTTGGCCTATTTAATAACAAATAAACATCTTGTTTATGCACACTTACCTTCTTTCTTGTTTGTTGCTTAAAGATAAAAAAAAAAAAAAAAAAAAACACGGAAATCGGTATCGGAATTGGCCAGTTTGCTTGTAAAAAAATTGGTATCTGAATCGGCCATAAAAAAATCATGATCGTGCATCCATAAAAAAAAAAAATATATATATATAAAATCATTTGTTTTAAACTGCAGTGCTTAAAAACGCATGCAAAATTAAGTTTTCATGAATATGTTTCAAAAATAGCATTTTTTTTTTTTTTGGGATAGATGCAATTTACAATAAGCATGTTAAAATAGCAGGTTATTCTACTAATTACTTATTGCAAATAGTGGCAATCATATGCACCTCAGCATTGTGATACATTCTAAAATTATAAAAAAAATAAAAAAAAAATTATTAAATAGATGCCACCTAGCAAATTGAAAGTTTGTGTGTTGGAAGAGGAATGGTACAAAAGAAGGTGGTGTCTTCGCATAAAAGGTATCAAGGAGACCTCAAGTGAACATATAAGAGAGGATGTGATTCAGCTTCTTGGTAATATAACGCCTGAGTTTGACGCTATCATGTCAGAGGCTGTGGATGTCATGCATCGGGTGGGTAGGAAGGAGGTCAGTCGTCCCAGAGATGTGATCATTGTCTTCGCCTGCAATATGGTCCGAGATGAAATATGGAAAAGAACCAAGACGTCTTCGGTATGTAAGGAAGCTGGCATCCGTTTTGTGGAGGATTTGACGAAGGAAGACAGACTTTTAAGACGTGAATTATGGCCAAGAATCGAACCAGCCAGAAAGAAAGGCAAAGCAACTGGCTTTAGAGGCCCATTTGGGTACATCGGGTAAACGTATTTCTTGAGAGGGTATGACTGTTTCTATGAGGTGAGATGGACTGATAAGAAAACGGGATTTTGTTTTCTATTCCGCAAACTTTACATTTAGTCTGTGTTGCAACAGACTGCATTCTTATTTCTGTTTATTTCATAGATTAATTTGTTGTTTAATTGTTGTTTAAAGTCAACGTCTGGCTGACTAAGCTTGTATTAATTTTTCTAAAAATAAATTTTTCCTGTCATATGCGCACAAACTGACAGTCAACACTTATAAGCTACTACTAAATATTGTAGAAACTTAATTTTCTGCAAAGTTGCTTTGTAATGATTTGTATCGTAAAAAGCGTTATACAAAAAAATTAATAATAAACTTGAATTAATTGTTCATGTTCATGTTAAAATCTAACATCTTGTTTTTGTCCTTGAATTGGGTTTAAAGGATCCTGTTTAAAAAAGGCAATTTTTTTTTATTTTGCAAAAGTCAAAAATCACACTGCTTGTTTTTACAGGAAAATCATTCAGAGTCGGCAGATGCTGCCTTTTGGAAAAAACTGTGGGGGGATGATATGTTACTCAGTCATGGGTCAAGTCAGTCTGCAGGTGCTGCTGTTTGCATGAATAAATGCCCCGGTAAAATTATTACTCACAAGGCTGTTATAGATGGCTCACAGTAGTTTTAAAATTAGACTAAATATTTATCCATTATTTGTTGTTAATACTAGCCCATCATGCATCCAACCATCCACTCGGCGTTAGGGATATGCAAGTATCAAATTTTCTTGTTGCGATTAATTGCTCATGCTTTTATCATGGTATTGAGGTATTATCACGGTATTGAAATTTAGTTTTAAAAAAAGTGCTCATAATACAGTATAACAGGTTAAAAAACTGTTTTTCTTATAACAAAAATAACTGAATATTTAAATACAATAAAGCAATGCAGAAAAATATATAAAGTTAAAAGTTTTGCACCGATTAAAGTGCTAAAGAACTATAAAGACCCACGGTATTACTTTACAATAAGATCTCTTTAGTTCACCATTAACATTCACAATGAGCAATAGCTACATTTGCTACAGAATTTATTAATCTTTGTTAAAAAAATAAAAGTTTTAGTTCATGTTAGCTCATTAAATAATACAGTTGCAACTTTAGATTTTATCAACGTGTTATTAAATATTGGAATACCTAAGATGAATGAATGTTCAGAAGAATTTTTCATTGGCAGTGTATGTTAACTAATGAATTAACTAATGTTAAAAATGAAGCCCTAATTTAAAATGTAAATTAACAATAAAAAAATCAAAACACTTTCAAACTATTTCTATGTCAAGTTGTAGTCCAGATTAAAATAGCATATTAAGACTTAATACTTAAGTATTTGGCACTGTGATGAACATCATAGCAAATACACAAATCTGATTGGCTATTTAAAATTTATTTATTATTTATTAAATATGTTTTAGAAAGTAAGGCAGCTGGTTTATTTGTGGTGTTTCCAGGGTAAGGACATTTTCTGCAGTTTAGCGCCATCTGCTGTCAGAGAGTGAATGTGCTTCATTCAGCGCGCCTCTCACATGTGCTTCTCATGCGTGCTTGTTTACATCAGAGGGCACAGAGTCTTTAAAGCAGCATACAGCGGTGTTGTGCATTTTGAGCAGTTGATGGGAATAGTATTCTTAAAATGCATTCCAAATTCGGAATAATTTGTAATATAAAATTATTCACAGTATTTAGAAATGCCCACGATAACAAATTTGTGCATATTCATTACCTTTATATATCGCATTACCGAATACCGGCACAAGTCTACTCTGCGTTAAGAGCTGTTCAGATTAAAACTACCAGCTCTGCAGTGAATCAGTGTCATGGACGGAGGACAGAGCAAAGTATATATTTCCATCTCGTTATGCCTATGGTTTAGGTTTTTTCTTATATAACTTATTTGTAAATAGAGCAGTCACTGTCTGTGTTTACACCGGACGCGAAAAGTGTGTCTAAACTTGTCACATCAGTGACAAATCATCTGAAAGCAGTTTCAGAACATTTCATCATAAACCGAACGAGCATCAGTTCACTGATGGGGATCGTGTCCAGTGTAGACAGCATCACTGGGTTCTGTTGTCTTTTGTCGGTTCGCGCCACTCGTGTCCGGTGTAGACCTGACGTGCGTTTTTTAAAGGGTTATGTTACAGCCCTGTTTGTTTTTAATGTTTTTATTAAATATCTTTATTGACTGCATGATCATATCATCATATTATTTACTGCCATGCGACCTACAAAAGTAAAGCTTGGCGAGTCAAGCAACGAGCATTGCTGCAGCCGGTTGCTTTTGGCGGATGTGCTGTGCTTGTTCTGCCGCGGTCGTCTTCATTTCGTCGGGTGAAACATCTCTCTCACTCGGCAGCAGAGTCTGTGAGCAGCAACAAACTTACCCTCCGCGCGCTCAGAGCATAAAACTGATACCAGAAACACGCTCCACCTTCACTCCGTGGCGGAGTTATTCAGTATGTTTGAAATGTTATGTTCATAACGTAACCTATGAAAAAATTTTAATAACAAAAATTAAAATAACAGACAGATTTTCAAAGTGGCTTAGGGTATTGTGTGTAAACATTGTAAGCATTAAATCTTTAATTGCTGCTTTCTGCTGTGCAAATTTTGTTTGTGATGAAAATAACAGTACATTTTCGTCAGTTATTTTATATAAACAGATAGATGAATTTATTCAAGATTTCAAAATCAGATACTGATAATTTAATAGTACTGTAAGATTACATTTGTTTGAATGCATTATTGTGTAAGTGATTGTGTGTGAATGTGCAAATCATGCCTTAACCTGAAAATAATCAGTAAAAGAAACAGACAAACTCCTTGAGAACTAGCCTGTAACATCCTGCTCCACTATTGCAGTCATTATAACCTTCTGATCAAGCCATAGCTAAATATGTCTAGACATTCTTGCTGAATATGCAGTTATATTACAGGCTGTTGGCATGAATTGTACCCGTGACGGAGCTCTGATGGAGAAACAACGACGCTCAGACTCTTAAAAAGTTCCGCTCTTTGCTCCAGTCTGTGAATGTTGCATTTCTCTCGTCGGAGAGAGCCAGCACTGTGAATTTCATCTTGCAGCCAACAAGAAAACATTTGTTTATTAACATATAATTTAAATGTCTCATTTTTCACAATTATTAGGCAACTTCTGCATGTGCTTTGCAGCAAACTTAATGCATGTGCTTGAGCGCGGAATATATTAAGACTTAATTATGTTAATTTGATATAAACATCTGATTAGTTGAATAATGACAAATGAACGACTAGAACTAGGAAAAGTCTTACGTGGTGGCAGACCACAACAAGTCCTAAACCTGCTCAGCAAGTTTCATAAGACACTGTCCATATGAAAGAGCAAGAGATTGTAAGGGAAACAGGTCAATTTAGCTCAAAAGGGGGTCATTTAAGATTTTAAAGGGAATTTGAACAGAATCACTGTTTCACGGCTGATCACTGAGACGCCCTGCGAATCACTGAACGAGCCTTTTAACATCAAATCTGCACTGGATATTAATATCCAAATTATAGTGGAAAACACTATCAATTAGCACAGTAACAAGATCGGCAGTTTAAGACATTAACTTGTAAGTACAAAATACACGATACTTCTCTTTTCAATATGAATAAGGCTTTATTAGATAAATCTAAGACATAAACCAATCTAACACATAAACGCACGCACTCACACATTCACACAAGTTGCAGGGAAGATCGAAAGTTAGGGAAAGATGAGTTTAAGAGAATGGAAATGTGGCATCCCAAGTTTACAGCAATACGTTAAATTGCATAGACATGAACAACCATCAATCACTTAATTAGCCCTCGCATTGAGTTCCTCAATGAGGTTAAAATTATATTAGATACAACAGTATAGATCAGTCAGGAGGTCCTAATTGCGTCTCCTGTGAAAAGGGGGTTCCCTTTGTTGTCATTGAAAGGGGGTTTCCCGATGTCTCTGATTGACTGGAAGTTCAGTAGTCGTTGAAGTGATGTCTTGGGAAGCCCGTGGTAGGGCGTTGGCTGACGATGCAGAGTTATGGGCTGGTTGAAGTTGAACGTGCACTTGGTCAGACTCGGAAACAAGGCGTTACAAAACGTAACTCTCAAACGGAAAAGAAAAATAAACTATGAAGAACGCTAAAAGTGATGACTAAGAAAGCCTGGCTAGTAGCAAAGCTAAAAGCTTAAAGCAAACTAAAAGCAGGCATGACAAATAGCAGAAGCAAAACTAAAAGCTAAAAGCGAAAAGCAAAGCTACAAGCTAAAAAACAAAATTTGATGGTGTCCTAAGTATTTAAACTGGCCTGTTGGCCACACCTCAAATGTTGTCTTGACCAATCAGATATTTTCTTTGCTCGGGGTATCATAAATCATATGTTATCTTATCAAGCACGTGGTCCGAATTTTCCCGCTCTTGCAGGGTATAATTTTGGACATGATTCCTATAACAAGAATATGATACATTTGACAAATAACTGATGGTCAGGACTGTTTCAAGCTAACAGATTCAAACACATACATACGAAACATGAATATGTATTCTTAAGCTATCCAATAGTTATTAAAAGACATACACTATAAGTGATTATAACATGATAGTCAAATGTGTGGGTTACATATAAATGAATATGGAGTCAAGTGATGGATTGATATTCATTTAGAAGTCATTTTCAGTTCATTTTGGTCCATTTATATCTAGAAAAGACAGTTTCTTTGCCATTCTCTGACATAAAGAGAATGTGGAGACCAGAGGTTAAAGCCTATCTTTCAAGTTGAAGATCCCTGTGAATGAACGTGTAGATAAATAGTGTAGGAATTCGACTTGCTTGAAGAAATTAATCATAAATGTGCATTAAAACAGTTTTTTAAAAGAAATTGTGAGTAAAATTACTTCCGTTGTGAAAACGCTCTGATCGGAAGTGACGCAACGGCCGGTAAACATCGTCTCTTCGTAATGGAGTCAGACAGTGAAGAGGTTGCAGTAGGGATAAATGTCAACTCTTACGATGGGCCATTGCCGTATAATTACGAGCCGCCTAGGCGAGAGAGGGGTCAGGCAGAGTTAAGGGGAAGGGTAAATGGACAGAGGAGAGAGATAGAGTTGTGGTGTGAGGAGAATCGGTTGAGAATTGGGCAGGTGTCTTGGTGAGTGACCACAGGCTAAAGCCAATTGTGGCTAACGTCTCCATGTTTAACACATTGCAGTATTTTTAATAAATCATATTTAGCAATATTGCTGTCGACTTTGTTGTTTTTCAAGCATCCATGTAGATTGTCACCATTTATGCCAGCAACATGTGTCTTAAAATAATTAATTTAGATCCCAGATTTTAAATGAATGTTGTAGGATGTAGGCTATAGCTTACATATGTGACGGTCAGCTAGTCTGGATAGGGATAGAAATTCTGTGCATTTCTATTCAACACAGTTTAATGTGAAATTTTGTAGAAATTGCTAACTGATTTTTAATCAGTAACTGCTTTTAGACCTAGGTGTCCGCATGTTCTGCTTCTGCAGATGTCAAGCGTTTGGGCCGTATATCTAAACAACATAACCGGACAGCTGGAATTCCGAACTTAGTCGGCTGTTATACTACTCACCTTAGTATTTCCGACGGACATTATGTAAATGAGCTCACATGTACTGTGGAGTACGTGTATGAAAGCGGTTAGTCTTCCGGCTAGGACGGGAATATGCTGTTCATGTAAATACAGTCATTGTAACAAGGATATTTTATTGTCATGTGAAGGGATACTGGTTGTAAGGCATGCAGATAAATGCATCTAATTGACAGCCTATACTGTACAGGGGGTGTGTCTTTTTACAGTGCATATTTACCCAAGTTTTAGGAAGTAAGTAGTCTACATGTCGTTTCTTACAAGGTCTTACACCAACCATTAGAGCTACAAGGAGGGAAGGAGAGTGAATTTATCTTAGCACATTTGTTTAACAGGTGCTTGTGTGGTAGATGTGAGGCTATGCCATCAGCAGTGGAGAGTGTGTGCTGTAGGGAGGTCGACGCCTATTGGTCCCTTGTCCAAAACCTAGATCCCCCAGAAGACATTACCTGCCTCACACTCCATCCAGGGTTTGAAGCATCCTGTCTGAATCCTTTTGTGCTGCAGATAGCATACATGAACTTCAGACAGGAGCATGGCCCTCTTCAAGCCAGCAGACCAGAGTAGGTTTTGAGCAAAAATTATTTCACACTGCAATTCAAAGAAACAGCTTTTCTACACCAAAATAGTAAATCCTGTTAAGCAGGTTTTTAAACTCAGTGGTTTCCATATACTTCCTATAAAAACAACTTTGGTGTTGTGTAGTACAGTAGAATATCAGCCAACAGGACATGCAATATTTACCATTGGAATTGTTTACTATGAAAACATGGTATGATCAAAATGTAATTATGTCCCAATCTACACCACAGGCAGTTCCGATACACAGCATACAGGCAGGTTGTCCGCTGGGCGTATGGAATACTAGGCAGGAACATTAGGAAAGCCATACCTTCATGTGTTGTGTCAGCAATAAGGAAGCAGTTTGCAGAGGAGGGACAAACATACAAAGGTTTCCAGTGGCCCCGCTTGGAAGACGATTAATAAATACATAGTGAAACAAACTGTACTGGTACAATTGATCTTTTATTACATGTTAAAACGTGAGTGTCGTGCGAGATGGAGGCTGACTGCCTCATCCTTGGCAACCTTCTGGACGGAAGAGGTGAGGGGGGGGCGGTGCAGCAGAGGACAAGACGGCACTGCTTTCTTGTAGGGCCTGTGGTGACTTGCAGTATTCCTCTACCAGAGAGACCATAAGATTTGTTGCGTATCCTTGAGGAGAGAAATGTTTAGAAAACATTTAGTAACATGGATGACTCGCATAAAGATAGATTCACACAAAAAAGATATTGAAAAACTAAGTGAAACTACTAACCGTAAGATGGTTTCTCCTTGATGGGGTGGACTACCCAGCCACCTTTCCGAAACCGTGGGTAGCGAACAGCGTAGCGTACCTCACCCTCACTAGTACGCACTACATCTCTGTTGCCATTACTATTGAAATGTAGGGCTGCCAAGAGAAGTCTGTACGAGATAAGTAGATAAAACATTAGGTCTCCAAAGCTAACCCAATGCAGTGAAATGCAACAGAAATATGACATTAATGTTTTCAGTTCAAATGGGTATAAGACAATGACTCATCTTTGCAATTATTTTTTTGCAAACAATATGTAATGCTGTTATCAATCTATAACATTTTGGTCTGCTATACAAGACTGCATTAGTTTTTAGCCATATTCATTCTGTCATAATTTCCTGAAATTGAAAAAAAAAAAAAACACTAATTTTATTAGTATCGATACTTTTAAGTGATAACACTACCTGCTGTACATCCCAAGAAAAGAAAAGCCAGTGTGTTTGGGAGCAAAGTGCAGAATAAGAGAATGGTAGGCCTCCAGGGAGAATGTCTGATGCTAAGGTGACAATTGTCGAATATCCTTTACCAGTGCTTTCCTGGCAGCTACACTCTCCAGTTTAGTGGCTGCTGGTGATCCTGAATAAAACGTATTCTGTCATATAATCTCTCGCATTTCATAACACAAGTAATTATTAGTACACATGGGGTTACGTATTGATAAAACCAAACTAAAATTTACAAGCACTGAAAAAAGTTTAGCCTCAAAACATTTGACATCTTTTAACATAGGCTATTATGTTGTACCTGGTTCCAGCCACTCCTTGTTTCTTGCCTCTCCTTCCAATGGTGGATGTGCGCAGCTGGTAAATGCTGGAGAGCTGTGTTCATGTATGTCCTGTACATGATTTATCATACTCTGCCATTTTGCCTGCATCTCATCTGGATCTCCTGTAGGGGTGGAAGCTGCGGTCCAATAGAGATGGTTGATAATGGCAGGCCTCCACAGCTTCAGATCCTCACAGTCCCTCTCTTTTGCAGCAGCATTCAGTGCTTTCTGTACACCTGTTCCAGAGCAGACAAACAGAGCAGAGCAAATTAATTATTAGGAAAGTGAATTTAACTACAAAAACAAGTCTGTTATATAGAACTACCAGCATCACAATACATACTTTTCCCAATATGCCAGACGTCAAAGAAATGCTTTGTTCCTTCTGAACACATTTTCTCACGTACCCACTTGGCCACCTAAAACACAAATTGATTTTATAGAATTGATTTTGAGTGATACTGTGCCTGTCAATGCTGTTCAGCTTTAGATCTCTCCTAGCATCATTACCTGCCGATTTCTGTCTGTTATCAGAGCAGACACTTGCATGTCTTGGTCCATCAGGAACTGCATACTCCGCTTTAGACCCTCTAGCTCACACCAAGAGCTGCTTGGGACTTCTGAGCTCTGTAAAACCAACTGATTATTACTGAACAGTAACTGTAATATCAGTAACTAAATCAGACACAAGATTTCTGTGTGACATCAACTTACTTGGACAAGCTGAACATCCAAAACTTTGTTAATTCGATCCTCAATCAAGGAGTAGCTACCATACTTGGCACAGTGTCCAGGAGAATCTGATCTAAGAACGTCAAAAACAGTTACATTTATAGGTTAATGCAAAAACACATTGACCTGTTCTACATCAGTGACGTGAGCTGGACCATTCTACCTGCAGTCACCAGACAGGATCAATCCACCCCCAGTCTCCTTCAACTCCCTGATGATCCCACTCTGCTCATTCCTCCAGGCCTGCACGATAGTAGGGATAGTGTAATAGCGCTGATGGCGGAAAAAAGTGCCGGGACTTATGCACTGCAGTCCAAACAGCTTCAGCATCCTGATTGTCTGAGTAGCCATGCAACCTGAGAAGTGGATGGCACCGCTGAGTAAAAGGTTGCAGGCAGGCATGTTTCGATGCACCTTCTCTTGGTTTTGCCAGTAACGCTCATAGCCACAAGTTCCGCAGGCCTGAAAGATGATAGAAGATTCAATACTCAAGCAGCTTTAAGATGAGCCAGTAAAAAACCTGTATAGTTAAGACACAAATAATGAATATACATACTGTACATTCACAGACTATAATTCAGCTCCTCATAGACAGTTGACAATTAAGACATTACCTGCTTGACTTTTATGAAAGTTCCTTCCGGGTGCATTATGCGTCCCTGGGTTTCCCCACAGCATGCAGGGCAAACTGTGAACAAGGACAGCAACTGCCTCTGGCAAACAATGAACTTGTCAACAGCACTGAAAACAAGAAAAGGAAAAGACTCATTAATTCTGACTATGACATCAGAAACAGTTTCCATTAATAAAAAGGTTTTTACTTTGGGTCACTGAGAGATTCCAGCTCTTCTGGTTCCTCCTCAGAGGACTCTCTCAACATCTCCTCCCCTGGACTCCATGACATATCACCAGAATGGTTGACAATATCAGAAAATGACCATTCATCATCACTTTGTTCAGGACTGGCCAGTGGAGTTGATCTGCGATGCTCAAACCTTTCGGTTTGAGTCCCCACATCCACCATCTGAGGCTTTACCTGAACACCTTAGATGAAAGAGATTCATCTTAATAATTGTTCACCAATTGTACATTCATTGGTAACAACACATGCACTATCTAATGCAACCCAGTAAAAATGTATTTTTCTAACATTATGAAGTTCTTAATTTTTAATGTTTACTGTCTGAAAAGTGGAAATGACAAAATAGTAACCATGGAGATCATGAAATTTGACGTAATCCTTATTTGTGATTGTTTATGGCATGTATGTTGAATGCTAGATATATAAGCTAACTACCTAATGAACGATGTAAACATCTTATGTTGCACTGTGATCCACGATGGACCAGTTCTGGCTCAGGGTCCATTGTAGAGATGTCTCCATCTCCATCAGGATCTGAAGTGGCAGTTGCACCCGCCCCGTCTTTGCTGGCAGCACTCTCTCCCATAATCTGAAAACAGACCGAGATCACAACTTTGAACTCTAAAAAATGTAGTCCTTTCATGAAAATCCCCCATTCATGCATTATTTAAAAGACTGTTAATCTTTTCAAAATCTTTTTAAAGTACGTTAGTCCCGAGCTGCATTCCCTTGCATGTGCCTTGTTGATACCAGCTTCGATTAGTCAAAGAAAACCAAGGCAAATCCGATTTAACTAAGAAAACTAATATTGTAAAGAATTACTTGGATGCGTTTTGGAGACGGTGAAAAGTGCGCGCTCTTTCTTTCAGTCAAACATGCGCCCTGTCACAATCTACATTACTCACCGATCAAATAAGACTTTGGCGGGACAAAAAAATCAATTTGGCGGGCGCTAAAACAAGTTAAATGCAGGAAAATTCATGCGTGAATTTAACCGAGTAGTAATATGCGAATGCGACCACATAAAATTGTAATTAAAAAAAATTAAATTTTCTGGAACCCTGTCTAAATAGCTCAATAAAATAAGTGGCAGGAGGCTCATGTGCAGCCTCACGGGGTGTAACAAGAGTAAGCTGACGGCAGCTAGGCGGGCTTTCGTGCCATGCCAAGACTAATCCATTATAACGTCAAGAAAAATACATTTGCAGAGATTACATGCAGAGCTACATTTCGATGCAACAATTTGTATATGGTATTATAAGACTTACTGTGCAAAGCTCCCGTTTTCGACGCGCAGATTCTCTGCTAGTGCTAACATTAACGTTAGACTCTTCACTCCCGCCAGATTTTGCAGGTGGACTTGCATGCACCGATGGCACAGCTCCATTTGCCAGCCTAACCCACTCTTTTCGTCGAAATCCCATGCGAAATTCCATAAGATCTCCTTGGTTGTAGCTGTCCGGTGTGAAGTGTTTTTCACATACCACCGTGTGTCTAGTCAACGAGGAGGCAGCGAAATTGCTTCTCTTTGCCTGGACGAAACGTATCCAAGCACGGAAATCTTTGTGTTTCTTGTTTGGAAATCGGTGGACCCGATGGCCAGACAAGTTGGAGTTGTTGCATCCAAAACAAACACAAGAATTCACCATTGTGACAACTCAAACCTACTATAACTATAATAACGATAACGACAATCTCTATTTTCTGTTTCCACCTCTCAGACTACGTAAACCCACACTGAGAACCAGGGCTGCAGCGCCTATGTTTGCCTGTCGTTACGTCATATGACGCCTTCTCTGGGAAAAGGCGGTTTTTTGGCGCGTAGCTTAGAATAGGCACTTTTTTTCCTTAATTTCTGCCCGTGGGTGTTGTAAAACATATGTATTCTTATGTACGTCTTTTTAAATTTA
The DNA here is from genome assembly GCF_963082965.1 of Carassius carassius. Taxonomy (NCBI): domain Eukaryota; kingdom Metazoa; phylum Chordata; class Actinopteri; order Cypriniformes; family Cyprinidae; genus Carassius; species Carassius carassius. The sequence goes on along the minus strand of NC_081766.1, from coordinate 24,073,503 downwards.
CATTTTCATACAATATTCTGTATAAATTAAGTTATAAAATTATATTGAAAGATGGCCTTTAAAAGGCCCCCTTAGGAATTTCAGTCTGGTTCTGCTAGGTGGGGGGGAAGTCAATCCAAGGATTTTGTTTATAACTCTCATGGGTTTACATATGCTGGCCGGCGTTGCATCTTGATTACTTGCCCCAAATTTGACAATCTCTTCTCTGAATTAAAATTGTCAATAATTGTTCTAGTGGTGTTAATGTTGAAAGCTGTTCTCTGAAAGAGTTGGTTGGTTGGTTGGCTATCTTGCTTCGGAATTATTTACAACCTGTTGTTGCCTTTCTGATGAATTCGGCTCGTGTTTCAACCACAGTCCTGATCGACTCTTTAATTTGTCTGGTTCAGGTCAGATACGCCCGACAGTACCCGAGCCCGACAAGTACATTTTGATTGACAGCTTTTTAAAAGCCCGAACCCGTTTACAGCCCGACATTATTTAAATGTCACACGCACACAACTCTTTTGCCTTTTGTCAATAATGAGTCATTTAAACATGTTTTAACATAATTTATTCATAACTAACGTAGACTAGACCACTTGGAAGTTGGAATAAAGAAATAAAATAAGTCCTCTGTGACATCGTAACATCTCAGCATTCTAGACATAGGCTCATTTAACCTATAAATAAACCAACGCACCAATAAAAACGAGTCATTTTTGACAAATTAAATTAGGATAAATTTTAAATTAAGATGGGTATTTGGCAATAACGAAATTAAGATAAAGGCTCCGCCGGATTTGCTTCGCACTAGCAGATGATATTTAATAAAAGAATAATGCCAACATTAGCGTAAATACTCTGTCCACATTATGCATTTAAGACTCAATGAATATTTATTTATCATTTGAAAAACCTTTACTCACAGAGATTAGGCTAGGTCTACATGTTTTTGTGGAGGAAAATGATTGAATCCACTGTAGATGTCTTCAGTGCGTTCCTGCGCTCACTGATGGTGCGTCATTATTCACTCTTTATTCTCATTTTAAACATGGTCAAAACTTTTCCACACCTCAGACTTTGCTTTAGTTGCTGGTGCAACCAAAACGTAATCACCAGAGGCAAGCCCCCGTTACACCTACTGCGCATCCATTTTCGCATCTTTCTCGCGCTAATCGAAACACATCACATGACCGCTCGGTTACCTCGCAAACCGGAGCGCAAGCCCGAGCCCGGCCCGAGCCCGCGTAAGATGACATAAATTAAGCCCGAACCCGTCGGGTCCCATCGGGTCCCGTCGGTTTCGGGCAAAGATCTTCAGCTCTAATTCACACCTTGATCTCGACCACCACAAGCCTTACATAAATACCCCCCAAAAAACCAACCCCCTCCAGCTGAACTGAATTCTGTCTGTTTTTGTTTTTTTTGGCTGAAGGAATGATGTGTTTTCATGTTACTGAGTTGAAACATGCCTGTACTCACAGCAGCCTTACTCTTGTTATTCATTAGTTTCTCGCAGCCATAATGATTATAACAAATTATCAATTGATAATTAATCATTATTTTACAAAATGCATTATTTGTGATTGTGGGTGTTTGCGGAAGGATTTAAGACCAAGGGGAGTCCTCCTTCATCTGCTCCTGGCTCACAGCGCGCGTGACTCAGACGCAGCTTCACTGTCTGCGGTTTGACTTTACTAAATCAGATTGAGGCGAATTCAATTTATTGATCATGAGCCCAATATTTAGTAAGGCAGGAAAACTATAATTCTAACTGAAGGAAGACATATTTCATTGAGCTAATGCTGTTAAATAGAGAGAGAGAGAGAGAGAAAACCAAGTCTAGGGCTATCCTTAAAGGGTCATGAAACCCCAGACTACTTATTCTAAGATTTTAGCAGGTGTTTGTGTTGCACATCATAGAAGACAATGTTAGCATCCGCTAATTTTAACTTTTGGAGAAAATTGGTCAATTTTAAGCTTTTTTTTGCTCCATTTTCATCTTCCGGATTTAGAATCTACATTGTGTTGACGTCACGATTTTTGACATGGCAATGGACTATAGTACATTGATGACGCGTCGGTGTCTTCAATTATTCATGAGATTGCGTGTTTATCCTATGAGAAGAGCTTCGCTTAATTATTCACAACAGCATGTGTTCATTTGCTATGGAAGACTCATCAGACTGTGAAATGACATCGCACACATTAACAGAGAAACATTCATGGATTGCAGAAGAGTGTTTGTTTTTTCTTTGTAATTAGAGTTCGGCACAAACGCGATTCATTCACTTGGTGAGTGTAACCGTTTTTATAGCTCTGTGACACAACCTGTCAGAAGGCTTATATAAACGCCACAGAATAATATATATGTCTCATTTGTGAGTCGCTTTGAATAAAAGCGTCTGCTAAATGACTGAATGTGTAATATGTTTTCGATGCAGAGTGCAAATGGCTGTGCATTTATTTGTGCTTTTAGCTCGATGGGAGCGAAATGAAACTTTCTGAACGCAAAGCTTTGTGTGCTGTCTGTCTCCCCTCTTTCTTCCCCCTCCCCCGGTCCGCTACACCAAAACCGTGGTGAGGACTAACCTGTGCTGAATTGGGGGGTTTCATGACCCTTTAACCCTTATGCGTTGTTGGGGACGTTTTCGTCCACTAGGGGGTAAAGTTCAGTCTTATTTTGGCCACAACTTTCTCTGTGTTTGAGCTAATGGAATGCTTTTTGGTGACAAATCTTATTTTGACCCATATTTTGGGAAAATGAAATTTTTCAAAAACTCAACGGTACAATGTGGGCAAATTCACCAATACAATGATATGATCATGCAAATTCACCTTTCGTTATGTTCGTGGATGAAAACATCCACTAAATTAAACTGCTGTAAAAATGTAACAGATAAATATTTTTTTCTATTTTTTTTTTTGCATAAATCCATTAATCAGCCCCAGTCCTGGTCAAAACTACCAAATGTTAAAAAAAATCCAATATTTTAACTCTTTAATTACCAAGTTCATAAATGATGTCACTGATTTGGGAAAAAAAAACCACACAAGATTACATATTTTCAATATAAAAAGTGATTGTGGACTGGATTTGTTTTACCTTTTATCACAGTCTTGGGCATGTCAAAGATTAGTAACAAGATTGGCTTTTATGCATTGTTAGTTTTTGTGCAGCATTAGATTTTAATTTTTTCTCCCTCATTTGTTGTTGTTGGCTGTTTTTGCCCCATTGACTTCCATTATAACAACATTTTTTTTATTGCAAAGCCATGCCACCATATAATCATGCATTCTTGATTGTTTGTGGTTTTCCCTTTTGGGAAGAGGTAAAATTTGTTATTTTTACAGTTGATCATTAGGTGGGACCATTAACCCTTTAGATAGGCCTGTGCAAAAAAAAGGTTTATTTTCTGGCTTGTATATGGAGTTATATGGAGTATAACAGCAAATTATAGTGTTTGTGTGTGTGTGTGGAATTCTTGATTGTTGGTGGTTTTCCCTGTTGGGAAGAGGTAACATTTGTTATTTTTTACAGTTGATCACTAGGTGGGACCATTAACCCTTTAGATAGGCCTGTGCAATAAAAGGCTTAGTTTCTGGCTTGTATATGGAGTTATATGGAGTATAACAGCAAATTATAGTGTGTGTGTGTGTGTGAGAGAGAGAGAGAGAGAGAGAAAGAGAAAGTGTGAGAGAGACCTTTGTGCACTTACCTTGATGTATCTGAAAAAATTCAAATATGCACCTCATGCTCTCAAAAACAGCCACCAACAACAAATGAGGGAGAAAATTTTAAATCTAATGCTGCGCAAAAACTAAAAATGCATCAAAGCCAATGTTGCTACAATTACTTTTATATTGAAAATAAGTCATTTTGTGTGTTTTTTCCACCAAATCAGTGACATCATTTATGAACTTGGCAATTAACGAGTTAAAATCTTGGATTTCTTTTTTTTAAACATTTGGTAGTTTTGATCAGGACTGAGGTTGATTAACAGATTTATGCAAAAAAAAAAAAAAAATGAATCTGATTCATTTTTACAGCAGTTTAATTGAGTGGATGTTTTCATACTGAAAATGTAGTGAATTTGAACAATGCACAAGGGTTAAACTTGGAGCTCATTAGTACAAATCCAAACACCAGAAACGTTATGCATTTTATGAATAATGAAACGTTATGAAAAGTATGCATTTTATTTATTCACAGGCTATTTGGTTGCAATAAAATTTTATTTCACAACTTTAAGTTCCATTGTTTAAAAAATGCTTTATTGTCTAACGTTTCATAGACCTTCAGTTGTTATGCTCTAAAATCCTTGCCATTTGTAATTTCACAGTATTTTCACCTCCTAAATCACTAACCTTTAAAGTCACAATTCTATAATGGTCAAATTTACTCAGGCCGATGGAATTTTTTAATGACATTATATTATATATATATATATATATATATATATATATATATATATATATATATATATATACACACATATACATATATATACATACAATATATACATACACATTTAATAATTGTAGCCTACATAAAACAAATATTTGGATCATCCCTTATTTTTTCCCTTATTTTGTTCAATAATAAACACTTATTTTCTACAAGAATAAACATAAAGTATTATTAATTCATAGAAATAATTTAAGCAATTAAAACCTTTTTTTTAATTGAAATACTATTAAACTAACTTTAAAATCTTAAAAGTTTATAAGTTATAAGTTAAAAAGGGTAAAATGTCACAGTGCATGTTAAATAGCCTAAGTGAACTTGTGTTAACAATATAATTAGTTTTTTTTTTTTTTAATGAACCATTCCTGTATAAAATGGGGCAGCAACCTTTATATCAAACATTTTTAAATCACCCACAGCTGAGCAACGCGAGAGGCGGATCTGCGCCAGAGCGCGTGAAGTGAATGTGATGCACTCATTGAACTCATTTTCAGATGCAATGAAAAAAATTTTAAAATAATAATAATAACCCGGATAGCCTAGATTAGGCCCAGGCTCTGTTCCTAAGTATATAATAATTATAATTACTGTTAACCCAAATTTTAACGGATTAATCGCCTATTTTCGTTTGCTGCATGTTTTTTAAACATTCTAAAAAAATAATTAAGCTTGTGAGAGGAAAAAAAAAAGTCATTTATAAGTTGCATTTTATTACATTTAGAAATAAAAACGGCAGGCCTAATAATGTTATGATGTACCAACAGGATATTTTTTGTTCCATTAACTTTACAACACATCCTTTAAATTTAATACATTTATCAGAACAAAACAAGAATTATAAATATATAATTCTAATGGATAAATATAATTGCAGTATATAATAATATAGGCTTAGCTATAAACAAATAATAATAATAATATAAAGCGAAACATAAGGTAAGGTTGGGCTTTCTCATTCTCTCACTCGGGAGAAATCCAAACGTTTCCATATTCGTGATGTTGCCCATTTGAAGCTTAATTATTATTCATGAAGTAAAATAGGCTTTGTAGTTCATGCGTGTTTCAGTATGGATGGAAAAAAATCATAATTAGCAATATGCCAAAGTGAATGGCTGCTGTTTCTTATGAATATGTGCGCGAGGCACCAGCGCGATCAAACAGCTGAAACAGAAAATACTAAATTTTTGGTCACACATAAGGCATAATTCAAAAATGCAAAGTGTTAGCAGTTTGAAAAATCAAGAATAATAAAAACCAAGTTAATAATAATTATTGCTAAATGCTGGACCGTTTTGATTTCGCTCTGCATATGGAACCTGAAGATTTTTTTTAAACCAAGAATTTAGTTTTTTATCCGTATATGTGTGTGTATATATATATATATATATATATATATATATATATATATATATATATATATATATATATATATATATATATATATATATATATACTTTAAAAAAATAATTTATTCCTGTGACGCAAAGCTGAATTTTCAGCATCATTACTCCAGCCTTCAGTGTCACATGTAACATCCAGTCTATCACATGATCATTTAGAAATTATTTTATTATTCTGATTTATTATGAGTGTTGGAAACAGTTCTGCTGTCTAATATATTTGATGAAAAAAAGGTTAAAAAGAACTGCATTTATTCAAAATAAAAACAAAAATTCTAATAGTATATATTCTAATAATATATTTTCTTTACTATCACTTTTTATCAATTTAACACATCCTTGCTGAATAAAAGTATTACATTCAACACATCCTTGCTGAATAAATGTATGGATTTTATTTAAAAAGAAGAAAGAAAAAATAAATTACTGACCAGTATGGTATATTATTACAAAATATATATTTTAAAAACATAGCTTCTTTTTTTTTTTTTACTTTTTATTCATCAAAGTATGAAAAAAGTATCACATGTTCTGAAAAAATATTAAGCAGCAGAACTGTTTCAAACTTTGATAATGAATCATCATATTAGAATGATTTCTAAAGGATCATGTGATGATGATCCTAAAAATTCAGCTTTGCATCACAGAAATGTATAATAAATTTAAAAACAATTATTTTAAATTGTAATAATATATCACAACATTACTTTTTTCTGTATTTTTGATCAAATAAATGCAGATGAGCAGAAGAAACTTCTTTCAAAAACATTAAAAATAGTAATGTTTCCAAACTTTTGGTCTGTACTGTATGTATGTATGTATGTATGTATGTATATATATGTATATATATATATATATATATATATATATGTATATATATATATATATATATATATATGTATATATATATATATATATATATATATATATGTATATATATATATATATATATATATATATATATATATATATATATATTTGCATTTTTGATGTGTAGACTGTAGCCTAAGACTCCTACATTTTGAAATTAACTCGCTGTAAAAAAATAAATGTTTTTTAAAGATGTTACAATTAGGCCTGCACGATTCTGGGAAAAATATGAATCACGATTTTTTAGCTTAGAATTGATATCACGATTCTCTACAACGATTTTTTTTCTCATGAAATGTAATATTTATTGCACACATGAACCATGACAAAACAAAACAAATTGGAAGTACCAAAAATATTTGTTTTGGCACCTATAGAACATTGCACATCACCACAAGCCTGTAAACATAGAGGCTTCAATGAATAAAGAAGAAACACTCTTTAACTGCTTGCCTTTTGTACAATTAACATTCAACTGGCCATTCAAGTAGGTTACCAAAAATAGAAGTTTAACGCACTGCGCTGAATATGGCCTGAACATGGCTCTAAATAGGCTAATTGAAACATCATTCAACATTCTGAGGGTTCAGTGTCTAAAGAAAAGTAGCAATTGGCCATTGAAGTGCAGTTGCAGTATCAAAAACTAATAATTTATTTTGTATATATAGCGGCACCTTGTCTTTAATTGCTGGCCTTTTAGTAGTTTAATGTTTATTGAGCCAACTCCACACACCTGTAAATGAAGGCTTCAATGAAAAAATAAAACAAACATTTAATTGGCCATTCAATTAGGCTCTTAAAATAGTAACATAAATATGCATAAATAAAATAAATCTGCCAACCTACTAAGGCGTCAATGACAAAAGAAAATGAATATTAATTTGGCCATTACAAAAGAGTAAATTAAATATTATTTTCTTTGGGCCATAGGCCTCTCACATAACCAAATATGTGACCCTGAATATTGCACTTAAAGATTCCTGGCCAGAAAAACAAGTCTATCAACATGCTCTTGCTTTAGTGATGCACGGTGGCATGTCACAATGTTGCCCCCTGTACTGAACAGCCGCTCAGAAGGTGAGCTGGTAGCTGGAATGCATAGGTATTTTTTTCACCAACACAGACAACCGTGATTCCTGGCCAGAAAAACAAGTCTATCAACATGCTCTGGCTTTAGTGATGCATGGTGGCATGTCACAATGTTGCCCCCTGTACTGAACAGCCGCTCAGAAGGTGAGCTGGTAGCTGGAATGCATAGGTATTTCTTCACCAACACAGACAACCGTGGATATACATTGCTATTTTGCTGCCACCAGATTAAGGGGTCATCTTCACTGTCGATGTTGCATGTCAGAAGATATGCCTCCAGCTCTGTGGACACTGCTTGCTCTAGAGAAGAGGACTTGTCGTCATTGCCTTGTGCTGCTTTGAAGAAACTTCCCAGAGTCTTTCGGCCCTTCTTCATATGGGGGGTGCTGGGGAGGCATTTGGCTGGGGATTTAAAATGAATTAATAATCAATATTAAGTAATATAATATCACAACAGTTCAGGACTAGACAATTGTATTGAAATGTGGAAATGACCTTACCATAGCTAGAGTTATGCCAGTCATCTCGTCTGTCAGTCTTGCTTTAACTGTGGCTTTCTTCTCCTCACTGATGTAGTTCATCTTGAACCTAGGATCGAGGGTTGTGGCCATGTCGAGTAAATCCTGAGTTTGGGGATCACTGTACTTCTCTTGCAGATATTTCAGGATGTTTGACTTGATTGATTTTGTGAATTCTGCGTCATCCTCTTGCACAGCCAAAACAGAGGTTTTGAAAAGGTGGAGAACCGGCTTCACAGAGGATATGCTGACATATAGTTCCCCAGAGAGTGCATCGGTGAATTCAGCCAGAGGACTTAGGGTGTTGTTCATTGCCTCAAGGACTTCTATGTCCTGCCATGTGGGCACTAGGTGTCTAACCTTTCGATCATTGAGGACCTGTGAAATGGCTGGAAGCTGTTCCAGGATCCTCTGAATCATCTCTTGCCTTGATCCCCATCTTGTTGGGCACTCGGTTTTCAGTTGATGCTCAGGGAGTTTGAGCTCTTTCTGGACCATGGCAAGGTTTCTCCTCCGTAGCCAGCTGTGACTGAAAGTGCTCACAATCTTTCTGCAAAGGCCTGTGACGCGGTCAATTCGTGGATCTTTCATGGCATTTTCTAGAAGAAAAATATAACAAATCTGAATGAGAACAACACACAAACTATTAGTCTGTAATATCACAAATAACTTTATTTATTTATTTGTAGTAGTAGTATGCCCTAGAGCAGTGGTTCCCAAACCTGTCCTGGAGGACCACCAACACTGCACGTTTTCTTTGTCTCCCTAATCAAACACACCTGATTCAACTCATCAGCTCATTAATCCATGTGATAATGAGCTGATGAGTTGAATCAGGTGTGTTTGATTAGGGAGACAAAGAAAACGTGCAGTGTTGGTGGTCCTCCAGGACAGGTTTGGGAACCACTGCAAGTACAAGGGCTAACTTGGTCACACACACACACACACACACACACACACACACACACACACAGACACACACAGACACACACAGACAGTCACACACTCACTCTCTCACACAGTCACAGACATAGTTAAACACACACACTCAGTCAGTCAGTCAGACAGACAGACACACAGTCACAGTTAAACACACACAGACAGTCACAAACACAGTCACAGACATAGTTAAACACACACAGACAGTCACACACACAGTCACAGACATAGTTAAACACACACAGACAGTCACACACACAGTCACAGACATAGTTAAACACACACACTCAGTCAGTCAGACAGACACAGTCACACACACACACACACACACACAGTCACAGTTAAACACACACAGACAGTCACACACTCACTCACTCTCACACACACACACACACACACACACACACACACACACACACAGTCACAGTTAAACACACACAGACAGACAGTCACTCACTCACTCTCTCACACACACACACACACACACACACAGTCACAGACATGGTTAAACACACACAGACAGACAGACAGACAGTCACACACACACAGTTAAACACACACACACACAGTTAAACACCCACACAGAGTCAGTCAGACAGACAAACACACACACACATACACACACACAGTTAGTCAGACAGACACACAGTCATAGTTAAACATACAGTCACAGTCAAACACACACAGTCAGTCAGTCAGACACACACACACACACACACACACACACACACACACACACACACACACACACACACACAGAGTCAGTTAACTTACACGCGCACACACACCAACTCACCAATTGCCAGATGTAGCCTATGGCCAAAACATTGGAGCCTGGTCCAGTTGTTGATGGAGATTGCCTTCACTATGTTTGATCCATTGTCTGTTGTTATACATGCCATTTTCTCCTCTTCCAAACTCCAAGATGCTAGGGCATCCTTGAGTCCCTGTGCCAAGATCTCACCTTTGTGGTCGTCGGGGAAAAAAGAAGTCTGTAGGCACTTGCTCTTCATGGTAAAATCAATCGCTATGAAGTGGACAGTTAGGAACGAGTCAGTCTTTTGTTCGTGATCTGGCTCGGCTCGGTGTTCATCTTCAGTTCTCTCTTCACAGCAGTTCAGTCAGTGTACTGTTTGAGTAAATGAATTACTCCGGGTTATTGGTTTGTTTTAACTCAGAGGAAGTGTCAGCCACATTAAAAAAGTTAACAGCTTAAGTCATTTGTGGATCCCTTTAACTGTGTATCATCAGGCCTGGAAAGAAAGTTTGGGTGAATATAGGACTGAAATTGTATCAACGAGGTCTACTCACTTTTCCCAGATTATTTCAAGTAATCAAGATAACCCTAAAAATTTTTTTAAAATTCAATCAACAATTATTTAAACAGAAATCATTTTTCCAATGTTTCTGCTTCTGTTCAATTATGTAACAGGTTTCTTGTGTTTTTTGGTAATACGATTGAGGGGATAAGAGATCAGATTACTACTACAAATACATTTGTTACCCCAAAATTAAATAATATAGAATTATCTGGTGTTTATCTTTCAGAATTCTCCACATTAGATTCTCAATCCCTGTGTAATGTGGTTTTAAAAATGAAAGCTACCACCTCAAATGTTGATCCCATACCATCTAGGTTGTTTCAGTCATGCTTTTCGTCATTGTGTCCGGCTGTTTTGAGTATTATAAATGACTGCACTTAAAATTGCCGCTGTAACTCCTGTTCCAAAAACAAATAGCCGTGACTTTGAGAATCTTAACAAACTTTCGTCCCATCTCTAATCTCTCTTTTATTGCTAAGATGTTAGAACGTATTGTTACATTACAATTGCTCTCTCATCTGTCTGTAAATAACCTCTTTGAACCTCTTCAATCTGGCCTCTGTAAAATGCATAGCACTGAGAAAGTCATAAATAACTTTCTGATGGCTTCCAATTCTGGATGCTTATCAATACTGATTTTGCTTGATCTCAGTGCCGCTTTTGACACTATTGTTCATTGTACCTTACTTTCTCGCCTAAAATCTGTCTTTGGTGTATCTGACTCTGCTCTGAGTTGGTTTAAGTCTTATCTCTCAGATCGCAAACAATTTGTTGTGCTGGGTGGCTGCAGATCTTAGGTTGGCGTGGTAAAATATGGTGTACCTCAAGGTTCAATTTTAGGTCCTTTACTTTGTAGTCTTTATATGTTTCCTCTTGGCCTACTCTTGAGGTCTCTTAGTCTTGATTTTCATTTTTATGCTGATGACATCCAGATATACATTCACGCAAAATCTGTTGTAAGTGTGGCTGCTTCACATCTTTCTAACTGTATCACAGATATAAAAAAATGGATGTCTGTTAATTTTCTATGTCTAAATAGTGATAAGACAGAAGTGTTGCTTATTGGTTTGCCTCAGTAGTTATTAGGTTATACGACCTGTCAAAATTTGATTGATGGGGTTTGACCTTTGACCTTTAGCCCCTCCCCACATGACCTTGACCTTTTAACCTTGACCTTTTGTCCTTGACCCCTCCTCCACTCGTCATTGACCTTTTAACCTTGACCTTTTATACTTGACCCCTCCCCCACTCGTCCTTAACCTTTTGACCTTGACCCTCCTAACCTGTCCTTGACCTATGATCTTTTAATGGTCACAGGTGTTGCTATGCTATGCCATCTGTTTGTAATAAATCTAGGTTATACGTCATCAGCGTGAAATGACGCCATCCGTGAATAATCGGCAGCTGTGACTTGTCATCGGTTTCCGAAATGGATCACGTCGTAAGGGATTATTCTAATGACGAGTGTGATGGTCACCTGTACCTCCGGTACGTGACAATCCGGCGACAGGTGTCCTTTAGGTGAAAGATAAATCCTGTGTGTGCGTGACCATCCGGTGACCGGTGAACTTAGGGTGTAAGATTTTATGGTCTGTCACGTGTGGGGCGGGGTTTCCCCAGCAGTGGCGTCATCGAATTGGATTCGCTTAGATAAATAGGGCCCACCTCAGATTTCTGAGGAAATCAGAAAAAGAGCTGTGAAAAATACATAAACATGGACTTCTTATACTCACCTAAAACCCCCGAGAAGGAATTGGACGAAGAGATGATGGAAAGGTTGACTTTGGCGCCGAGAAAGCCGTACAACAGTAAATTGTGCCTGGCGAGGTTTCTCTGTGAAAATACGGACAGCGTGCGAGGAAAAATGAATCAAGACCGAAGATAATGTGACCTCATATCATAATATGAGTGTGTGTACCCTCAAATATAATCGGTTGACTGTATAAATCGTTTCACAGCGATATAATAAAGGTTTTAAATAAAAATTCCATGAAATGGAAATAAAAGATTTAAAATATAACAATCAAAGAAGTTGTTGTATAATAAAAGTTTTAAATAAAATCCAAATAATTAAATGGAAATGAAAACAATCAATAAAGTTGTATAACAAAGGTTTTAAATAAAATCATAATAATTCAATGGAAATAAAAACAACCAATATACAAGCTGTATAATGATAGGTTTTAAATAAAATATCTAACAAATATATATATATATATATATATATATATATATATATATATATATATATATATATATAAAATTGAACAGAACGAAGGATATGGGCTATTGAGGAAGCCGGACATGTCATTGACAATTCAGTTCACATTAATTGTTGCAACACATTTTCTACATTATATTTAGAACCTTTTATATTCATATTCACATCATATTAATGATTATTGTATCACCCCCTAAACCTACCAACATTGTAAACATTCTAAAGATCATGTAGTATAACTGATCTTTTTCAAAAGCTGTATAATTATTTTTACTGTACACCTACAGTACCACCACACAATAAAATGCTGCATGCACGTACATTTTTTATTAAATTTAGTTTTTAAGCGATCCGAATTGACTACTCAATAAATTTAATCATAAAACACATGTCCCTTGTTATATCAGTATAATATCCATGCCATGATTAAGGATGGGAACCGAAAACCGGTTCTTATTCAGTACCGGTTTTGTTCTTTGAAAAGAACCGGAACCGTGAGCAATTTCTAAGTTTCGGTTCCGAAAACGGTTCTGGTGCAACACGTGACCAAGCGCTGTGAGCAGCCGGTGTTCTAAATATTTGGCGTTTCCCGTAAAGCAGCGATTCTCAATTGCAATCCTCGCGCCCCACTGCTCTGCACATTTTGAACGTTTCTCTTGACGCTTCAGACATTTGTTCTATTCGAACATAAGTGCCCTGCGAAGTGGACATCACAGGATATTCAGCCATGATTCCAATTCGAAGCGAATGTAGCTATATGTTCTAATCGAAGTGCATTGAAGTGTGAAAGACATGAATTTAAATTGTATTGATTTACAGAGGTATATGTCACAGTTGTCCATGTTTAAAGACGCTGCACAGCACAAATCAGTGAATGAATGTTTCGATGTGAGGTAAACTTCAACAGATTTCCCCTGCTCCGGGAGTAGGGAGCAATGAACAATTGGAACACAGTTCATGCACGGAGTTCATTTCTAACGAGCTGATTATCTGAATCAGGTGTGTTAACAAAGAAAAACGTGCAAAATATGCAGAGCAGTGGGGCGCGAGGACTGGAATTGAGAACCGCTGCCATAAAGGATGTTACGAACCGAATAACAGACACGCCTCCCTGCCTCTTTAATTACTGAGCACATTGATTTCAATGACACGCATCCACAAACTCGTTGTGCTGTCCCGTCTTTAATTGCCGAACACATTGTTTCCCACGACTGTATGTGCACTCGCGCCTTTGATGACTGCACATCGTTTTGTCTGACTGTACATCTAACAGCAGCGCGCTGCACCTGCCGCCACTAAATTACATTATATTTGTCCCATATTGTCATTAATATACATAGTGGCTTCAACTTGGACCACTAAATAAATAGACTGCTATTGTTATGCAAGTATGAGGGTTAGATTATTTAGTGTACAGGTCATTTCAAGAGTGATAAGCAAAGTGATAGAAAATATTTATTTTAATGCATTTTAAATGTTTAAAAATGTGGAAACCACTCATTGCATCATACCATCTCCTGACTGCATTATTATTTTTAAAATAGGGACTTTATGGAAAGTGTGTATACATTTAACCGTTTATATTTCATTAATTAAGGGAAATTAACAAGTGTCTCAGCCCTCAAGGGGCCAACAAGCTTATTCCTGCTTGAAAAGCAAAACGTTATTGATAGTGTAAAAAACATCAACTTTGAAACACATGCTGATTGATGGACTAGCATTACTCAGCATTACTTACTACCTTCCAGCAACGCTACATTCAGTGAGGGTAAAATAGTAAAAAACATAGTTCATTTAAATGAAACCAGAAGCCGAACCAGAAAATGTCAAAAAATACCCCACCCTACTTATGAAGATTTGCACAAGAAACAAGAAACATCTAAAGACTCATCTTTTTCGCCTGCACTTAACCAACTAACACTAGCACTTTTCCTTTTCTTGTCTTTTAATTTTATAAAAAAAAAAAAAAAACCTACCTATGCGTTCTATACTAGACTAACTGAGACTTGTCATGGCACTTGTATACTGTTGTTGTTCTCTTGTTGACCTGACTGCTTCTATTGTTCTCATTTGTAAGTCGCTTTGGATAAAAGCGTCTGCTAAATGATTAAATGTAAATGTAATGTACACTGTAATATATGTTGCATTTTGACATTGCCAACCTTTAAATTAAGTTGACAGTAAGTAATAAACAGTATTGAGCATTGAGTAGTTGAGTATTGTGCATTTTTCCTTACCACTATTTCTTAATAATTGTTTAATGATTTTAATGGAACCGGGATCAGAACCGGAACCGTTAGGTGGAACCGGAACCGGAATCGGAACCGGAAAATTTCTAACGATTCCCAACCCTAGCCATGATAAATCATATAAACAAGCAGACATACACATGAACATATCAAGTTAAAAAGATACTTATCTTGATTTTAAACAATGTGAAAAAATAAATAAAATATAAAATTATACATGACAACATGTTACTAAAGCAGAACATACATTTTAAACAAGTATTCACCAAGTTTATCAAACTCATAAAACACATCGCAGTAACAGACATGTTACTAAACCAAAGCAAATCATTTATCATAAATTTTTAATTGTGTATTCAACATATACTTCAACAACATAAAAACACGTTATAAACATATTTTAAACAAAAACTGGTCATAAACGCTGCCTTCTGGAAATTACAGACATGTACAATCACAATCATGCTGCTCACATATTTATGTATATTCAGACTTTAGCCATTAATACGTTTTAGGACAATGAAAAACACCAATGTCGGGGGATGCCAAAATATCTCTAGTCCCCCAAAACCCACTCAGACTCCAGGGGTTAAAGAATATGGAAATAAATAACTATATAATGACATAATGCTACTAAACTAATTAATTCATTAAACAAAGAAAAAGTATTCAAAATTTAAGTTAATCGAACTTATAAAACACACCATACCCTTCTTTTAAAAATCTTATTTTAAATGTGATTATATGTAACATAGTATATAAAATAAACATCACTGATCATAAATATAAAAAAATATCCCTTACATTTTTAGAGTACTAAGAGATGGCCAAACCTGAATGAAATATCCTCAAAATAAAATAACAAAAAAACAAATTTAAAGTTAAATGATAAACAGAATCTCACAGGTCCTAGTAGGGGTATTCTCCTGTATGTGAAACCTGAAGGGGTGCTTCACAGACCCCTCAAAGCGAGGGTGGAGTTCCAGACTGTATGATCAATGGGGTACATTATTTCAAAGCTAACATTAATGTAATGTTTAAATAAACAGTACCCCCACTACAGCTGATGTCCGCTGATTCTTAATTCAACAAAATGATAATATATATTACCTATAATATTTATATTTTTATATAATATTATATAATAAATAATAATTTATATCATATTATATATATGATTATATTAAATTAGATGTGTTATGCATTAATCACTTAAGATTCTTTAAAGTTCTTATTTTTAGCATGATCTTCAAAGTTTTAATACCATCCCTCTCTCTCTCTCTCTCTCTCTCTCTCTCTCGCTCTCTCTCACACACACACACACACACACACACACACACAATGAAACATGATGCCAGTCTTTCTGTATGTTTTAAAAATAAAACAAAAAATATTTTGCCTTAAATGTATGCTGAGGAGCTTTGTTTGTCACAGCATAGACTGTGAAGTTTAGATGGAGTTGATTTATCTTTTAGAAGAATTCGTTCAGAGAAAGACCCTCGTTTGTATTCAGCCATTAAAGATGGTTCAGGACAGATGGCTTTGTGGACCCATGCATCCTTGAGTTGCAATTTGAGAACTGTGCTTTGGTATGGTCATAAACCTTATACATATCTATTAGGGATGGGCGTTTTACGCAAATATCACATTCGAATATTTGAGCTCACAAAAAACGAATATTCGAATATTCATTTATTTAAATTAAGTTTAATGAGACAGACGTTATTTTTCAGCAACATTTATTGTTTCCGTCATTTTGAACAAGCTTACACACAATAAGCTTGAACATTACACATCGTGTTTTGTAGCTGAAAACCTTTAACAATGCGTGCAAACAAACAAAAGTACAGATTAAAAGCAAAAAAAGAAAAGAAAAAAAAGTGAACACAGAAAAAACGTAAAGCAGCCTGCAGCAATTAGGCTATTGTAGAACGTAGCCTACAATTAACTTTGAAACTTTTAAACTGTCAGCAAGTCTTTTTTGCTTTTTTTTCTATTGTTTTACATGTTCTTGTTAAGAAATACGGGCATGTAAACATGATCGGGGGAAAGTCGATTCCTTAGTCTGTTAACAATAAGGCCGGCCGCGGAGAAAACGCGCTCTGACGGCACAGACGTTGGCGGGACACACAAATAACGGTGTGCTAAGCGAATAAGTTTTGTGAAGCGCTTCGTGTTTTCGTTTCACCACTGAATGGGATCCTCATTTGGTGAAATACATGGCTCCAGCAAGAACTGTTCCCATTCGTCTCGGCTGGACTCTCTTTATTCATCGCTGAAGAACTGGCTCAGCCTTTTCCGACGAGTGGGCATTGCATCCTCTTGCATCCGCACCACTCGCATCAAGGAAAATGTTCTGATAATGTTCAAAAAAGTATTTTTTCTTACTTCTCTCATGTTTTCATCGAGAAACCTGAGATGTTTATGCCGAGGGTCTAGGGCAGACGCGAGAAGAGGAGTTTTCACTGCATTCTCCAAGTTAGCGGTGTTTATTCGTTGCTTGAGAGATGCCGCAACAATGTTCTTGAATTCGGTCACTTTCTGTGATTCTCCATGGCTTATTTGAAGTACTGTTGAAGACTGCAGTTCTTAGGGGCTGTTCACATATCGCGTCATTTGCGCGCCCAAGTTCGTTATTTCCAATGTAGGCGCGCAGTATGCGCCCCTATAACGGAAGTGACACGGTCGCGATGCGCACGCGGTGCGCCCGTTTTTTCCAGGCGCGTCCGCACCACATCGAGTTAAAAACATCTCAACTTTTCAGAATGCCGCAAGCGCACCGCGGCTCATGTGACAAGAACTAAACATTCAGCTTCATCCTTTCCCGTAATAACGTTGAAAGCTCAGCCAAGATGGAGGAACAGCTGATCATAGCTGTATATGGATTGCCATTTTGAAATAAATTTAGTAGCAGAGCTACTGAAAGCGATTTTTTTTTGCTGCAAATCCATTCATCCTTTGCTGAAATTTACGCGGCTTCATTGTTGCTTAGTGAAAGTGAAAGTGAAAGTGAAGTGACATTCAGCCAAGTATGGTGACCCATACTCAGAATTTGTGCTCTGCATTTAACCCATCCGAAGTGCACACACACAGAGCAGTGAACACACACACACACTGTGAGCACACACCCGGAGCAGTGGGCAGCCATTTATGCTGCGGCGCCCGGGGAGCAGTTGGGGGTTCGATGCCTTGCTCAAGGGCACCTAAGTCGTGGTATTGAAGGTGGAGAGAGAACTGTACATGCACTCCCCCCACCCACAATTCCTGCCGGCCCGGGACTCGAACCCACAACCTTTCGATTGTGAATCCGATTCTCTAACTATTAGGCCACGACTTCCCCGAAGACGCCAGGAGCGCTTCTGTCTGAGCGCTTTGGAAAGGAGAAAGCGGCGCGCCTAGCCTTTTCCACGCATTTTTAGACGCGATATGTGAACGGCCCCTTATTCATTCATGAATTATTTTTTGCTTGCATACATCTTCAAATATGCCGTGGAGAATCACAGAAAGTACCCAAATTAGGTTTTATTGTGAACTTTTTTTTTTTTTTTTTTGCGAAATTTGAATATCAAATTTATTTATCGAATAATTAGAGCAGAACGAAAATTCAAATGTTCGACTATCCGTGCACACCCCTAATATCTATGGTACTTTCAGACACAGAGCAGGAAAGACATTTTGCAGGGCCTCTGTTTAGCGGTTCCAAAATAACTCTATTTAAAAGCAAAAATAAAATATTAAAATGACCGCCTGTACATCTAACGGCTGTAGTTCTATTTTATATATTTTATATTAAACGTATCCTTACTATCCATATTATATTCTTTATTTAAAACAATATATTTAACTGGCAGTATTCCCCCAATGTGTATTTTCCATCAGTTGTTTGGCCTTCAGCCTTTTTACCTAGTGCTTTTCATTTACTGTAAGATCGCTTTACACTAGTGTAATGAAAGTTAACTTTTCTTAAAGTTTATAGTTGTATTTTACTGTATCCGCATCCTTCTATTTATGTTGTATACTGTGAGAATCACTGACTACCAAAAGGATTCCTATTTCCCAAAAGGAGGTCTTTGTAACAGTGTTTTGAAACCTTGAACGTCAGGTTTGTGTATCGTCTGTGGCCAAAGTTTGAGTCTGACAAAAGAAAACATGTTTTTGACTAAACTGTTTGATTTTGACCCGGAAGTTTGAAGTTTGCACAAGTTGGTGTGTAGTTTTGAGGTTGTGTTTATAAATGTGAGAAAATGGTGAATTGTTTCACGAATTGTGGGTTAGTAATCGATGCAAACTGTAATGCATTTTTAACGCCACGATACATTGTAAAACTCACACATGCAAGTCAAAAAGCATACAACACCGCACATTACATACTCAGCACTTCACAGCACTCAAACAAACACACAAACAACCCCTCAAACATTGTGTAATATATACCACACACACACACACACATACAACACTGCAAATATAAAAAAGCATGTTGATACTGTTCAGTATTTTTACTGTATCTGTAGTCATTTTTTAAATTGTTTTAAAAATGTTTAAAATATTTTAAGTTGCATTTGTAAAAAATTATTTTTCATTTAATATTCACCAGTTGTCTGTCATGACTTCCACTCATAGTTATATATAACTAATTTAAGTATTGAGCAGTACCTACAAAAACTAAAAATTATCAATCTAAATGAGTTGAAATTTTATAATGGGGTTAGCAAGACTTTTATTGTAGAAATAACTTACCTTTATTAGTTTTAGTTAAATTTATAAATAAATATATTAGTAAAATCTACTTAAAATATTGTCTTACACCAATTTGTTCATTGGGATACTCAAATATGTTATGATTCTCAACTAAAGATTTTAAGGTAACACTGCTTAAAATTGCATGTTACAGTTACTTAACCCTCTGGAGTCTAAGGGTATTTTTGGGGCCTGGAGAAGTTTTGTCATGCCCTGACATTTGTGCTTTTTTCAGTTTCTTATAAATATCTAAATGGGTAAAGTCTAATCTCACTGTAATCAGCACAAACTGGGCTATAATAATATAAGAAATGCATGTATGTACATGATTGTGTTTTTGAGAAAAAAAATATTATGCGTGGTTAGTGAAAAACTAAAAATGTTAAAACACTTGAATAAGGCAAAAAAACACATAAAGAACAATGTTTCCCGGGATTTTTGAGAACTGGAGCTTGTAGCCTAGAATTTTTCTTTCTAAATTATGTGAAAATCATCTTGTTTACTCACTCACAGAGAACAATATATTGATTTAAATTTTCTAAGACACTTTTTGTTGGTAAAAGTCATATGCGAGTAGGCGTCAACTACCATGAATATCATTGTGATTTACACCTGAGAAGACAAAGGCCTGCATAATGAGCTGCATAATGAGCCATTCAGTCATCTGTTTCACTGAGAGGAAGGAGTTACAAGAAAGAATGCAAGAACAAAATAAATCTATATAATTTTATGTTTGTAGTTTATTTAGAATATATTTAATTATCCCACAACATAATTTAATATCCACTTGGGGGAGCAGTTAAACAGTTTATTAGAAACAATCAAAGCTGACTTTCAAACAAATTGTTTGGCATCCTTACTCCAGTCACACAATCCTTCAGAATCCTTTTAACAATCTTATTTTCTACAAAAACAACATTTATTGTTATTATTATTATCATTATTATTAATGTTGAAAAGAGCTGAGAATATTTTTCTGGGTTTTTAGGGGGAATAAATTGAAAGAAAAGCATGTTTTTACATTTGTGACAGTTATCTATTTGTTACATTTATATTATTTACATCAAGCTTTTGACGTCGGCAAAGTCTGCCTGTAATTTCGTTAAATCAATGAGTTGGGACGGCGAGAGGTGATCTCCACCTGGAGCCAGGGCGAGGGATTGTGGTTTGAAATTCGCCTCTGGACCGAGATCATCCCCCCCCCCCCCCAATCACCGTTGCCAACATCACTGATTCTGCCTCATTCCATTTTTTAAGGAGGTTGAGGTGGTAGATCTGACGGGACCCGTTCCTATGACCGGACCGTATTACCTCATAATCGAGATCTCCGACTTGTCGTGCGACCTCAAACGGTCCCTGCCACTTAGCCATTACATACACATATTGAATTTCGTTTTTGCCCTGAGATGGTCCCTCCTCCCAAGTTTCTCTCAGTACGTCGAGCACCCCCCGGGGCTGGCGCCCATAGAGAAGATCGAAGGGGGAAAACCCCGTGGAGGCTTGTGGGACCTCTCGCACAGCGAATAACAAGGGCTCTAGCCACCTATCCCAATTTTTGGCGTCTTCGTGAACGAACTTACGGATCATGGATTTAAGAGTGCGATTAAATCGTTCGACCAGGCCGTCGCTTTGTGAGTGATAGACGCTAGTTCGATTCGATTTAATGCCCAACAATCCGTACAGTTCGCGTAGCGTACGTGACATAAACGCCGTGCCCTGATCGGTGAGGATTTCTTTTGGAACCCCCACCCGGGAGATAAGACGAAACAGGGCATCCGCAACACTTTTAGCGGAAATGTTGCGGAGGGCCACCGCTTCAGGATATCGTGTTGCATAATCAACTATGACTAATGCAAAGCGATGTCCTCGTGCCGATCGCTCTAATGGCCCGATGAGGTCCATTCCTATTCTTTCGAAGGGGACTTGCATTAAGGGAAGAGGGCGCAAAGGCGCTTTTGGGGCGGCCGGTGGGTTCACCAACTGACATTCTGGACAACACGCGCACCACCTGCGCACGTTGTCATGAATGCCCGGCCAAAAGAAACGGGTCATGAGGCGATTTAGTGTTGCGGCCTGTCCCAAATGGCCCGCCATAGGATTAGAATGAGCCCTTTGGAATTAACAACTGGGTTGTATTCACTTTTGTCCGAGCGTCTTGGGTCACTCGATACAACCGGTCTTTTAAAATTGCAAAATACGGATAGGAGAGCGGGAGGGCAGGTTGGAGAGACTGGCCATCGATGGCGCGGACCTGTTGAAACGCATGTTTTAGTGTCTCATCCTGAGACTGCTCCAGAGGAAAGTCAGCACGCTCCGAGAGAATCAGTCTCCCGATTTCGTTCGGTTCCCCTGAAGCAGAACCCAGCGGTCCTGGCTCAGTTTCCCCCACCTGTACCCGCGCGGTCTCCTTCCGCGCCTTATTTCCCCAAGAGGCATCCGCACATAACGACCCCAATAAAACCGTAAATGCGGGCCAATTCGTTCCCAAAATTATCGGATGCCGGAGGTGGGGACTAACCGCCACCTCCACACTATGCTTTTGTCCCCGGAATTGAATCATAATTGGGACGACTGGATACTCCACCACATCCCCGTGTACGCACCGCACCTTAACCACGCGGCTTGTATCCAATGCCCCCGGTTGAATCAGGCTTTGATGGATTGAGGTTTGGTTGCATCCTGAATCCACCAAAGCTGGATATGTACCCCCCTTGATACTCACAGGTATTTGGTACTCGCCAGCCTGACCGGGGGTGACCTGTGGGACGTCCGGGACCCGGATCATCGTCCCCACCTCCATCACTGGACACCTGTCCATGAAATGCTCCGGGTCCCTGCAACGCCAACAGGCCAGCCCAGACCTACCCGCCGCCCCCGGGGCGGGACACGACGAGGGCCGGGTGGACGGGACCTAGGGAGAGGGACAGGGCGAGAGAGAGAGGGGGGAGAGAGAGAAGGAGAGAGAGAGTTAGCAGCTGGGGGTGCGCCGACCCCTGGGCATGCCACCATGTGGTCCTCCGCCAGATGGATGGCCGAGTCCAGCGACGTGGGGCGGTGGCACTGGACCCACTAGGCCCTCTTTTTGGAAAGCCGAGCGATGAACTGCTCCAGCACCACCAGGTCGATGACATGCTCCACGTCGCTTCCCTCGGCTAGTAGCCACTTGCGGCAGGAGTCCCGGAGCTGTTGGGCCATCGCAAAGTAAAGTGCAGCATCAACAGTTTCAGTTTTTAGACCTGCTCAGATTTCGTTATTGCGTTGGACCGATCGGAATTAAGAGCAAAGGTCTGTTTAAATGCTGACGGGAGCTGCGTTTGAATTACAATCGTTTTTTTCCTAGTTGTAGTGATGTTCACACTCACGTGATGCCTTTTGAAAACCTTAGGCCGGTGACACACTGGCATATTGCACCTGTCAAACATTATTTTGCCGTCAATACGGTTGACAGTGTCCTTTTATCAGCTTTATATTTATGCTCAACATGAAGTATAGATATTGTTGTCGTGTAGACAAGATCCTGGTCTGTCGGCGCCTCGGCGGCCTCCCTCTATGTCACGTACCGTAGCAGCAGCGCGGTGTTACATTCTGGTGTGTAAAGACACAGAAAACGGGAAACAGCCGTCACGCAACTGACACGCAGTGTGTCACTGGCCTTAGAATCAGCTGCAGGGCGGGATTTGCACTGAACGCGGAGACTTCCGCTACTTAATAGGTTCGTTTGGAAACACGAAAATGTACCTATGTTCCACGCACAAAATATTGCATTCGGTCATTCGGTACACACGTGCACCGTACCGAAAGCCCTGTACCGAAACGGTCCAGTACGAATACACGTACCGTTACACCCCTAAATAATTCACTTAATTTTTCACAACTGCAAATGTTTGTTTAGCATACATATTAGTTTAAGTCAGTTACATAGGTGCCATGCATGAAGTTTATAGTTATTTTAAATAATTATTATGATAGTTACAGGTTTAGGTTAGTGGGGTGCCTGTAAGCGGTGAAAACTTCAAGCATCGGAGACGACAGTGTTACTCAAACAGCCCATAGCATTATCTTTTTAACAAAATATTGTATTCCATGTTACTAAGACAAAATCTGTAACAGTGTTCATAAATATGTTGAAATGTCTTGATTTCTTGACTTTATCACTGTGTTTAACGGACGCTAGATCTCATCACGCCGAAGTGAACTGTAAACCACAAACTTTCTCATCGCATTACACTAAGAAACAAGTACAATCGTATGCTTCCATGACTTTGCTCATTCGTTCTGTTTAAATTTGTCTAATGGACTTTCACCATTCTTATCTTATTTTCACCAACTAAGTGTAATTCCTAGGCCTCGCGGATTGTTTCCTAGTTTTTGCCGTCAACCTCTTTGTTCATACGCCGCAATATCTCTGTGAATTTGCTTGATTTCATAAAATATATTTTTCGTCCTCGTCTTTTACGTTATATTATTATACTATACTAGTTTATATCAGATGCAAGTTCGTTTTTTAATATTTCGCTTCTGTCTACTCCCGTCCTGTCTATACACGACTTTTATGCTTCTGTCATACTCATTGTAAGTCACTTTGAATAAAGACGTATGCTAAATCATTAAAATCCAAAAAAATGAACTCTAAGAAAAGAATTGCCAGTGAAGGGATTCAACATTTTTTTATTTCAACAATATGTTGTTGAATTTACATTCTTAAATTGAAGTAGGGATAAATATGTAGATGCTAATACTTATGACCGATGGGGTGTACACATAGACCTATGCTTTAATGTCAAGCGGGAATGTTGAATGACACGAATACGACGAGTAAAATGTGAACATTGTCATCACCTATCTGAACAACAGGTCTAAATCTAGTGCCGTAAGAAATAAAGAAAGAAAAAAAGCAACTTTTATAAGAATATACCTAAATGGTCACGATCGTGAATTTACACATTCATATGCTGATTTTCTTAGTGATTCGGTTACACAGGGATTCTGTGTGCACAACATTACTTGATTTTTTATATATAGTGTCGAAGTTTAACAACCTCAAACCTGAATTTCTAATTTTGACCGCAATGATGAGATGTGTTTCAGTTGAAAGTGTTAAACTGCACTGAAAAAAACAATATGCTATTTACTTAAAAATATAGTGCATCATTTTTGCATCCTTTTGGTAGTCAGTGATTCTTACAGTATACGACATAAATAGAAGGATGCGGATACAGTAAAATACAACTATAAACTTTAAGAAAAGTTAACTTTCATTACACTACTGTAAAGCGATCTTACAGTAAATGAAAAGCACTACTTAAAAAGGCTGAAGGCCAAACAACTGATGGAATATACACGTTGGGGGAATACTGCCAGTTAAATATATTGTTTTAAATAAAGAATATAATATGGATAGTAAGGATACTTTTAATATAAAATATATAAAATAGAACTACAGCCGTGAGATGTACAGGAGATGTACAGCATGGGTCCACAAAGCCATCTGTCCTGAACCATCTTAAATGCTGAATACAAACGAGGGTTCTTCTAAAAGATAAATCAACTAACATCTAAACTTCACAGTCTATGCTGTGACAAACAAAGCTCCTCAGCATACATTTAAAGCAAAATATATATATTTTTTTTTAAACATACAGAAAGACTTTGGCATCATGTTTCATTGTGTGTGTGTGTGTGTGTGTGTGTGTGTGTGAGAGAGTGAGAGAGAGAGAGAGGGATGGTATTAAAACTTTGAAGATCATGCTTAAAATAAGAACTTTAAAGAATCTAAAGTGATTAATGCATAACACATCTAATATAATATAAATTATTATTTATTATATAATATTATATAAAAATATAAATATTATAGGTAATATATATAGTATCATTTTGTTGAATTAAGAATCAGCGGACATCAGATGTAGTGGGGGTATTGTTTATTTAAACATTAATTAATGTTAGCTTTGAAATAATGTACGCCATTGATCATACAGTCTGGAACTCCACCCTCGCTGTGAGGGGTATGTGAAGCACCCCTTCAGGTTTCACATACAGGAGAATACCCCTACTAGGACCTGTGAGATTCTGTTTATCACATAACTTTACATTTTTTTTTTTTTTTTATATTTATTTTTATTTATTATTATTTTGGGGATATTTCATTCAGGTTTGGCCATCTCTTAGCACTCAAAAAATGTAAGGGATATTTTTTTTATATTTATCATCAGAGATGTTTGTTTTATATACTATGTTACATATAATCACATTTAAAATTAAAGCTGCAAGCAGCGATGAACGGGCCCTCGCACCCGGGCTCACCGCCATCGTGTGGCTCTAGTAAAAAGGTGAACGGTGAGAAATATGCATTTCAAATCATAAATAAAAAGTGAAATATGTCAAAGTCATTTATATGTGCCAATTTTCCTGTTGCCAATAGGTGGCGCTATCATTATAATGGAATATTGGCCTTCAGATGTGTTCAGGCCAGGAGTCTTATCGAACATGTGAAGATTGGGGAATATCGAACATTTTATGCCTGAGTTACAACAACTTCTCTTCCTATGGCGAGACATCAAATTTTGTCACGGCGCCATGGACAAGCTCTTGTCCAAAAACTCAAGACTGCCACAATTTAACATTACACAGGCCTTTAGATTAGACTGACCACAAAAATACATTAATGTCAAAAAATCTCTAGGAGTAGTTTGTCTCAGCATAAAATATGTAACTTCCTGTTGCCAGCAGGTGGCGCTATGACTATAATTGAATATGGGCATGTAGATCTGTTAAGGGCAGAAGTCTTATCTAACATGCGAAGTTTGGGGCAGATTGGACATTGTATGTCGTGAAGTACGTGAAACGGAGCTCGAGGCGCGCTATGTTGAAAGTGTATAGGTGGCGCTATCGAGCCATTTTGCCACACCCGATGGAAAATTGGCCTACAGATGTGTTCAGGCCAGGACTCTTATCACACATGTGAAGTTTGGGGAAGATCGGAAATTTTATGCCTGAGTTATAACATCTTTTATTCTCATGGCGAGACATCGAACTTCGTCACGGCGCCATGGACACGCCTTTTAACGAAAACTCAAGATCTTCACAACTTAACATCGCACAGGCCTTTAGATAAGACTGACCACAAAAAAGACATTGATGTCATACAATTTCTAGGACTTCCTGTTGCCAATAGGTGGCGCTATGACTATAACTGAATATGGGCATGTCAATCTGTTCAGGTTCGGAGTCTCATCAAACATGTGAAGTTTGGGGCACATTGGACATTGTATGTCTGAGTTATAGCAACTTCATTTTTCATGGCGAATCATCGAAATTCGCCAGGCCGCCACGGACACGCCCTTCAACGAAAACTCAAGATCTTCGCAATTTAACATCGCAAAGGCCTTAAGATTAGGCATACCAAATTTGGTGTTGATTTGAAGAAATCTCTAGGAGGAGTTCGTTAAAATACAACACATGGAAATGACCAAAATTACACAAAATTTGCTCATAATATTAAAAATACCCGACTTCCTGTTGGGTTTAGAATTTTGCTCCAAGAGTCTTTTTTGTAGGTATTGGAGTGTTACATATGTGTGCCAATTTTCGTGCATGTACGTGAAACATAGCTGGAAGGCTGTTGATTTTCTTAGTATGGGTGGCGCTGTCGAGCCATTTTGCCACACCTTCTTCTGAATCCTATATCAGACGAAACTTTTCACCAGGTTTGACACGTGTGCAAAGTTTCATGACTTTTTGAGCATGTTTAAGCCCTCAAAAATGTGATTCATTCGGGAGAAGAAGAAGAATAATAATAATTAAAGCTGCAAGCAGCGATGAACGGGCCCTCGCACCCGGGCTCACTGGCAGCGAGTGGCTTTAGTGAATAGGTGAACGGTGAGAAATATGCGTTTAAACTCATAAATATAAGTAGAATATATCAATGTTTATTCCATATATGTGCCAATCTTCCTGTTGCGAGCAGGTGGCGCTATCATTATAATGGAATATTGGCCTTCAGATGTGTTCAGGGCTGGACTCTTATCGAACATGTGAAGTTTGGGGAAGATCAAACATTTTATGCCTGAGTTACAACAACTTCTCTTGCTGTGGCGAGACATCAAATTTTTGTCATTTTTGCCATGGACACGCTCTTTAACAAAAACTCAAGATTGCCACAATTTAACATTACACAGGCCTTTAGATTAGACTGACCACAAAAATACATTAATGTGAAAAAAATCTCTAGGAGTAGTTTGTCTCAGCGTAAAATATGTCACTTCCTGTTGCCAGCAGGTGGCGCTATGACTATAATTGAATATGGGCATGTAGATCTGTTAAGGGCAGAAGTCTTATCTAGCATGCGAAGTTTGGGGCAGATTGGACATTGTATGTCTGAGTTACAGCAACTTCCTTTTTCTTGGCGAAACATCGAAATTTGTCAGGCCGCCATGGACACTCCCTTTAACAAAATCTCAAGATCTTCCCAATTTAACTTCGCAAAGGCCTTTAGATTTAACTGACCAAGTTTGATGTTGATCTGAATAAATCTCTAGGAGGAGTTTGTTAAAGTACAACCCCTGAAAATGCCAAAAACAACACCAATTTTGCAGAGAACATTCTAAATTACTGACTTCCTGTTTGGATTCGGATTTCGTACCAAGAGACTTTTTCGTAGATATTGGTGTGTTACATGTGTGTACCGATTTTTGTACATGTACGTGAAACATAGCTTGAGGCGCACTCCGTTGAAAGTGTATATGCACTCAGTTGAAAGTGTATAGGTGGCGCTATCGAGCCATTTTGCCACACCCAATGGAATATTGGCCTTCAGATCTGTTCAAGCCAGGACCCTTATCACACATGTGAAGTTTGGGCAAGATCGGACATTTTATGCCTGAGTTATAACATCTTTTATTCCCATGGCGACACATCGAACTTCGTCACGGCGCCATGGACACACCTTTTAACGAAAACTCAAGATCTTCACAACTAAACATCACACAGGTCTTTAGATTAGACTGACCACAAAAATAACATTGATGTCATAAAATTTCTAGGAGTAGTTTGTCGCAGTGTAAAATATTTCACTTCCTGTTGCCAATAGGTGGCGCTATGACTATAACTGAACATTGGCATGTAGATCTGTTCAGGTCAGGAGTCGTATTAAACATGTGAAGTTTTGGGCAGATTGGACATTGTATGTCTGAGTTATAGCAACTTCCTTTTTCACGGCGAAACATCGAAATTTGACAGGCCGCCATGGACACGCCCTTTAACGAAACCTCAAGTCCTTCGCAATTTAACATCACAAAGGCCGTTAGATTAGGCATACCAACTTTGGTGTTGATCTTAATGAATCTCTAGGAGGAGTTCGTTAAAATACAACGCATGGAAATGACAAAAATGACACAAAATTTGCTCATAAAATTAAAAATAACCGACTTCCTGTTGGGTTTCGGATTTCGTACCAAGAGACTTTTTTGTAGGTATTGGTGTGTTACATGTGTTTACCGATTTTTGTACATGTACGGGAAACGGAGCTTGAGGCGCTATGTTGAAAGTGTATAGGTGGTGCTATCGAGCCATTTTGCCACACCCGATGGAATATTGGCCTACAGATGTTTTCAGGCCAAGACTCTTATCACACATGTGAAGTTTGGGGAAGATCGGACATATTATGCCTGAGTTATAACATCTTTTATTCCCATGGCGAGACATCGAACTTCGTCACGGTGCCATGGACACGCCCCTTAACGAAAACTCAAGATCTTCACAACTTAACATTGCACAGGCCTTTAGATTAGACTGACCACAAAAAAGACATTGATGTCATAATAAAATTTCTAGGAGTAGTTAGTCGCAGTGTAAAATATGTCACTTCCTGTTGCCAATAGGTGGCGCTATGACTATAACTGAATATGGGCATGTCAATCTGTTCAGGTTCAGAGTCTCATCAAGCATGTGAAGTTTGGGGCAGATTGGACATTGTATGTCTGAGTTATAGCAACTTCATTTTTCATGGCGAATCATCGAAATTCGCCAGGCCGCCACGGACACGCCCTTTAACGAAAACTCAAAATCTTCGCAATTTAACATCGCAAAGGCCTTTAGATTAGGCATACCAACTTTGGTGTTGATCTGAATTAATCTCTAGGAGGAGTTCGTTAAAATACAACGCATGGAAATGACAAAAATGACACAAAATTTGCTCATAAAATTAAAAATAACCGACTTCATGTTGGGTTTCGGATTTTGCTCCAAGAGACTTTTTTGTAGGTATTGGAGAGATACATGTGTATACCAATTTTCATACATGTACGTGAAACGTAGCTCGAGGCGCACACCGTTGAACGTGTATAGGTGGCGCTGTCGAGCCATTTTGCCACACCCACTTCTGAAACCCATATCAGACGTAAATTTTCGCCAGTTCTGAGGTGTGTGCAAAGTTTCATGACTTTTCGAGCATGTTTAGGCTCTCAAAAATGCGATTCATCTTAGAGAAGAAGAAGAATAATAATAATTAAAGCTGCAAGCAGCGATGAACGGGCCCTCGCACCCGGGCTCACCGGCAGCGAGTGGCTTTAGTAAATAGGTGAACGGTGAGAAATATGCATTTAAACTCATAAATATAAGTGGAATATATCAAAGTTTATTCCATATATGTGCCAATCTTTCTGTTGCCAGCAGGTGGCGCTATCATTATAATAGAATATTGGCCTTCAGATGTGTTCAGGGCTGCACTCTTATCGAACATGTGATAGATTAGACTGACCACAAAAATACATTAATGTCAAAAACTCTCTAGGAGTAGTTTATCGCAGCGTAAAACATGTCACTTCCTGTTGCCAGCAGGTGGCACTATGACTATATCTGAATATGGGCATGTAGATCTGTTAAGGGCAGAAGTCTTATCTAACATGTGAAGTTTGGGGCAGATTGGACATTGTATGTCTGAGTTACAGCAACTTCCTTTTTCATGGCGAAACATCGAAATTTGCCAGGCTGCCATGGACACGCCCTTTAACGAAACCTCAAGATCTTCGCAATTTAACATCGCAAAGGCCTTTAGATTTAACTGACCAAGTTTGGTGTTGATCTGAATAAATCTCTAGGAGGAGTTTGTTAAAGTACAACCCCTGAAAATGGCAAAAACAACGCCAATTTTGCAGAGAAAATTTCTAAATAACCGACTTCCTGTTGGGATTCGGATTTCATACCAAGAGACTTTTTTGTAGGTATTGGTGTGTTACATGTGTGTACCGATTTTTGTACATGTACGTGAAACATAGCTTGAGGCGCACTCCGTTGAAAGTGTATATTCACTCAGTTGAAAGTGTATAGGTGGCGCTATCGAGCCATTTTGCCACACCCAATGGAATATTGGCCTTCAGATCTGTTCAGGCCAGGACCCTTATCACACATGTGAAGTTTGGGCAAGATCGGACATTTAATGCCTGAGTTATAACATCTTTTATTCCCATTGCGACACATCGAAATTCGTCACGGCGCCATGGACACGCCTTTTAACGAAAACTCAAGATCTTCACAACTAAACATCACACAGGTCTTTAGATTAGACTGACCACAAAAATAACATTGATGTCATAAAATTTCAAGGAGTAGTTCGTCGCAGCGTAAAACATGTCACTTCCTGTTGCCAGCAGGTGGCGCTATGACTATAACTGAATATGGGCATGTAAATATGTTCAGGTTCGGAGTCTCATCAAACATGTGAAGTTTGGGGCAGATTGGACATTGTATGTCTGAGTTATAGCAACTTCATTTTTCATGGCGAATCATCGAAATTCGCCAGGCCGCCACGGACACGCCTTTTAACGAAAACTCAAAATCTTCGCAATTTAACATCGCAAAGGCCTTTAGATTAGGCATACCAACTTTGGTGTTGATCTGAATTAATCTCTAGGAGAAGTTCGTTAAAATACAACGCATGGAAATGACAAAAATGACACAAAATTTGCTCATAAAATTAAAAATAACTGACTTCCTGTTGGGTTTCGGATTTTGCTCCAAGAGACTTTTTTGTAGGTATTGGAGAGATACATGTGTATACCAATTTCCATACATGTACGTGAAACGTAGCTCGAGGCGCACACCGCTGAACGTGTATAGGTGGCGCTGTCGAGCCATTTTGCCACACCCACTTCTGAAACCCATATCAAACGTATATTTTCGCCAGTTCTGAGGTGTGTGCAAAGTTTCATGACTTTTCGAGCATGTTTAGGCTCTCAAAAATGCGATTCATCTTAGAGAAGAATAATAATAATAATAATTAAAGCTGCAAGCAGCGATGAACGGGCCCTCGCACCCGGGCTCACCGGCAGCGAGTGGCTTTAATAAATAGGTGAACGGTGAGAAATATGCATTTAAACTCATAAATATAAGTGGAATATATCAAAGTTTATTCCATATATGTGCCAATCTTTCTGTTGTCAGCAGGTGGCGCTATCATTATAATGAAATATTGGCCTTCAGATGTGTTCAGGGCTGCACTCTTATCGAACATGTGAAGTTTGGGGAAGATCAAACAATTTATGCCTGAGTTACAACAACTTCTCTTGCTGTGGCGAGACATCAAAATTTGTCATTTTTGCCATGGACACGCTCTTTAACAAAAACTCAAGATTGCCACAATTTAACATTACACAGGCCTTTAGATTAGACTGACCACAAAAATACATTAATGTCAAAAAATCTCTAGGAGTAGTTTGTCTCAGCGTAAAATATGTCACTTCCTGTTGCCAGCAGGTGGCACTATGACTATAATTGAATATGGGCATGTAGATCTGTTAAGGGCAGAAGTCTTATCTAACATGCAAAGTTTGGGGCAGATTGGACATTGTATGTCTGAGTTACAGCAACTTCCTTTTTCATGGCGAAACATCAAAATTTGTCAGGCCGCCATGGACACTCCCTTTAACGAAATCTCAAGATCTTCCCAATTTAACTTCGCAAAGGCCTTTAGATTTAACTGACCAAGTTTGATGTTGATCTGAATAAATCTCTAGGAGGAGTTCGTTAAAGTACAACCCCTGAAAATGCCAAAAACAACACCAATTTTGCAGAGAACATTCTAAATAACTGACTTCCTGTTTGGATTCGGATTTCGTACCAAGAGACTTTTTCGTAGATATTGGTGTGTTACATGTGTGTACCGATTTTTGTACATGTACGTGAAACATAGCTTGAGGCGCACTCCGTTGAAAGTGTATATGCACTCAGTTGAAAGTGTATAGGTGGCGCTATCGAGCCATTTTGCCACACCCAATGGAATATTGGCCTTCAGATCTGTTCAGGCCAGGACCCTTATCGCACATGTGAAGTTTGGGCAAGATCGGACATTTTATGCCTGAGCTATAACATCTTTTATTCCCATGGCGACACATCGAACTTCGTCACGGCGCCATGGACACGCCTTTTAACGAAAACTCAAGATCTTCACAACTAAACATCAAACAGGTCTTTAGATTAGACTGACCACAAAAATAACATTGATGTCATAAAATTTCTAGGAGTAGTTTGTCGCAGTGTAAAATATTTCACTTCCTGTTGCCAATAGGTGGCGCTATGACTATAACTGAATATTGGCATGTAGATCTGTTCAGGTCAAGAGTCTTATCCAACATGTGAAGTTTGGGGCAGATTGGACATTGTATGTCTGAGTTACAGCAACTTCCTTTTTCATGGCGAAACATCGAAATTTGTCAGGCCACCATGGACACGCCCTTTAACGAAACCTCAAGTCCTTCGCAATTTAACATCGCAAAGGGCTTTAGATTACACTGACCAAGTTTGGTGTTCATCTGAATAAATCTCTAGGAGGAGTTCGTTAAAGTACAACCCCTGAAAATGGCAAAAACAACACCAATTTTGCAGGGAAAATTCAAAATAATCGACTTCCTGTTGGGATTAGGATTTCGTACCAAAAGACTTTTTTGTAGGTATTGGTGTGTTACATGTGTGTACCAATTTTTGTACATGTACGTGAAACATAGCTCGAGGTGCACTCCGTTGAAAGTGTACAGGTGGCGCTATCGAGCCATTTTGCCACACCCGATGGAATTTTGGCCTTCAGATCTGTTCAGGCGAGGACTTTTATCACACATGTGAAGTTTGGGGAAGATCGGACATTTTATGCCTGAGTTATAACATCTTTTATTCCCATGGCGAGACTTTGAATTTTGTCACGGCGCCATGGACACGCCCCTTAACGAAAACTCAAGATCTTCACAATTTAACATTGCAAAGGCCTTTAGATTAGACTGACCATAAAAAAGACATTGATGTCAAAAAATTTCTAGGAGTAGTCTGTCGAAGTGTAAAATATGTCACTTCCTGTTGCGTATAGGTGGCGCTATGACTATAACTGAATATGGGCATGTAAATATGTTCAGCTCAGGAGTCTTATTAAACATGTGAAGTTTTGGGCACATTGGACATTGTATGTCTGAGTTATAGCAACTTCATTTTTCATGGCGAATCATCGAAATTCGCCAGGCCGCCACGGACACGCCCTTTAACGAAAACTCAAAATCTTCGCAATTTAACATCGCAAAGGACTTTAGATTAGGCATACCAAATTTGGTGTTGATCTGAATAAGTTTCTAGGAGGAGTTCGTTAAAATACAACTCATGGAAATGGCAAAAATGACACAAAATTTGCTCATAATATTAAAAATAACTGACTTCCTGTTGGGTTTAGAATTTTGCTCTAAGAGACTTTTTTGTAGGTATTGGGGAGTTACATGTGTGTACCGATTTTCATACATGTACGTGAAACATAGCTCGAGGCGCACACCGTTGAACATGTATAGGTGGCGCTGTCGAGCCATTTTGCCACACCCACTTCTGAAGCCCATATCAGATGTACATTTTCGCCGGTTCTGAGGTGTGTGCAAAGTTTCATGACTTTTTGAGTATGTTTAGGCCCTCAAAGATGCGATTCATCCTGGAGAAGAAGAATAATAATAATAATAATAAAAATAATAATAATAATAATAAAAAACGGAGCAATTCCAAGAGGGTCCTCACACCATCGGTGCTCGGGCCCTAATAATAATAATAATAATAATAATAATAATAAACGGAGCAATTCCAAGAGGGTCCTCACACCATCGGTGCTCGGGCCCTAATTAAAGCTGCAAGCAGCGATGAACGGGCCCTCGCACCCGGGCTCACCGGCAGCGAGTGGCTTTAGTAAATAGGTGAACGGTGAGAAATATGCGTTTAAACTCATAAATATAAGTAGATTATATCAATGTTTATTCCATAAATTTGCCAATCTTTCTGTTGCCAGCAGGTGGCGCTATCATTATAATGGAATATTGGCCTTCAGATGTGCTCAGGGCTGCACTCTTATAGAACATGTGAAGTTTGGGGTAGATCAAACATTTTATGCCTGAGTTACAAAAACTTCTCTTGCTGTGGCGAGACATCAAATTTTGTCATTTTTGCCATGGACACGCTCTTTAACAAAAACTCAAGATTGCCACAATTTAACATTACACAGGCCTTTAGATTAGACTGACCACAAATATACATTAATGTCAAAAAATCTCTAGGAGTAGTTTGTCTCAGCGTAAAATATGTCACTTCCTGTTGCCAGCAGGTGGCGCTATGACTATAATTGAATATGGGCATGTAGATCTGTTAAGGGCAGAAGTCTTATTTAACATGTGAAGTTTGGGGCAGATTGGATATTGTATGTCTGAGTTACAGCAACTTCCTTTTTCATGACGAAACATCGAAATTTGTCAGGCCGCCATGGACACTCCTTTTAACGAAATCTCAAGATCTTCCCAATTTAACTTCGCAAAGGCCTTTAGATTTAACTGACCAAGTTTGGTGTTGATTTGAATAAATCTCTAAGAGGAGTTCGTTAAAATACAACCTCTGAAAATGCCAAAAACAACACCAATTTTGCAGAGAAAATTCTAAATAACTGACTTCCTGTTTGGATTCAGATCTCGTACCAGGAGACTTTTTCATAGATATTGGTGTGTTACATGTGTGTACCGATTTTTGTACATGTACGTGAAACATAGCTTGAGGCGCACTCCGTTGAAAGTGTATATGCACTCAGTTGAAAGTGTATAGGTGGCGCTATCGAGCCATTTTGCCACACCCAATGGAATTTTGGCCTTCAGATCTGTTCAGGCCAGGACTCTTATCACACATGTGAAGTTTGGGCAAGATCGGACATTTTATGCCTGAGTTATAACATCTTTAATTCCCATGGCGACACATCGAACTTCGTCACGGCGCCATGGACACGCCTTTTAACGAAAACTCAAGATCTTCACAACTAAACATCACACAGGTCTTTAGATTAGACTGACCACAAAAATAACATTGATGTCATAAAATTTCTAGGAGTAGTTTGTCGCAGTGTAAAATATTTCACTTCCTGTTGCCAATAGGTGGCGCTATGACTATAACTGAATATGGGCATATAAATATGTTCAGGTCAGGAGTCGTATTAAACATGTGAAGTTTTGGGCAGATTGGACATTGTATGTCTGAGTTATAGCAACTTCCTTTTTCACGGCGAAACATCGAAATTTGTCAGGCCGCCAGGGACACGCCCTTTAATGAAACCTCAAGTCCTTCGCAATTTAACATCACAAAGGCCGTTAGATTAGGCATACCAACTTTGGTGTTGATCTGAATGAATCTCTAGGAGGAGTTCGTTAAAATACAACGCATGGAAATGACAAAAATGACACAAAATTTGCTCATAAAATTAAAAATAACCGACTTCCTGCTGGGTTTCGGATTTCGTACCAAGAGACTTTTTTGTAGGTATTGGTGTGTTACATGTGTGTACCGATTTTTGTACATGTACGGGAAACGGAGCTCGAGGCGCGCTATGTTGAAAGTGTATAGGTGGCGCTATCGAGCCATTTTGCCACACCCGATGGAATATTGGCCTACAGATGTGTTCAGGCCAAGACTCTTATCACACATGTGAAGTTTGGGGAAGATCGGACATTTTATGCCTGAGTTATAACATCTTTTATTCCCATGGCGAGACATCGAACTTAGTCACGGTGCCATGGACACGCCCCTTAATGAAAACTCAAGATCTTCACAACTTAACATCGCACAGGCCTTTAGATTAGACTGACAACAAAAAAGACATTGATGTCATAAAATTTCTAGGAGTAGTTAGTCGCGGTTTAAAATATGTCACTTCCTGTTGCCAATAGGTGGCGCTATGACTATAACTGAATATGGGCATGTCAATCTGTTCAGGTTCGGAGTCTCATCAAGCATGTGAAGTTTGGGGCAGATTGGACATTGTATGTCTGAGTTATAGCAACTTCATTTTTCATGGCGAATCATCGAAATTTGCCAGGCCACCACGGACACGCCCTTTAACGAAAACTCAAAATCTTCGCAATTTAACATCGCAAAGGCCTTTAGATTAGGCATACCAACTTTGGTGTTGATCTGAATTAATCTCTAGGAGGAGTTCGTTAAAATAAAACGCATGGAAATGACAAAAAAGACACAAAATTTGCTCATAAAATTAAAAATAACCGACTTCCTGTTGGGTTTCGGATTTTGCTCCAAGAGACTTTTTTGTAGGTATTGGAGAGATACATGTGTATACCAATTTTCATACATGTACGTGAAACGTAGCTCGAGGCGCACACCGTTGAACGTGTATAGGTGGCGCTGTTGAGCCATTTTGCCACACCCACTTCTGAAACCCATATCAGACGTAAATTTTCGCCAGTTCTGAGGTGTGTGCAAAGTTTCATGACTTTTCGAGCATGTTTAGGCTCTCAAAAATGCGATTCATCTTAGAGAAGAATAATAATAATAAAAATAATAATAATAATAATAATATTAATAATAATAAACGGAGCAATTCCAAGAGGGTCCTCACACCATCGGTGCTCGGGCCCTAATAAACGGAGCAATTCCAAGAGGGTCCTCACACCATCGGTGCTCGGGCCCTAATAATAATAATATTAAACGGAGCAATTCCAAGAGGG
Organism: Carassius carassius; assembly: GCF_963082965.1. Lineage (NCBI taxonomy): Eukaryota > Metazoa > Chordata > Actinopteri > Cypriniformes > Cyprinidae > Carassius > Carassius carassius. Next base: position 24,035,697 of record NC_081766.1, on the reverse strand, counting down.
TCCTCACACCATCGGTGCTCGGGCCCTAATAATAATAATAATAAACAAAGCAGATACAAGAGGGTCCTCGCACCTCGGTGCTCGGGCCCTAATAATAATAAACAAAGCAGATACAAGAGGGTCCTCGCACCTCGGTGCTCGGGCCCTAATAAGATAACTTTTTTAAAAGAAGGGTATGGTGTAGGGCTGTGCAATATAGACAAAATAATCATATTGCGATTTTTTTTGAACGAATATTGCGATTGCGATTTTATTTGCGATTTTGGGCAACTGTTTTTGCTTTTTCAAACAAGCTACAGCCATACATTCTAAATGTATTCAGTGCACAAGAAGTGCATAACAAAACATTTCACAATGAAATAACATAGTATTAAGTTTAATAAACAAAACTGTAGTAAAATTGTCTTTAAAACAGACAACATAAAATAAATTAAGATTAACTAACCTCAAACTCTAGTTACAGTAATAACATACTGTACACAGTAGTACTAACTGCTTGATAAAACTGTAATAAATTGTCTTAAACAGACAACATGAAAAAAATAAAGATTAACTAGCCTCAATTCCAGTCATAACAATAATTAAAAACTAACCTAAATCAAAAAAAAAAAAAAACAGATTGCTCTCTTAAAGGTTTTTTGCAAGAAAAACCAGCATGTCCACCATTTCTGGTTTTAAGCATGACCGGTGACATGTCACCACATTTCCCCCAGTACTAAACACTCTCTCCGAAGGTGAGCTGGTGGCAGGAATACAAAGATACTTTTGTGCAACCCTGCTCATTCTTGGAAAATTTATCTGATGGAATCTCCACCATTTCAGAGGATCTTCCTCACTGTCAATGGATGGAGAAAGCAGGTAGCTGTTTAACTCAGCGGCTATGGCTTCTTCAAGTCGCAGAGCTGCTGGCATGGCTGATGTCGTTTTGAAGAAGCTTCCTAAGGACTTCCGTGCTTTTTTGCCTTGTGGAGGTAGATCGATGTCAGGATTCTCCCTGCATGTGTTACTCACAGATTCAGATGTATCCTTCGGCATACAGAACAGAAAGAAAAGATTAAAAAGCCATATGAAATAGTGTTTATCTAAGGAGATGACAGTTTCATCCAGTTTACATAAATTAACTCACCTTGTGTGAACTCATTTCCATGTAAGACATGACCCTGGCCTTAATGTTTGGAAGTTTATCCTCATCAGTGTAGCTGGTTTTGAATCTTGGATCCAAAAATTTTGCTGTATCCAGAAGCTCTTGGGTAGTTTCATCCTCATAATGTTTGTTGAGGTAGTTCAGAATTTTTGACTTTATAGTCTTTGTCAAGTCAGTATCTTCATCCTCCACTGCAAGTATCTTGGTGTTCAGCAGGTGAAGAACCGGTTTCACATACGACACACTGATGTAGTTTTCACTGGAAAGGGCATCCGTGAACTCCTGAAGTGGACCTAATGCCTTACTTACAGATTCTAGAACATCTGTGTCTTGCCATTGGGGCACTAGGTGTCTTGTTTTACGGTCAGCTGACAGGACCTGGGACAGTGCCCTCTGTTGCTCCAAAACCCTGTCTATCATTTGTTGCATTGAGCCCCATTGAGTTCTTCCTGGGCTTCGGCTAACATCTTCTTTTTTTTCCAACTGTGGGAAAAATGTCCCACTAGCTTTTTACACAAACCGTTGGCTCGGGAAATGCGAGGTTCATCTTTGATTGCATTTTCTAAAAAATAAAATATTGCAAAACATAATGAAATTGTGTATTTCATTCATTTAAATATAAAACTATTGAGTAACACTTTACAAAAAGGTGCTATTTGTTAACAACTAGTTAATACATTAGCTAAAATGAACTGACAATGAGCAATACTAATAATGTTAGTTCATGTTAATTTTAGCATTTATTAATACATTATAATCAAACGTTGTCATTGTTAACATTAGTTAATGCACCATGAACTAACATGAATAGCTGTAGTGACATGAACTAACATTAACAAGAATGAATAAATGCTGAAAAAGAAAATTGTTTATTGTTAGCTAAAATATTAGTATTTGTGGCGACATATATGCTAATTCATTCTCCGCCAGTAGGAGGCTGACATGAACTAACGTTAACAGAGAGCGATTTCCTTGGTAACGCTATATACAAAGCATTGCAACGCTCGGCTGCTTTATCAGGCATGTAAGTTATGGAAAAATAAAAAGAAAATGACATCCAAAAATTTCTGATGACAATCGGTTTCCTTCAGACTTATGGTACCAACTATGGTACAAGTTGAAAATACTATTACAAAACATTATAATACGTTTTCATATTAAACATCTTTGCGCAATTTGTTTCTTAATAAAAAAGTATGCCCTACAAAGTGTCCTAATGTAAATTATACATTACTTAATGTGAAGTATAATAAATGTATAATAAAATCTAACTTACCAATTGCCAAATGCAGTCTGTGTCCGAAGCACTGCAATCGTGTCCAGTTGTTCAAAGTGACAGCCTTCACTATATTAGTTGCATTGTCTGTGGTGATAGACACTTGTTGCTCTTCACAAAGTCCCCATGATGCTAAAGCTTCTTTTAAACCTTCAGATATATTTTCTCCAGTGTGATCTTCTGGGAAGAATGCTGTTTGCAAACATCGACTTTTCATTTCAAAGTTGTCATTCATATAGTGGACCGTTAAACTCATGTATGGCTCCATCGTTCTGCTGGACCACAAATCTGTGGTCGTGGCGAAGTATTTCACCTGCTTGAGCTTGTGTTCAACGCCCGCCTTACATTTCTCATACATTTCGGCAGTGTTGGGAAGGTTACTTTGGAAATGTAATAGGTTACAGATTACAAGTTACCCTGTTTAAAATGTAATAGTAGTGTAACTTTTTCAATTACTTTATTAAAGTAATGTAACTAATTACTTTTGAGTACTTTTTGATTACTTTTCTAAATTTGTGAAAATTAAAGAATAATAAATGAAAGCATATACATCAACTTAAATACATTTATCTAATAAGCATGTGATGTATTCTGTGTAATAAACTCCTGAAACATTGGTGTTTTTTTGAAACTGCTGTCTCTTTGTATATGATGATAGTTTTCGCAAAATAAGTAAAATGCACATTAAGTGACACAGAGCAGTTCTAGAAATTATGTTTATGGGCTCGTGTACTCCTATATTGAGGCAGCAGAGGTTGAAAACGCTGCGAGCTTCAGTAGGCCTATGTGTAGTAAATGAAACCATGTCTTTGCCTTTAATTTACAGGAGGGGCAGACTGGGAAAAAAATTCAGACTGGAAAATTCAAACTCATACAAACAAATTCATGGACAAAACTATTTTTGGTATGGACCTGAGATAAAAAAATGTTTAAATCTTTAATTTGGGGACATGCAAAATAATTAAAAGTTCTCTCCTGAACTGCACCTTCACTTCCATTTTTCTCTTCCGTCTCTTTATTTTGCCCTGTTATCCATTTCTCTCATGACTTTAATACTCAAGATTGAACAAAACTATACTTTACAATACAATACTCTACAATACTACAATATCTTTATAGAAAAATCCTAATACTGTACACGAGTCATGTTTTTCCCTAACAAAAAATTACCATGCTTTTATTAGCCTATATAAAAGTAAAATAACCTTGTTTTGTTTTTGTTTTGTTTTTTAAATGGATTTGTATTTATTTTTAAATAAATACATTTGTAAAATAATTTTACATTTTTGGTTACCACAGTTAAACAATAGTAACCATTCGGTTGTGGTGTTGTCTGTCGTAGCTCCCCCTAAACCTATAAAAGCTAAATTTCAGCTAAATTCCTACTGTAACTTTACAACTGATAATAATGATGTCCTTTATATAGTATTTTGAGGGATGACTGATGAGCAACGTGCTGCTGCTTGATTAATTAAATAAAAAAACAAAGACAAAAAAGCATCTTTACAGATGAAACTGACCTGAAACCCTGAACAGTAGTTCTGCTTCTCTGCTCCAGCTGTGCGCTTCCACAGTCCACTCTTTTCTCTCTCTCTCTCTCTCTCTCTCTCTCTCGCATTGATTACTCGGAGTCTGATCCAAACCGTTTGGCGGAGGCGCGGTGAACGCGCGAGTCATGATTAACAATTCATGACTTATTAGAGATTTAATTATCAAATGGAGTATTCGCAAATGATCGCTTTAGTACATTCGGCAGGCAATTATACAATAATGATATTAAATAGTGGGGCAAAATCGGCTGCCAGGCCACCGGGAATTGTCCCGGTTCTCCCGGTGTCCAGTCACAGACACTAGTCGATGTCATGTTTTGATTCAAGTGTACTGACCTACTTTTGATTTAGTCATCCAAAATGTGGCATATTCCGTCCGCGTTAGGCATTTCGTTTTTATGACTGGATTCTACGAACCAGAGTGTATTTCCGCATCCCGGAAATCATTAGGGCGGTATGTCTCAGAATATTCAGTGCAATTTGGGAAAGAAATCAGTTAAATCTGTATGTGGATGTGTGTAAATATTCAAATGTAATCCCCTTTGTAATCGTTAAAAATTTCATAAGTAACTGTAATTTAATTACTCATTTTTTCGTAGTAACTGTAACTAATTACAGTTACATGTAACTAGTTACTCCCCAACACTGCATTTCGGGAATAGCAAATCGTGTGAAATGAGTGCGAGATGGCAGCTGGTATCTTTTGTCAAGTGTTTGAATTAGTCTTCGGAAGCCGTCTTTACTGACGATGTGCGCAGGCATCATATCTTGCATATATGATAGGTGATTGCGTCTGTAATTTCTTTGTGCCGTTTTGATCCTTTCTCATAAGGCACGGCGCTTGCAAATGCTTGAGCAATGGATACTTGTTCAGGCTGTTCGGGCTGGCTATGATATGTGCTTTTGTTTGTTTCGATTGACTTTGTCGACATGCATTGATCATGCAGTTTTTTATGACGCTGTTTTAAGTGTTGGAACAGATTTGTAGTATTGCTCCGTTTTGTTGGAATAATCATTTCACAAGTCTTGCAAATTACCTTGCTCTGTGACACATCCTCTCTCCTGAATCCAAAATACTCCCAAACGACTGACGTTGAATTTCTTTTTGGCACCAATTCATTTTTATTTTGACCTGCATCCATATTTTATGTTCTTTCCTCCCGCTCGCCTATTCGGTTCTCCCGCTCAGCTTCGTCGTGCGCTGAGTGAGCTCTGATTAGTTAACATCTTTCTCCCGCTCAGCTTAGCTGTGCGCTGCGTAAGCTCTGGTTGGTTAACATATTAAAATCATGCGCACAAGAACGCATTCTGTATAAAAATCTAAATAAATTAATAGATAAAATCGCAGCCTTATGCGGTTTAGAAATCGCATGTGCTTAAATCGCGATTTTTTTGCGATTGCGATTAATTGCACAGCCCTAGTATGGTGTGTTTTATAAGTTTGATTAACTTAAATGTTGACTACTTTTTCTTTGTTTAATGAATGAATTAGTTTAGTAGCATGATGTCATTATATAGTTATTTATTTCCATATTCTTTAACCCCTGGGTGGGTTTTGGGGGACTGGAGATATTTTGGCATCCCCCGACATTGGTGTTTTTCATTGTCCTAAAACGTATTAATGGCTAAACTCTGAATATACATAAATATGTGAGCAGCATGATTGTGATTATACATGTCTGTAATTTCGAGAAGGCAGCGTTTATGACCAGTTTTTGTTTAACTTTTGTTTATAACGTGTTTTTATGTTGTTGAAGTACTGTATATGTTTAATACACAATTAAAAATGTATAATAAATGCTTTGGTTTAGTAACATGTCTGTTACTGCGATGTGTTTTATAAGTTTGATAAACTTGGTGAATACTTGTTTAAAATGTATGTTCTGCTTTAGTAACATGTTGTCATGTATAATTTTATATTTTATTTATTTTTTTCATATTGTTTAAAATCGAGATAACTATCTTTTTAACTTGATATGTTCATGTGTATGTCTGCTTGTTTATATGATTTATCATGGCATGGATATTATACTAATATAACAAGGGACATGTGTTTTATGATTAAATTTATTGAGTAGTCATAATTCGGATCGCTTAAAAACTAAATTTAATTAAAAATGTACGTGCATGCAGCATTTTATTGTGTGGGGGTACTGTGGGGGTGATACAATAATCATTAATATGATGTGAATATGAATATAAAAGGTTCTAAATATAATGTAGAAAATGTGTTGCAACAATTAATGTGAATTGAATTGTCAATGACATGTCCGGCTTCCTCAATAGCCCATATCCTTCGTTCTGTTCAATTTTATATATATATATATATATATATATATATATTTTTTTTTTATATTTATTTATTTATTTATTTATTTATTTATTTATTTATTTATTTATTCTTAACCTGGTAAAATATATTTTTTAATATTTTTTAAAAATATATTAACCTGGTATATTTTTAGTGATGAGTAAAATTATTGTAAATGTTTTGTTTAAATTGTTTTGTGAATGTATCATTTGTTTATTTTCATTTAAAAGAAGAAAATAAGACTTGGAGACGAATGAATGTGTACACATGCATGAGAGGGAGAGAGAGAGGGGGTGCAGAGAGAGACATGAATGCAAGTAGTACCCGCGCCACGTGGTTTACAGATGCGTCTTCGGACAGACAGCGCTACGGATAATATTGACGAATCACCTGGAAAAACGACAAATGGTCACGTCGTATGGATAGTTCACATGTTTTAACACAAAGGTAGAGTGTAAAGAGATGGGGGTTGAATCTCACAAAATTGTCAGGAGCGGATGTGTCTAACACAGACACACTCACACAGACACACTCACACGCAGAGAAACTCTAAGAGAGGGGTGAAAAAGAGGACCACGTTTAAGAGGTTTCAACTGTACAATATTAATCTAGTACTAAGAGTAAACTTTTATTATTAGATATTTTATTTAAAACCTATCATTATACAGCTTCTATATTGGTTGATTTTATTTCCATTTAATTATTAGGATTTTATTTTATACTTTTATTATACAACTTCTTTATTGATTGTTTTCATTTCCATTTAATTATTTGGATTTTATTTTAAAACCTTTGTTATACAACTTGATTTTACTTCGATTTATATATTCACCAAGAAACCTCGCCAGGCACAATTTACTGTTGTACGGCTTTCTCGGTGCCAAAGTCAACCTTTCCATCATCTTTTCATCCAATTCCTTCTCGGGGGTTTTAGGTGAGTATAAGAAGTCTATGTATTTTTCACAGCTCTTTTTCTGATTTCCTCAGAAATCCGAGGTGGGCCCTATTTATCTAAGCGAATCCAATCCGATGACACCGCTGCTGGGGAAACCCCGCCCCACACGTGACAGACCATAAAATCTTTCACCCTAAGTTCACCAGTCACCGGATGGTCACGCACACACAGGATTTATCTTTCACCTAAAGGACACCTGTCTCTGGATGGTCACGTACCGGAGGTCCGGTGTCTATTTCTCAAACAAGTGACTGTCACACTCATCATTAGGATAATCCCTTACGACGTGATCTATTTCGGAAACAGATGACAAGTCACAGCTGCCGATTATTCACGGATGGTGTCATTTCACTCTGATGACGTATAACCTGGATTTATTATGAACAGATGGCATAGCATAGCAACACCTGTGACCATTAAAAGGTCATAGGTCAAGGACAGGTGAGGAGGGTCAAGGTCAAAAGGTCAAGTGCTAGTGGGGGAGGGGTCAAGGAGAAAAGGTCAAGGACGAGTGGAGGAGGGGTCAAGGACAAAATGCCAAGGTCAAAAGGTCAAGGTCATGTGGGGGAGGGCTAAAGGTCAAACCCATCAATCAAATCTTGGCATATCGTATAACCTAATAACTACTTTCCTCACCAGTTACGCAGAGTGAAACCCATAGCCTTGCATGTGGGATGGCTCTGTTATACAGTTCCAATCTAAATAAAAAAAAAAAACCTGGGAGTAATTTTCGATTCTAATTTAACATTTGATCTTTATGTACGTAAAACTTTTAAAGTTTCTTTTTTTCATCTCAGAAATATATCCAGATTACAGTCCATGCTGCATTTCCCTGTAGCTGAAAAATTAATAAATTCTCTGGGTTTTCTCTAGAATTGATTATTGCAATGCCTTGTTAGCAGGAGCATCAAAATTTATTTTGAGCAAACTTCAGTGGGTACAAAACTCTGCTTAACAGCGTAATAATAATGAATCATTAGTGTATCATGATACATATATTAGAGTAAGAGTAAAGGGATTTTTTTATGTAGTAAATTGAATTCATGTTGTTATTTTTAATAAATAGAAAAAAAATATAAAACAGATTAAACATATTGCCAATAGACAATTACATGAATACATGTTTTGTCTATATACTTAATGAATATTAGCTGGTTAGTTAAATGATTTCAAATAAATTTCAAATTAAGGGGGTGACGATGTATAACCAACGTATTGTTGATTATAAAAGCTAAAAAGCTAAAAAAAAAATAATAATAATTTATATTTCATTGTAGATAGATATACAACATTTTTTCTTGTCGTGCGGGAGTAGGTCTGCAAATGAGCAACAGTCAGGTGAGAATAGAACATAGACATCCTCTCACACACAATACCACTGTGTTCCCAAGATTCATTGCAGTCATTGAACCCTTATGTTGTTTTAATTGTCTGCCAATTTCCACGTACATTTCATAAGAAAAAGCAGTGGTATCTCAAAGGATAAACATGAATGTCCTAATATTGAATCAGGAAGTCTTCTTTGTAAAAAAAAACTACATTCCCAAATCAAAATTTTGTAGTGACTGGTCACAATTATTTTTTTTTTTTTACTCCTACTTCCATATATGAAAAACAGGGAATACAATGGAATAGTGGATTGCACTAAGGTTAGTAGTATACAACCCTACCCTAATAGTCAAATAATATTTTTTTAATTGACCCTTATTGGGGGCTGAGCACCCCTAAAATGAAAAACCGAGAATCGGCCGTTTGTCATTATGGTATATTTTACCAATCTTTTTTTGTTAAAAATTATGTAGGAAAAGTAATAGATTAATTTATGATCAGTGCACCTCAAAAATTTAAATTATAACAGGAGTTTTGACCTTTGTTTAAAAAAAAAAAGACGACTTTGTTGCCTTTTATCACATTTTAGAAATCATCAGAAATTATATATCAACTGAAAACTTAAAATCTCAAAATTCATCATTTGAAACCCATTTTAAATTCAAACATTGCATTACCATGTAAATGGTACATCAAAATCATGTAACAAAATGTTTTCAGTCATGAATTGTAAAAATTTAGGTTTGTATCATGCACATTCAAGTCTATCTTCAAAAAGGTGAGTGACAGTTAAGGGGTTAATTTGGCTGTGATTCTCAGGTGAAAAATTGTCATTTTGACATTTCTCTACAAAACTGTGGATTGCTCAGTAAATATACATCCATGACATTTAATATTTTGACTAATATTTTAATATCTTTTTTTCAGAAAAAATATTGACAAAATCAAAGATTTGGGCTAGGGAAGTTTCTGAAATTTGGTTTATTTGACACCAAATAACCCTGTTGTATGTTTTGTTAAAGGGGAAATATGATGTTAATAAAAATAAACATTATTTGGTGTAAGGCAATGTTTATGCTGTTTAAGGTTAAAAGAAAATTATGTTCCACATAATGTACATTATTGTTGCTCCTCTATGCCCTGCCTTACTGAATATTGTTCTGAAAAGCAAGGTGTATGCTGATTGGCCAGCTATCCAGTGTGTTGTGATTGGCTGAATCAATACTGTGATGCAGTCTCCCGGCACAACGAGACAAAACCAATAAAACCCATTACAAATGAGTCATTTGTTGCATCCAGTGGGGACATAATTACTTGCTATAATAACTTATACTGCCTTTTTATGCATTGCGTTGCTTATCGTGATGTGTAAACAAAACCATGTCTGCATTTGTGATCAGAGAAACGACAAACAAGAAGTGCTACTCTACACTGCTTAAAACTTGAGTTTGAATCATCAGTGGAAAATTCTTTTAATATGTAAATGTACTTACAGGCTGAGAGTCAGAAGCGCCAGACTGTCCTTGCAAAGTTTGAAATTGCCCCACTTTAATAGATAGGTTTCTATCAACTAAATTCAAGGGAAGTAACCAGTACCACTGCATAAATGTTCTCAAGTGTGGTTTCCATTGTTTGCAGGTGAACTCAGAAGAACATGCTAATGCCGAGGGTGAGGCCACTGTGTGGACACACATCATCCCTGAAGAAATTCTGGCAAAGATCTCAGGAGGGAAGGAAGTTCCTGCAGAAAGTATCACAGTGTGGATTGATCCACTGGACGCCACTCAGGAATACACAGGTCTGGTGCAACTCTTTATTCCTAATGTAAATCCGTTGCCATTAAACTGCAACCATTTCAGGAAAGAAGCAGGTAGAAATATATCTTGGATCACATTATTTATGTAGGTTATCTATGTTCGAGTTGTATTTTTTGGTCTTGTAGTTTTATTGTGTTAGTTCTGCTGTTATAGCAGGAGGAATGGTTTTATGTTTATTCAGTGCACAGGTGCTCTACCAGGATGTAAATCCTGTTTGTGCTTTCAACAGAAAATCTCCAGAAGTATGTCACCACAATGGTGTGTGTGGCTGTGGACGGGGATCCTGTTATAGGTGTGATTCACAAACCCTTCACTGGGTACACAGGTGTGTTAATTTGAGGTTTACAGACATATTCAAAACCAGATTAAGCAGGTGGTTTTGGATCCTGGATCCAAGAGGCATTATGGGAGTGCTGTGACGTTCAGAATAATTAATGATTTGTGATTTACACGGTTCATTTTTTGCACATTTTTTGTAAATTATTGGTAACAACAAATATGTGATTCTTTGACAAGAACTACACGGTGTTTAATGATTAACATTAAAAATGTGTAATGATTAATTGTATTAACAATATTTTAACATGAGAATTTAAAATAGCTTACTATTATAATTTCTATTATGAGTTATAGTGTCTTTAATGACAATTATAATAGTAAACTATTATCTATAAGGGCAGTAATGGTCATTATAACTGACACTGTTCTGTTCTGACCTTGTTTTTTTTTTTTTTATTAATTCACACTGTGCTGCTCAAATGTACGTTCTCATCCTCAGCATGGGGTTTTGTTGGAGAGGGATCCAATGTGGTACCTCGTGCTTCCTACAACACAAACTTTCCTAAGGTGATCGTTTCACGCTCACACTCAGGCAAGGTGAAGAGCTTCGTTCAAGTGGCCTTTGGCAACAATACAGAAATTATACCAGCAGGGGGTGCAGGTACTGCATTCTGTAAATCACCCTCTTCTGAAAAAAAAATGTTTCTACCAAAAATGTACATTACCATTCAAATGACTGGGGTCAGTAAGATTTAAAGTTAACTAAAGTAACAGTAAAGGCATTTTAATGTAAAAATAATATAAATGCTGTTCTTTTAAACTTTATAAAAAAAAGTCTTAAGAAAAAAAAAAGAATCTTAAGCAACACTTAATGTTTTTTTTAACATTGAAAATAATGGTTGTTTGTTTTTTAGCATCAAGTCAACATGTTAGAATGTTGTTGTTTTTTTGTTTTTTTTTTGAAGGATCATGTGACACTGAATACGAGTAATGTCTACTGAAAATTCAGCTTTGCCATCACATGAACACATTACATTTAAAATATATATATATTATATCACATTAAAAAATAGATTTCACATTATTGCTGTTTTACTGCATTAAGATCAAATCAACACAGCCTTGGGTGAGTATAAGAGACTTCTTTAAAAATGTTCAAAAATCAACTCCAAACGTTTGACTCTTGGTAGTGTTTTAAACACTATTTTTGTTGTTGTAAAAATATAAATATCAAATATCAATACAAATATCAACAATGAATATCCATACTCATTTGCTAAAATGTACTGTATATTTATGCAACAAAATATTGTTGATGTATTTATTTTGTAATATGTTAAGGTTTTTAGCTTTTTCAAGACATTTTAAGTTATTTGTAAATTGTTGATGCAAGCAGTAAATCAAGTAAATGTCCACATTAAAAACAGAATTGACCAAATTTACTTTTTAAATACATGTTCCTGGTGCTATTGTGAATTAATTGGTGCATGTTTTACATAGTAAAAAAAAAAAAAAAAAACCTTTGAAATGGTTCAGCAATTATAATTTAATATAAATGTTTATATTTGATTAGAATTTCATATTTCTATGCTATTAATAAACATTTTAATATTTAATATAGTTTAATTTAACTTGCCCCAGCTCAAATAGTATTTATTTTATGTATATATTCCACCTCATCTTGTCACCCAAATTTTCACAATCCACTAAATTCCAAATGAATATAATTTCAAATCCTATCCTAATATAGAATATACTTATTCACAGAGATACAGAAGTTTATATTTTGTAATTCTCATGTAGACTGCATTGAGGGAAATACAACTGCAACCTTTGTGTCTTTTTTTTTTTTCCCAAAGGATATAAGGTACTAGCTCTTCTAGACCCCACTGATGAGGAACAAGATACGGCCGATATCTACATCCATGTGACGTACATCAAAAAATGGGATATCTGTGCGGGTGATGCCATCTTGAGGTCTCTTGGTGGTGAAATGACGACTCTCAAAGGAGAGCAGATTGATTACTCTGGGAAAGAGGGAAATAAGGGCGGCCTGCTGGCAAGCATTAAAACTGACCATGAGGCATTGGTGAAAAGACTTCCACCATGGGAGGAGAACAAACAATAATAAATCACTGCCCAGTCCTGTCCCTAACACTCTCATTTTCTTCAGTAACACACAGTTGTGTAGACATATGAGGAAATAAAGAAAAACTTGCAACTGATCCAACATAAGTGAAATGTGTAATTATACCTGTATGAGTCTGAAACCTGTTACAGGTTATAAACAAAGCAAGTGTGCCTTTGGAATGGTTCATTAGCTATGTATTTTGTGACACATTTATAGAATATTTAAGTGGAAATTAAGTAAAAAGTGCAGCATCAAATCATGAGGTCACCTTCATTTTAATCATTAAAGAGCAGGTCATATCGGAGGTGTAAATTTTGTCTTAACAGTGTGGGGAGGGGGGTTTTAAAGGGGACTCAAATAATACAGCTACTACTATTAGCATAGCAACTCCACCCAATTGCTACTAAAAACTAGCCCAATCACATTTCGAGGGGGGTTCCCCTGTAAAAATTCACATTCCACAGGCTAAATATCTTTACGTGATGTGACAGCAGTTTTATTGCATTAATTTTATTTATTTGAGGTGTAAATAGACAATGTAAACACACTAACTAGCGGAAGTGTTTGTGGGCAGGTCAGAGTGTTCGTATTTCACGGGTAGGCAGAGATTATGCAAATGTATTACCTTGTGACGTATATAGGTAACCGGCAGAAGATTTGAAAATATGATGACTCAATGCGGTACAGAGTCAACTCTTTATTTTGAGGGACATTGTCTTTATTTATCATGCACTTTTTTGATAAACACCTTTGCAGACTTTACATTGAAAGATAACTACGTTTGTAAATATTTCAAAAACCCATATGGACCTGCTCTTTAATATATTGAGGTGAACCAGTAGCTTTATTTTATTTTATTTCATTTCATGTTTGTTTTTTGAGAGTGTTGTTTCCAAAATTGCTGGTTTAAATGGTTTTGGGTAAAGATTTAACTGTGAATCCAGAGATAACTTGAATGACATCACTGTACATAGCACTGTTTCTCATAAATAACTAACTGTTCCCCTTGGTGACGTGTTTTCAGTTCTGTGTATCAGATCTCAATTTGTACTGTTATACCCTGATACCTGAATTGCTGTATGATTAGACTACATAGGTTTAAGCACCACATGCAAATAAAAATATATAATACAATGTTAACAACATATGTTAAGATCAAAGTCTTATTTTGTTTCTAAAGTAAAATTGGATTTAATGGAGTAGCTATCACTGGGTGAATCAATCATAACCACCATCCCCGTTCCTCAAAAAAAAAACTTTAGTTCTATATTAATATTAACATATACATATACAGTCGTGGCCAAAAGTTTTGAGAATTACATAAATATTAGTTTTCAAAAAGTTTGCTGCTAAACTGTTTTTAGATCTTTGTTTCAGTTGTTTCTGTGATGTACTGAAATATAATTACAAGCACTTCATACGTTTCAAAGGCTTTTATCGACAATTACATGACATTTATGCAAAGAGTCAGTATTTGCAGTGTTGGCCCTTCTTTTTCAGGACCTCTGCAATTCGACTGGGCATGCTCTCAATCAACTTCTGGGCCAAATCCTGACTGATAGCAACCCATTCTTTCATAATCACTTCTTGGAGTTTGTCAGAATTAGTGGGGTTTTGTTTGTCCACCCACCTCTTGAGGATTGACCACAAGTTCTCAATGGGATTAAGATCTGGGGAGTTTCCAAGCCATGGACCCAAAATTTCAACATTCTGGTCCCCGAGCCACTTAGTTATCACTTTTGCCTTATGGCATGGTGCTCCATCGTCCTGGAAAAAGCATTGTTCTTCACCAAACTGTTGTTGGATTGTTGGAAGAAGTTGCTGTTGGAGGGTGTTTTGGTACCATTCTTTATTCATGGCTGTGTTTTTGGGCAGAATTGTGAGTGAGCCCACTCCCTTGGATGAGAAGCAACCCCACACATGAATGGTGTCAGGATGCTTTACTGTTGGAATGACACAGGACTGATGGTAGCGCTTACCTTTTCTTCTCCAGAGAAGCCTTTTTCCAGATGCCCCAAACAATCGGAAAGGGGCTTCATTGGAGAATATGACTTTGTCCCAGTCCTCAGCAGTCCATTCACTATACATTCTGCAGAAGATCAATCTGTCCCTGATGTTTTTTTTTGGAGAGAAGTGGCTTCTTTGCTGCCCTTCTTGACACCAGACCATCTTCCAAAAGTCTTCGCCTCACTGTGCATGCAGATGCGTGCTCACCTGCCTGCTGCCACTTCTGAGCAAGCTCTGCACTGGTGGCACTCCGATCCCGCATCTAAATCCTCTTTAGGAGATGATCCTGGCACTTCCTGGACTTTCTTGGACGCCCTGAAGCCTTCTTTACAAGAATTGAACTTCTTTCCTTGAAGTTCTTGATGCTCCTATAAATTGTTGATTTAGGTGCAATCTTAGTAGCCACAATATCCTTGCCTGTGAAGCCATTTTTATGCAACACAATGTTTCTTTGCAGGTCACCATGGTTAACAATGGAAGAACAATGATTTCAAGTATCACCCTCCTTTTAACATGTCAAGTCTGCCATTCTAACCCAATCAGCCTGACATAATGATCTCCAGCCTTGTGCTCGTCAACATTCTCACCTGAGTTAACAAGACGATTACTGAAATGATCTCAGCAGGTCCTTTAATGACAGCAATGAAATGCAGCGGAAAGGTTTTTTTGGGATTAAGTTCATTTTCATGGCAAAGAAGGACTATGCAATTCATCTGATCACTCTTCATAACATTCTGGAGTATATGCAAATTGCTATTATAAAAACTTTTCCAATTTCCAATATGTATGTAATTCTCAAAACTTTTGGCCACGACTATACATAAATACAAATTTAAACATGCATATATATATATATATATATATATATATATATATATATATATATATATATATATATATATATATATATACACACACACACACACTAACCAACCGTGGGCCTTGCATTTGCCCTTTTAAAGATCTTGGCTGAGATTTGAGGCATGTAATTTGGCTTTACATTGATAGACATCTTCATTCTGCTTTTAATAAATTAAGGTGGCTTTATGAAGAGTGAACCTTAATTGTTTGTGGTGTAATAGCATACACAGCTGTGAACAGGGTTTATTCTAAATATATAGGTGCATCTGAGAAAAAAAAAAAATTATATCATGGAAAGGTTCTTTATTTTTTGTAAAAAAAAAAAAAAAAAAAAAACATTTCTTATATTCTAGATTCATTGCACAAAAACTGAAATATATATATACAGGTCCTTCTAAAAAATTAGCATATTGTGATAAAGTTCATTATTTTCCATAATGTAATGATAAAAATTAAACTTTCATATATTTTAGATTCATTGCACACCAACTGAAATATTTCAGGTCTTTTATTGTTTTAATACTGATGATTTTGGCATACAGCTCATGAAAACCCAAAATGCCTGTCTCAAAAAATTAGCATATTTCATCCGACCAATAAAAGAAAAGTGTTTTTAATACAAAAAAAGTCAACCTTCAAATAATTATGTTCAGTTATGCACTCAATACTTGGTCGGGAATCCTTTTGCAGAAATGAATGCTTCAATGCGGCGTGGCATGGAGGCAATCAGCCTGTGGCACTGCTGAGGTGTTATGGAGGCCCAGGATGCTTCGATAGCGGCCTTAAGCTCATCCAGAGTGTTGGGTCTTGCGTCTCTCAACTTTCTCTTCATAATATCCCACAGATTCTCTATGGGGTTCAGGTCAGGAGAGTTGGCAGGCCAATTGAGCACAGTAATACCATGGTCAGTAAACCATTTACCAGTGGTTTTGGCACTGTGAGCAGGTGCCAGGTTGTGCTGAAAAATGAAATCTTCAGCTCCATAAAGCTTTTCAGCAGATGGAAGCATGAAGTGCTCCAAAATCTCCTGATAGCTAGCAGCATTGACCCTGCCCTTGATAAAACACAGTGGACCAACACCAGCAGCTGACATGGCACCCCAGACCATCACTGACTGTGGGTACTTGACACTGGACTTCAGGTATTTTGGCATTTCCTTCTCCCCAGTCTTCCTCCAGACTCTGGCACCATGATTTCCGAATGACATGCAAAATTTGTCCAAAAGTCCAGTGCTGCTTCTCTGTAGCCCAGGTCAGGCGCTTCTGCCGCTGTTTCTGGTTCAAAAGTGGCTTGACCTGGGGAATGCGGCACATGTAGCCCATTTCCTGCACACGCCTGTGCACGGTGGCTCTGGATGTTTCTACTCCAGACTCAGTCTACTGCTTCCGTAGGTCCCCCAAGGTCTGGAATCGGTCCTTCTCCACAATCTTCCTCAGGGTCCGGTCACCTCTTCTTGTTGTGCAGCGTTTTTTGCCACACTTTTTCCTTCCCACAGACTTCCCACTGAGGTGCCTTGATACAGCACTCTGGGAACAGCCTGTTCGTTCAGAAATTTCTTTCTGTGTCTTACCCTCTCGCTTGAGGGTGTCAATGATGGCCTTCTGGTCAGCAGTCTTACCCATGATTGCGGTTTTGAGTAATGAACCAGGCTGGGAGTTTTTAAAAGCCTCAGGAATCTTTTGCAGGTGTTTAGAGTTAATTAGTTGATTCAGATGATTAGGTTAATAGCTTGTTTAGAGAACCTTTTCATGATATGCTAATTTTTTGAGATAGGAATTTTGGGTTTTCATGAGCTGTATGCCAAAATCATCAGTATTAAAACAATAAAAGACCTGAAAAATTTCAGTTGGTGTGCAATGAATCTAAAATATATGAAAGTTTAATTTTTATCATTACATTATGGAAAATAATGAACTTTATCACAATATGCTAATTTTTTGAGAAGGACCTGTATATATATATAATATTTTATCAAAGATCAATCAAGAAAAAAAAAGATTTACAAAACAGAAATGTTCAAGATCTCCAAAGCAGGTTTAATTATGCACTCAATACTTGGTTGGGACTCCTTTTTGACAAATTGCTGCTTCAATGCGGTGTGGCATGGAGCCAATCAGCCTGTGTCACTGCTGAGGTGTTATTGAAGCCCAGGTTGCTTTGATAGGAGCCTTCAGCTCCTCTGTATTGTTTGTCAGATGTTTGTCAGATGAATTCTCTGTGAGGTTCAGGTAAGGTGAGTTGGCTGGCCAATCAAGCACAGTAATATCATGGTCAGCAAACTGCTTGGAAGTGGTTTTGGCACTGTGAGCAGGTGCTAAAGTCCTGCTGCAAAAATGAATCAGTATCTCCATAAAGCTTGTCAGCAGATGGAAGCATAAAGTGCTCCAAAATCATCTCCTGGTAGATGGCTGCATTGACTTTGGCCTTGATAAAACACAATGGACAAACACCAGCCGACGTCACGGCACCCCAAATCATCACTGACTTTGGAAACTTCACACTGGACTTTGGATTCTTTGCCTCTCCAGTCTTCCTCCAGACTCCAGACCTTCATTTCCAAATGAAATGCTAAATTAACTTCTATCTAAAAAAAGGACTTTGGACCACTGAGCAACAGTCCAGTTCTTCTTGTGAAGCTCTCCCAAGTTCTTGAATCGGCTTATCCTGACAATTTTCCCAAGGCTGTGGTCATCCCTGTTGCTTGTGCCCCTTTTCCTACCACACTTGTTCGTTTCAGTAAACTTTCTATGAGTATATTTTGATACATCACTCTGTGAACAGCCAGCCCTTTCAGTAATGACCTTCTGTGGCTTACCCTCCTTGTGGAAGGTGTTGATGATTGTCTTCTGGACAACTGTCAAGTCAGTAGACTTTCCCATAATTTTGGTTGCATGTTCTAAATGAGCACAAGAGGAGTACAAACACTGCTATTGTTGGGAGACACTGCTCAGCTAACCTAGAGTTTCTCATGGTTAAATGTAGACCTTTTTATCTGCTGCAGGAATTCACTTTCACTATTATTACTGCAGTCCATATTCCACTGGATGCTAATGCCAAGCTTGCTTTGAACTAACTTCACGCGGCCATTAGTAAACAACAGACTGCTCACCCGGAGGCTGCTTTTATTGTTGCGGGAACAAAACTTTAGATCATGTTTACACAAACATTGATGGAGCTTTCATCGCGACCCCCCTCCCCACCTCGGAAAGTCTGATCACCTTCCTTTGTTTCTCACCCCTAAGAATTCACTCCTCATCAACCGTGTGAAGCCATTAGTGAGGACCATCAAAGTGTGGCCAACTGGAGTAGACTCTTTACTTCAGGACATATTTCAATACACATACTGGGGTATGTTTGCTTCTCAGGCTGCCTGTGGCTCTCACACTGACATTGATATCTATTGAGAGTGAGGAGTCACGTGCCGATTTGGGTTGATTTGGGCGGAGACTGAGCCAGTCAGCCATGACTGTAGGAGACGCTATCTGTTGCCAGGGGCAACACCTTCAGAACTCTACAGAGGCACGACTAAACATTCCAGAGCTCTTTCATTTTTGTGCATTTATTATTTCGGCGGGACAGAGAGGGATCTACGAATATGAGAAAGAAGAGGAAGAAAGTAAAGCAATGCAAAAAGATAAGGCGAAAGAAAAGGGACCTTACAGGAACAAGCTCACACCAAGCGCAAAACAGCGAAAAGCTCTCAGGCATCCAAAATATCGACCCATGCGAGCTACCTGCAGCGGAATGGCACAGAGACCTGAACCATTTTTCCTCCAAGCACATATATGGACATTGTGAATTATCTTGTTTTTGGTGTAAGTTACTACACAATGCAGGAGTTTAAGTCTTTGGAAAGTTACGAGGCTTTTTGCTGTGGCTGGGTGTAGGACTTGGCCATCTTCAAGTCTCCAGGTGATGAAAACAGCATTGTACGGGTCAAGGTTAGTTTCTTCATATCTGTTTTAGTGTGTTGTAATTACATTGCATTTAGCATACACTTCTTGACCAAAATGACAACGTAACTAACTGTGATTGTTTCGTAAACACTAGATGTTCAATGTACACAAACGTTTCCAACATGTTTTGATGTAGGCTAAAGCTGTGTATGTTTAGGTATTTAGATGTAATTTGATTTTAGCCTTATGACACATACTGTACCAGGTTGTTGGGGGCTGCAAAGTGGACAAACCAGTTCTGGGTTGACTAGGGTAGTTAAATGTGTGTTGGCAAGATGTAAATGTCCTGGTGTAGCGTATCAGACCCGAACCAGACAGATTAAAGAGTCGATCAGGACTGTGGTTGAAACACCAGCCGAATTCCTCAGAAAGGCAACAGGAGGTTGTAAATCATTCCTAGTGCCACAAGTCAGAAGTAAGATAACCAACCAATCAACTCTTTCACAGAACAGCTTTCAACATTAACACCACTAGAACAATTATTGACCATTTCAATTCGGAGAAGAGATTGTCAAATTTGGGGCAAGTAATCAAGATACAACGCAGGTCAGCACATGTAAACCCATGAGAGTAATAAACAAGATCCTTGGATTGACTTCCCCCTCACCTAGCAGAACCAGTCTGAAATTCCTAAGGGGGCCTTTTAACCTCTGGTCCCCACAGAACATCTTTTGTCAGAGAATGGCATAAGAACTGTCTTTTATTGAAGGCCGGTTTACCTAATTAATGCAGGCTAAAAATCCTTTAACGGATTGGATATTAAAAGCATATTAGTATTTTATGTGTAAGCCAGGTTAAAGAGATGGGTCTTTAATATAGATTTAAACTGCAAGAGTGTGTCTGCCTCCCGAACAATGTTAGGTAGGTTATTCCAGAGTTTATCTGCCAAATAGGAAAAGGATCTGCCGCCCGCAGTTGATTTTGATATTCTAGGTATTATCAAATTATCAAGTTTTGAGAACGTAGCGGACGTAGAGGATTATAATGTAAAAGGAGCTCATTCAAATACTGAGTTGCTAAACCATTCAGGGCTTTATAAGTAATAAACAATATTTTAAAATCTATACGATGTTTGATAGGGGGCCAGTGCAGTGTTGACAGGACTGGGCTAATATGGTCATACTTCCTGGTTCTAGTAAGAACTTTTGCTGCTGCATTTTGGACTAGCTGTAGTTTGTTTACTAAGCGTGCAGAACAACCACCCAATAAAGCATTACAATAATCTAACCTTAAGGTCATAAATGCATGGATTAGCATTTCTGCATTTGACATGGAGAGCATAGGCCATAATTTAGATATATTTTTGAGATGGAAAAATGCAGTTTTACAAGTGCTAGAAACGTGGCTTTCTAAGGAAAGATTGCGATCAAATAGCACACCTAGGTTCCTAACTGATGACGAAGAATTGACAGAGCAACCATCAAGTCTTAGACAGAGTTCTAGGTTATTACAAGCAGAGTTTTTAGGTCCTATAATTAACACCTCTGTTTTTTCAGAATTTAGCAGTAAGAAATTACTCGTCATCCAGATTTTTATATCGACTATGCATTCCATTATTTTTTCAAATTGGTGTGTTTCACCGGGCCACGAAGAAATATAGAGCTGAGTATCATCAGCAAGCTAACACCATGTTTCCTGATGATATCTCCCAAGGGTAACATATAAAGCGTGAAGAGTAGCGGCCCTAGTACTGAGCCTTGAGGTACTCCATACTGCACTTGTGATCGATATGATACATCTTCATTGACTGCTACAAACTGATGGCGGTCATATAAGTACGATTTAAACCATGCTAATGCACTTCCATTAATGCCAACAAAGTGTTCAAGTCTATGCAAAAGAATGTTGTGGTCAATTGTGTCAAACGCAGCACTAAGATTCAATAAAACTAATAGAGAGATACACCCACGATCAGATGATAAAAGCAGATCATTTGTAACTCTAAGGAGAGCAGTCTCAGTACTTTCCTGACTGGAAATCCTCACATATACAATTTTTCTCTAAGAACGAATATAATTGTGAGGATACCACCTCTTCTAGTATCTTGGAAAGAAAAGGGAGATTCGAGATTGGTCTATAATTAACTAGTTCTTTGGGGTCAAATGCAGAGACACTATTAAATGCACAGACACTATTTAACTGAACAGAGATGACATAACTGAATCCAATGATGAACTGCCTTTAACTATCATTTTTGCATTATTGACACTGTTTTCCTAATGAATGTTGTTCAGTTGCTTTGACGCAATATATTTTGTTTAAAGCGCTATATAAATAAAGGTGACTTTGACTTTGACTTTGATTTGTGTTTTTTTTGATGAGAGGCTTAATAACAGCCAGTTTGAAGGTTTTGGGTACATATCCTAATGACAATGAGGAATTAATAATAGTCAGAAGAGGATCTATGACTTCAGGAACCACCTCTTTTAGGAGCTTAGATGGTATAGGGTCTAACATACATGTTGTTGGTTTAGATGATTTAACAAGTTTATACAATTCTTCCTCTCCTATAGTAGAGAATGAGTGGAACTGTTCCTCAGGGGGTCTATAGTGCACTGTCTGATGCGATACTGTAGCTGACGGCTGAATGGTTGCAATTTTATCTCTAATAGTATCGAATTTAGAAGTAAAGTAGTTCAAGTCATGTTGGGAAATGTCAACACTTGTTGAGGCTTTATTTTTCGTTAATTTAGCCACTGTATTGAATAAATACCTGGGGTTATGTTTGTTTTCTTCTAAAAGAGAAGAAAAGTAATCGGATCTAGCAGTTTTTAATGCTTTTCTGTAGGATAGGTTACTTTCCCACCAAGCAATACGAAATACCTCTAGTTTTGTTTTCCTCCAGCTGCGCTCCATTTTTCGGGCTGCCCTCTTTAGGGTGCGAGTATGCTCATTATACCATGGTGTCAAACTGTTTTCCTTAACCTTCCTTAAGCGTAAAGGAGCAACTGTATTTAAAGTGCTAGAAAAGAGAGAGTCCATAGTTTCTGTTACATTTTTGTAACTGTCCATAGTTTCTGTTACACAATTGCTGTTGATCTTCTCCAAACTGATTTGTTGTCTGTTTGTTTTCTTACTGACTATTATTGGAGCAATATCATCAATAACATTCTTAACTTTTGAGTTGAAGGAATCAAGGAGAATATCAACAGAGTCTGCAGAAATGCTTGGTGTTAAAGATATAGCCTCCATAAATAGTACACTTGTGTTCTCGTTAATGCATCTCCTTCTTACAGAAACCGGTCTAGATTCATTTGTAGCAGAGATCAAAATATCAAAGAAAATACAGAAGTGATCAGATAGTGCTATGTCCTTAATAACAATGGATGAAATGTTTAGAACCCTACTGATGATTAAAGCTAGAGTGTGTCCACCTTTGGGTGTGGGTCCATGCACATACTGAGTCAAGTCAAAAGTGTTTAGAACCATTATCATTAGGGCCCGAGCACCGATGGTGTGAGGACCCTCTTGGAATTGCTCCGTTTATTATTATTATTATTATTATTATTATTAGGGCCCGAGCACCGATGGTGTGAGGACCCTCTTGGAATTGCTCCGTTTATTATTATTATTATTATTATTAGGGCCCGAGCACCGATGGTGTGAGGACCCTCTTGGAATTGCTCCGTTTATTATTATTATTGTTATTATTATTATTATTCTTCTCTAAGATGAATCGCAATTTTGAGAGCCTAAACATGCTCAAAGTCATGAAACTTTGCACACACCTCAGAACTGGCGAAAATTTACGTCTGATATGGGTTTCAGAAGTGGGTGTGGCAAAATGGCTCGACAGCGCCACCTATACACGTTCAACGGTGTGCGCCTCGAGCTACGTTTCACGTACATGTATGAAAATTGGTATACACATGTATCTCTCCAATACCTACAAAAAAGTCTCTTGGAGCAAAATCCGAAACCCAACAGGAAGTCGGTTATTTTTAATTTTATGAGCAAATTTTGTGTCATTTTTGTCATTTCCATGCGTTGTATTTTAACGAACTCCTCCTAGAGATTAATTCAGATCAACACCAAAGTTGGTATGCCTAATCTAAAGGCCTTTGCGATGTTAAATTGCGAAGATTTTGAGTTTTCGTTAAAGGGCGTGTCCGTGGCGGCCTGGCGAATTTCGATGATTCGCCATGAAAAATGAAGTTGCTATAACTCAGACATACAATGTCCAATCTGCCCCAAACTTCACATGTTTGATGAGACTCCGAACCTGAAAAGATTGACATGCCCATATTCAGTTATAGTCATAGCGCCACCTATAGGCAACAGGAAGTGACATATTTTACACTTCGACAGACTACTCCTAGAAATCTTTTGACATCAATGTCTTTTTTATAGTCAGTATAATCTAAAGGCCTGTGCAATGTTAAATTGTGAAGATCTTGAGTTTTCGTTAAGGGGCGTGTCCATGGCGCCGTGACAAAATTCAAAGTCTCGCCATGGGAATAAAAGATGTTATAACTCAGGCATAAAATGTCCGATCTTCCCCAAACTTCACATGTGTGATAAAAGTCCTGGCCTGAACAGATCTGACGGCCAATATTCCATCGGGTGTGGCAAAATGGCTCGATAGCGCCACCTATACACTTTCAACGGAGTGCACCTCGAGCTATGTTTCACGTACATGTACAAAAATTGGTACACACATGTAACACACCAATACCTACAAAAAAGTATCTTGGTACGAAATCCTAATCCCAACAGGAAGTCGATTATTTAGAATTTTCCCTGCAAAATTGGTGTTGTTTTTGCCATTTTCAGGGGTTGTACTTTAACGAACTCCTCCTAGAGATTTATTCAGATGAACACCAAACTTGGTCAGTGTAATCTAAAGCCCTTTGCGATGTTAAATTGCGAAGGACTTGAGGTTTCGTTAAAGGGCGTGTCCATGGTGGCCTGACAAATTTCGATGTTTCGCCATGAAAAAGGAAGTTGCTGTAACTCAGACATACAATGTCCAATCTGCCCCAAACTTCACATGTTGGATAAGACTCTTGACCTGAACAGATCTACATGCCAATATTCAGTTATAGTCATAGCGCCACCTATTGGCAACAGGAAATGAAATATTTTACACTTCGACAAACTACTCCTAGAAATTTTATGACATCAATGTTATTTTTGTGGTCAGTCTAATCTAAAGACCTGTGTGATGTTTAGTTGTGAAGATCTTGAGTTTTCGTTAAAAGGCGTGTCCATGGCGCCGTGACGAAGTTCGATGTGTCGCCATGGGAATAAAAGTTGTTATAACTCAGGCATAAAATGTCCGATCTTGCCCAAACTTCACATGTGTGATAAGGGTCCTGGCCTGAACAGATCTGAAGGCCAATATTCCATTGGGTGTTGCAAAATGGCTCGATAGCGCCACCTATACACTTTCAACTGAGTGCATATACACTTTCAACGGAGTGCGCCTCAAGCTATGTTTCACGTACATGTACAAAAATCGGTACACACATGTAACACACCAATATCTACGAAAAAGTCTCTTGGTACGAAATCCGAATCCAAATAGGAAGTCAGTTATTTAGAATGTTCTCTGCAAAATTGGTGTTGTTTTTGGCATTTTCAGGGGTTGTACTTTAACGAAATCCTCCTAGAGATTTATTCAGATCAACATCAAACTTGGTCAGTTAAATTTAAAGGCCTTTGCGAAGTTAAATTGGGAAGATCTTGAGATTTCGTTAAAGGGAGTGTCCATGGCGGCCTGCCAAATTTCGATGTTTCGCCATTAAAAAGGAAGTTGCTGTAACTCAGACATACAATGTCCAATCTGCCCCAAACTTTGCATGTTAGATAAGACTTCTGCCCTTAACAGATCTACATGCCCATATTCAATTATAGTCATAGCGCCACCTGCTGGCAACAGGAAGTGACATATTTTACGCTGAGACAAACTACTCCTAGAGATTTTTTGACATTAATGTATTTTTGTGGTCAGTCTAATCTAAAGGCCTGTGTAATGTTAAATTGTGGCAATCTTGAGTTTTTGTTAAAGAGCGTGTCCATGGCAAAAATGACAAAATTGTATGTCTCGCCACAGCAAGAGAAGTTGTTGTAACTCAGGCATAAAATGTTTGATCTTCCCCAAACTTCACATGTTCGATAAGAGTGCAGCCCTGAACACATCTGAAGGCCAATATTCCATTATAATGATAGCGCCAACTGCTGGCAACAGGAAGATTGGAACATATATGGAATAAACATTGATATATTCTACTTAAATTTATGAGTTTAAATGCATATTTCTCACCGTTCACCTATTTACTAAAGCCACTCGCTGCCGGTGAGACCGGGTGCGAGGGCCCGTTCATCGCTGCTTGCAGCTTTAATTTCTTTTGTTGTTTTGTTTTCTGCATTGTCTATGTGAATATTAAAATCCCCTGCAACAGCAAAACAGTCAAACTCTGAGGAAATCATTGATAACATTCCTGTGACCTCTTCAACAAAGGCTGGAGAGTATTTTGGAGGCCTGTAAATAATAATAAACAATGCGTGTAGCACCTTTCAGCACAATCCCTAGATATTCAAAAGACAAGTACTGACCAAATGACACTTGCTTGTCTATAAATGCATCTTTAAATAGAGCAGCTACACCTCCACCTCTCCTAGCAGTCCTGCAGACAGTCATGTAAGTGAAGTTAGGAGGGGCTGCTTCATTGAGGATTGTTGCATTGGAGGTGTCTTCTAGCCATGTTTCGTTCAGAAACATAAAATCCAGATTGTTTGTGGTTATAAAGTCATTGATTAGAAATTATTTGTTTTTTTAGTGAGCGAATGTTTTAACCCCTGTGCATTGTTCAAATTTACTACCCTTTCGTTATGTTCTGGATGAAAACATCCACTCAATTAAACTGCTGTAAAAATGTGTCAGATTCATATGTTTTCTCAATTTTTTTGCATAAATCTGTTAATCAACTTCAGTCCTGATCAAAACTACCAATTTTTTTTTTTAATGCTAGATTTTAACTCTTTAATTGCCAAGTTCATAAATGATGTCACTGATTTGGGGGGAAAAACACACAAAATGACTTATTTTCAATATAAAAGTAATTGTGGCTGGATTTTTTTTTTTAGTTTTTATAACAGTCTTGGGCATGTCAAAGATTAGTAGCAACATTGGCTTCGATGCATTTTTAGTTTTTGTGCAGCATTAGATTTAAAATTTTTCTCCCTAATTTGTTGTTGGTGGCTGTTTTTGCCCCATTGACTTCCATTATAATGACATTTTTTGATTGCAAAGCCATGACAACATATAATCATGCATTCTTGATTGTTTGTGGTTTTCCCTTTTGGGAAGAGGTAACATTTTTTATTTTTACAGTTGATCACTGGGTCACTAGGGACCATTAACCCTTTAGATAGGCCTGTGCAAAAAAAGGCTTAGTTTCTGGCTTGTATATGGAGTTATATGGAGTATAACAGCAAATTATAGTGTTTGTGTGTGTGTGAGATTCTTGTTTGTTGGTGGGTTCCCTGTTGGGAAGAGGTAAAATTTTGTTATTTTTACAGTTGATCACTAGGTGGGACCATTAACCCTTTAGATAGGCCTGTGCAAAAAAAGAGCTTAGTTTCTGACTTGTATATGAAGCTATATGTAGTATAACAGCATATTATATTGTGTGTGTATGTGTGTGTGTGTGTGAGAAAGAAAGAGAGAGAGAGTGTGTGAGAGAGACCTTTGCGCACTTACCTTGATGTATTTGAGAAAATCAAAATGTACACCTCAGCTCTCAGAACTACATGGAGTAAAAAAAGTGTATTTCTGCACCTGCTGCCTTTTGATGGTGGTGATAAGTATAGACTAAACAAAAGCATAGTACGTGGATTTAAACACTTGCATGCCATCGTGCTGGTCATTTAATGGTGAGAAGAGCAGCAAACAACACAAGAAAGGGCTTGACTTGTACTGAAGTTTTAGAAATGATTATGCAGCTTGACCCCTCCAGCGAGCTGCAGCTTATTTGAAGTTGGTATTGCATTTTGGTTCATAATACATTGTTCATAAATTTGATGCAAAGTTGATTTTTTTACAGGATTTTAAGGTTTTAAACTGGCTTTACCATCAAGAAAAGATGAGCATTTCACACATAGACCATCCATACTTTTCACCATCAAAAGGCAGCAGGTGCATAAACACACTTATTTTTTTATTGTTTACTCCATGAAGTTCTGAGAGCATGAGGTGCATATTTGGGTTTTTTCAGATGCATCAAGGTAAGTGAACAAAGGTCTCTCTCACACCCTCTCTCTCTCTCTCTCTCTCTCTCTCCCTCTCTCTCTCTCTCTCTCCCCCTCTCTCTTACACACACACACACACACACACACACAAACACTATAATTTGCTAAAGGGTTAATGGTCTAAAGGGTTAATGGTCCCACCTAGTGATCAACTGTAAAAAAATAACAAATGTTACCTCTTCCCAACAGGGAACACCACCAACAATCAAGAATCTCACACACACACAAACACTATAATTTGCTGTTATACTCCATATACCTCCATATACAAGCCAGAAACTAAGCCTTTTTTTGCACAGGCCTATCTAAAGGGTTAATGGTCCCACCTAGTGATCAACTGTAAAAATAACAAATTTTTACCTCTTACCAAAAGGGAAAACAACAAACAATCAAGAATGCATGATTATATGGTGTCATGGCTTTGCAATCCAAAAATGTCATTATAATGGAAGACAATGGGGCAAAAACAGCCACCAACAACAAATGAGGGAGAAAAAATTTAAATCTAATGCTGCACAAAAACTAACAACGCATCAAAGCCAATCTTGTTACTAATCTTTGCAACCCCAAGACTGTGATAAAAGGTAAAAAAAATATCCAGTCCACAATCACTTTTTAAATTGAAAATATGTAATTTTGTGGGGGTTTTCCCAAATCAGTGACATCATTTATGAACTTGGTAATTAAAGAGTTAAAATCTTGGGAGAGAAAAAGCTTTGTGTTGCAAACTCGTGAGCTAAGTGAAAGTCATACTGGTGTTAACATAGCTCACGTGTTGAGAAATGCACTGAGTGAGTGGGAGCTAACGAGGCCACAAACAACCATTGCTTGTGTCACAGACAACGCGAGCAACATGGAAATTGCTGTGAGAGAGAGCGGTCTCCACCCTGGTGGTCAGGGCGACACAGTCAGCATTTTTCAGATACTCTTTCACGCTTTGTTTGGTTTCATTGTAAATTTCCGGGATTACCTTCTCTGAAAAATGTCCTCGACATGGCATCTTAAACTTGGGCTCCAGCACATTGAACATTTGGATGAATTTTCTGTTCTCTACCATGTTAAATGGAGCCATATAGTCTGCTATGAATTCGCCAATGAGCCTGGTTATCTGTTTGGCACGCAGACTTGACGGAGGTAGAGTTGGTGTCAGTGCTTGTTTCATGGTCAGCTGTCCCTTCGGTAGGCTCGTTTTCTCCGGGGCCGTCTTTACATTTTTATGGTGACGTTGAAGGTGGTGGTTCATGTTTGATGTGTTGGATGTGGTGTACGGAATGACAGCATGGCATAGCTTACACAGTCTTAGTCTTGTCAGTTACTCTATTGCCGTCTTTGTCTTTTTTAATTAGAAAGCCAAAATAATGCCAGACTTATGACTTGTATCGAGGAGGAGCGTCCTCAATTTCGACCTCATTTGACTCCATGGTCGGCTGTTTGGGGGCCTAATATTTGTTAGCTCGCTGCAGTGTTGTTGTTGCAACATGCGCTGTCTTGACGTGATGACGTACCGCACCGTTTTGTTTGTTTGTTTATTTTATTTGAACATGTAAATAAAATATAAAAAAAATAAAAATAAAAATGTATATACATACAGACATGTATACATATATAAAATTAAAATAACAGCCAAATTAAGTCCGTTCCCCGGATATAATTTTTTTTTCATTTAGTTTTTTTACCCTGCTTGATCAGCAGATGGTGCTGCCAGCCTGCCACCATAGACTGCATGTCTGCCCCATATACATACACACACATATAATACACTAAATTATTTATATATACTACGCAAATCATGCAGCAGTGCCATCTATCTTTATTTCGCAATCCATTTTTTTCGACCTCGATGCGTTTCGTCACGTTTTGTATCGCGATATTTTGTCAAACGATATTTCCTCCCATCCCTAGACCCGACACATATCACTATGTGCTGCTATCAGTTGTTTTTGGTTCACCTTCAGCAGATAGAGGGTTTGGGCCCTGGCGTTGTGGCAGCGGTCGGAGAGCTCTCACAGGAGCAGGGTCCACAGGCTTTGTTGGTTGCGGGGCCCGTCAGTTTTTTTGTTGATATCTGTGGGCTTGCAGCAAATGAGTGAGAAAGTTTAGTCCCAGCATACACCAATTCCTCCATTTTCTGTGAAAAGCACAGAAGTGGAGATGCTGGAGAGAGGGAAATGTGTCTGGTGGGATGGGCTGTGTCTCTGGAGTTTCCGGTGGCTGTGATATGTTGTCCTGGCTTCCCTGGCTGTTTTCCAGAAAGTCATCCTTGGGTGCTGAATCTTGTAGCTGTTTTGATACATCACAGTCTGTCTGTGAGGAGCTCTGTGGGCTGGGCTCAGCCGGGATGGTGTCCATCAGCAGTGCTTGTTTTGGCTGCGTGGTGTTATCAGTGTCCTTCTGGGATATGTCAAACACATGATTACTCAGACCCAGTGTTTGTGTGCTGAATGGATTGACACACACGGCTGAAGGATGTCGGAGGGGAAAGTAGATATAGTCCTTAAGCTTCTGGAGTCGATTAACGCGGATACACGTTTTGAGTCATTTTCTCCTGATAACCCCGAAAAGAAGTTAAATTGCACTTTCAGTTTTAATCATACAGATAAGAGCAATACATCAATCGAATCTGTAAAGGGTCTACTTTTTTCATACAGACATAATAACAACAAAACTTTGTGCACTTATAAAATAAAGATAACAAACAAGGTGTGCTGTCTGTTTTTTTGTAGAAAATAAGATTGTTAAAAGGATTTCTGAAGGATTGTGTGACTGGAGTAAGGATGCCAAAATATGTGTTTGAAATTCAGCTTTGATTGTTCTAATAAACTGTTTAACTGCTCCCCCAAGTGGATATTAAATTATGTTGTGGGATAATTAAATATATTCTTAATAAACTACAAACATAAAATTATATACATTTATTTTGTTCTCACATTCTTTCTTGTAACACCTCCCTCTCAGTGGCACAGCTGACTGAGAGGCTCATTATGCAGCTCATTTTGCAGGCCTTTGTCTATGGAAGCATATGAGTAGCAATATTCAATTTGGGATGTAATGTGCAAAATTACAATGCAATGACAATGCATTTCTGTATTTACATTTACATTTTCCAATACATTTGTGCAACGTTTGGTGCAAAATGAAAATTAAATTACATAATTTTCATTTGCCATTTCATACACCAGTTTTAATATGTAAAATGAATACTAATTTTAACGCTTTATAAGTTGCAAAATTAAAATTAAAATGTATTACAGAAATGATTAGATATGTCTAACATGTTCAAGCAAAAAATGTGGCAAAATTAGTATTTAAATGCTATTTTTCTTAAATGCATTAACACTCACAGTCAAGACACTTACGATTGCATTTTCATTCAATGTCCTGCAATGAATGTAGCAAAATTCAATGTGCACATTGAAAATGCATTCCGAAGGTCAAGAGACTCAAATCTCAAGAAGACGATTCAAGTGAGAGAACATGGACAAGACAGTTGGCCCGTGTATGTTTTGATCATTTCGGTTTAAGGCTTCAATATTTCATTCGCACTTGTGGGCGGAGCTGAAACGCTGCTTTCATCTGATTGGTCGAATCGCTCCACCTTCAGCTTGGTCTTTTCATTCTTTCAGGCAGAATAAGAGTCAGTGCGAGTGAAGCACTGTAATGTATGAAACTACACTCACTGTTAATAAGCCTTTCGCCGGCCCCTCCCCAAAAACGGCCATTGTCCAATCACACATCATAGCAACCGTTACTATGTGAGGCAGTTCCGACAAACTTTGACTCCAAGCAAGATGGTGAAGCGGTGCGCCCACAGCGTTTGTAAATCAGACACTAGAATAGAGCTGTAATCGGGTCTTAAAAGTTAGGCCCGACAGGACCCGAGCCCGACAGATTTCGGCCCGAGCCAGACAAGTACATTTTGATTTGACAGCTTTTTAAAAGCCCGAACCCGTTTACAGCCCGACATTATTCAAATGTACGTACGCACACAGCTCTTTTGCCTTTTGTCAAGAAGAGTCATTTATACATGTTTTAACATAATTTATACATGACTAACGTAATAGGCCACTTGGAAGTTTGAACAAAGAAATAAAATGAGTCCTCTGTGACATCGTAACATCTCAGAACTCTAAATAGCCCTAGGTATAGACTCATTTAGCCTATAAATAGGCCATCGCACCAATAAAAACGAGTCTTTCTTAAAAATTTTAATTAAGATAAATTCTAAATTAAGATGGGTATTTGGCAATAACGAAATTAATTAAGATAAAGACTCTGCCTTATTTGCTTTGCGATAGCATCTGAAATTTAATAAAAGAATAATGCCAACATTAGCCTATATAGGCTAGCCTATATGTCTACATTATGCATTTAAGACTCAATTAGTATTTAGTTATCATTTTTAAAACCTCGCAATAGAAAATAATAGACCATAACATATGAAAGAGAACTTTCCCGGCAGTGCAAGAGCATGACTGGTACACAAGGCTGTGCTGGTTGCATTTGAGGTAACGTTACAGGTCATGGTGTTTCTTAGATTTCGCTTTTTTTCCCTCCACGGCATACTGTAACCCCTTTTGCCTCGATCTGGAGGACCGCGAGGAGGTATTACTCCATAAAAGGTCACTGACACGCACGGGTATACCTCTTCCCGTCATGGCAATCTGTTGCGCTGGTCGTGTTTGACCATTTGTTTGTCGGAAGTAGCAACAGTAACTAAGGGGGGCAGGGCTCGGCAAAAGGCTAATTAGCATAATATTTGAATCAGATGTAGCTGGGCACATAATTCATGCTGCTGCGACTTGCAAGAGACCCGGTTAAATTATTTCTAGGTTGTATATACTGTATTGTATAAATATTGTCCCACTGATAAAAACAGTGCAAATAGTTGTCTATTTGGATAACAACTGTCTCCTTGGATAACAGTGAAGTGGAAATAAATATAGTTAAATTTATGAAATAAAATTAAATAGGATTTTTTGGGAAGGTAAGTCTGGCCAGTTAAATTAAATTATTTCTAGGTTATAGTATTGTATAAATATTGTCCCACTGATAAAAACAGTGCAAATAGTTCAATCTCCTTGGATAACAGTGAAGTGGAAATAAATATAGTTAAATTTATGAAATAAAATTAAATAGGATTTTTTTGGGAAGGTAAGTCTGGCCAGTTATACAGCAACGCGAGTCAGGCGAGTCTGAAGATCTGAGCTGAATTTGGTGAAACATTAAAGTTCTAGTCTGTGTCAATTACTCTCATAATAAATAATAATAATAATGTTACCCGTATTTTTCGGTATAAGTTGCATCAGTCCAAAAATACATCATGACGAGGAAAAAAACATATATAAGTCGCACTGAACTATAAGTCTCATTTATTCAGAACCAAGAGAAAACATTACCGTCTACAGCCGCGAGAGGGCGCTTTGGGGTAGGCTACAGGAGCACTGAGCAGCACAGAGCTAATTTTACTATTTTTATTTAGAAATGTAACTATATTAATTTTTAAAATTATTTATTAATGTCACACACACATACCTAGTGCCTTATGACTTAAAATATGAAAGTGGTAAATGTAACAGACATGGAACTGTTCAGCCTATTATTGATTTTTATTTCCACTTCACTTTTATCCAAAGAGAGAGAACTATTTGCACTGTATTTATCAGTGGGACAATATTCATACAATACTACAACCTAGAAATAATTTGCAGGTCTCAGCAGCACGAATTATGTGCCCAGCTACATCTGATTCAAATATTATGCTACTTAAATGTGAGCGGTGGTTTCAGACATTACAGTGCTTCACTCGCACTGACTCTTATTCTGCCTGAAAGAATGAAAAGACCAAGCTGAAGGTGGAGCGATTCGACCAATCAGATGAAAGCAGCGTTTCAGCTCCACCCACAAGTGCGAATGAAATATTGAAGCCATAAACCGAAATAATCAAAATGTACATGGACCAACTGTCTTGTCCAAGTTCTCTCACTTGAATCCTCTAATTGAGATTTGAGTCTCTTGACCTTCTGCAAGCCCCACCTTGTTCACGCAGTGATTGACATGGCACGAGGGGGCGGAGACGTGATCGGCTCGGAATGCATTTTCAATGTGCACATTGAATTTTGCTACATTCATTGCAGGACACTGAATGAAAATGCAATCGTAAGTCTTGACTGTGAGTGTTAATGCATTTAAGAAAAATAGCATTTAAATGATAATTTTGCCACAGTTTTTGCTTGAACATGTTAGACATCTAATCATTTCTGTAATACATTTTCATTTTGCAACTTATAAAGCATTAAAATTAGTATTCATTTTACATATTAAAACTGGTGTATGAAATGGCAAATGAAAATTATGTAATTTAATTTTCATTTTCATTTTGCACCAAACGTTGCACAAATGTATTGGAAAATGTAAATGTAAATACAGAAATGCATTGTCATTTTACATATCGCATTGTCATTTTGCATATTACATCCCAAATTGAATATTGCTACCCATATGCTTCCATATTTGTCTTCTCAGGTGTAAATCACAATGATATTCATGATAGTTAACGCCTACTCGCATATGACTTTTACCAACAAAAAGTGTCTTAGAAAATTTAAATCAATATATTGTTTTCTGTGAGTGAGTAAACAAGATGATTTTCACATAATTTAGAAAGAAAAATTCTAGGCTACAAGCTCCAGTTCTCAAAAATCCCGGGAACCAATGTTCTGTATGTGTTTTATTTAACATTTTTAGTTTTTCACTAACCACGCATAACTTTTTTTCTCTAAAATACAATCATGTACATGCTGCTCACATATTATTATAGCCCAGTTTGAGCTGATTACAGTGAGATTAGACTTTAGCCATTTAGATATTTATAAGAAACTGAAAAAAGCACAAATGTCAGGGCATGACAAAACTTCTCCAGGCCCCAAAATTACCCTTAGACTCCAGAGGGTTAAACACTCTAGCACCAAGTTTGTTTGGGTGGAGGCTATCCGGTTTAACCTGTTAGCCAGCACCCCCCATTATGGGACTCACAGCTGAAAGTGCTCTACCTAACTTATAATTGTAACAATTTCCTACTTCAGTGTGTTACAAACATAATTTTGGTGTCTTTGGAAAGAAGACCCTTTGGGCTTTACTTTTTATCAACCAGATTTGATAATGCTCAAAAATATAAAAAGTTATAGACACTGAAGTGCATTGAATTTTTTTTTACCACACTTAAAACATTTTTTTTTAGATATAAAAATACATGAAATGAGTCCTGGAGCAATCTAGAAAAGTAATGGGTAGATTATCATGAGAAATGAGACTCCTGCAAATATTTTTGAGACTATGTCTAGACCCATCACCCCCCAAATATACAAAAATATATTTCCCAATAGTTTTGAAGGCTTCTACAAACTATTTAGTCAGTAAACATACCACTGCATAGTTTTTTTTTTTCAATTATAAAACACTAGACAGAAACTTAGACATCATATAAGTGATTTATTTGAGCAATAGAAAAATACAATAAGAATAATCTGAGTAAGAAAAATAAGAATATTAAGAAAAATAAAAAAAGATTTAACTTTGTTTGCCAATTACAGAAAATCCTGAGATTGCTAGAAATGCATCATTTACAATGAATTACGATGCAAATAAGTGCTGATGTGCTGATGGCCACTTATACAGATGGTAATAACACACATGCGCCATATAGTAAATAATCCACTCTCTCTATTCATATAGACGCGTTCACTTTAATAACCATGATCATACAATAATAGCGAGCTGATTTGGGCTGATTTTGCACTCAAACAGATGGTAATCATGCAGATACATTCACATTCAACATAAAACACACTCTCACATATATAAAAACTGTTGAAAAATAAAAAACAAAAAAAAGGCGATTGCTATAAGTTCCGCCTCCATCAGCTGACAGGTGTGTCAGAGCGCGTCACGAGGGAGCGCCAAAATTCAAATATACTATCTTTCACCTATTTTTCATTCATTCATTTTTCCGGTGGATCCTCTCATTCTGTTTGTGACACTGTACACTGCAAAACCATGCCGTTTCTTAACTACAAAGACGCAGTTTCTGACCGTGACTTATTCCATAACGGACACAAACGGTTCTGTCGCTGAAGAACTGAAACGTAAACAAAGGAATTATGATCCATATTACAACATTATTGCTTCGTTGGACTAAACGTGCTTCATGAGATGTCATTCAGTGGACCCTTACCTTTCCAACTAAACTGGGATTTACAGCTGTGGATGTGTTTATGACTCGTTATTACGACAGATCTGGTATGTACAGCATTTCCATTGCTCATGTTTTTATGTGTACTGCTTACACAAATGTAGCAAATACAGTCTTTATAAGATTTCCATTGAAAAACAGCGATCTGTTGTCGATGCTTGAGGCTTAGATCTTTATAATGATACATAGATTGTCAAGATTAAATTTGTCCCGTTTCATTTAATCTATTAATAACAATATTAATAAACACTGACACGTGCGAGTTTAGGGGCTTTCAGGACGAGGGCGTTGGGGTGCTGGCTAAGAGGTTAAAAAATTTGTCTATGGCCCCAGAAAAGATTGAAGTTGTCAATGAAATTCACTCCTTTTATATTACAAGATCTTTGTAGCCATGTGTTCAGCCCAAGCAACCGTGAAAACATATTTGATTTACATATTCCTTGTTCATATCACAGAGTTGTTGTAGTCCTGCTACGGATGTTTCTGATAATAGAGTCACCCACTATCAGAGTCCTGGGCTCGGCTGCGTTCTGAGGTGAATGCCGCTGTCTGCTCGTCCTTGAGCCCCTGTTAGTAGCGATGTTAGCTGCTGGCTGATCTGATCCATGTTTAATCACATTTGGGGATTCCTCACCCACATTCATTAATGCTTCAAATCTGTTTTCAAGATGTATAGGGGGTGGTAGAATGCCAGTATTTACAAGCCTTGTCATAGTCCTATCTGGGGTAGAGGAAGCTACGGCAGCAATACGAGAAACTCGTGACAATCTGATGTCTCGTGTTCCTTTGGGTCTCGCTCCCTGTTTGTGCCATCGATTAGTGTGGCGATCAGTTTCGGCTTGTTCCTCTACACTTGGTATAAACTGTTGAGATTCAGAAGATTCATGGGACTGACCGGCTGTATGCTGAGGGGGTCCATGATGACAGTCTGCTGAGTGTTCCGCCTGTTTTGGAAGTCCAGCAAGTAACTTTGTTTCAAGAATCACAATCCTTTGTAGAAGTTTGCAGCAGTTTATGCAACCAGTAGATCCAACAGGAGGCATTTTCTCTCTCTTCTGTTTGAATGTAGGCTGTTGTTATCCCGTCTCTGGAATGTAAGTTTTCTTTTTGTAGTATTAATCCAGTCCCAAAGAGTTTTTAGTTTTAGCGTTTGTGCCAAAAATCTGTTGTTTGAGCACTGTGCTGAGAAAAGTACAGAAATAAGAAGCAAAGCGCAGAGCAGTAAGCTAGAACGTCCGAACGGTAGCAAAGCTGGAAGCACGCCAGTTAATGAATGCTAACACGCTGCAGGTGCGCTGCACTCTCAGATTTAGAATAAAAGTGAACAATCAAATTAATCAGATTAGATTGATAGATAATATCAGAAATATGGTGGGAAATAAGTTATATTTTATCACTTTAAACAACAGAGAGTAATAGTAAGATAGAGATTATACAGAAAAACAAAGCTACATGGAGATACAATCACAAATTAGCAGCAAGGCAAGCAGGAAGCAGGAATAACACTGTCCAACAGTGACATCCACAGGTAGGGGTAGGTGTTTCTCCTCCCTGTTCTTGACTTTTATAATTTATACAGATATCTGTTATTTATGCCAATAAAATAAATGACAACCACATTAGAATAAGATATTACCTTATTTATTACTTATATTAGCACTTCATCATTAAATCAAGTATATACACAAGTATATATATATATACATACAACACACAGTGTTGGGGAAAGTTACTTTTAAAGTAATGCATTACAATATTGTGTTACTCCCTTAAAAAGTAACTTATTACGTTACTTATTTACTTTTTATGAAAAGTAATGCATTACATTCCTTTTGCATTACTTTTACGTTACTTTTTAAATATGAGCAGGGCTTGATTGTTTTTAACACAAGTTATATTTATAGGAAATGTAAAATCCCTTCAATACCAAAAAGTGTACTGAATAAACCTCAGGCTAAAGGAAAAGTAAATTATGGGAAAAATATGGGAAAGTCTACTGACTTGACAGTTGTCCAGAAGACAATCATCAACACTCTCCACAAGGAGGGTGAGCCACATATACAATATATATGTTCATGAGGTAGATTGCCTGGGGGAAGAAACTTTTCTTGTGCCTGGCTGTCCTGGTATTTGGTCAGATGGCAAAAGTACAAAAAGGGGATAACTTGGATGTGAGGGATCTAGAGCGATTTTCTGAGCCCCTTTCCTCACTCTGGGTGTATACAGTTGTTAAAGGGTGGGCAGGGGAGCACCAGTAAAGCTTTCAGCAGTCCGAACCATTCTCTGTAGTCTTCTCATGTCTGATTTTGTAGCTGAACAAAACCAGACGGTTATTGAAGTGCTCAGGACAGACTCAGTGATGGCTGAGTAGAACTTTTTCAGCAGTTCCTGTGGCAGGTTACTTCCTCAGCTGGCGAAGGAACTACAACCTTTGTTGGGCCTTTTTAATGGTGTTAAAATGTTATGTTATGTTATGTCGTTGTCCCACTTCAGGTCCTGAGAGATGGTGGTTACCAGGAATCTGAATGACTCCACTACCACTAGAGTTCTGTCTATGATGGTGAATGGGGGGAGTGCAGAGGTGTTTCTCCTGAAGTCCACCATCATCTCCACTGTTTTGAGCATGTTCAGCTCCAGGTTGTTAAGACAGCCAGCTGCTCAACCTCTTGTCTGTAAGCAGACTCATCACCGTCCTGGGTGAGACAGATGACTGTAGTGTCGCCTGCAAACTTCAGGAGATTTACAGAGGGTTGTTTAGAGGTGTAGTCGTTGGTGTAAGGGAGAAGAGCAGTGGGGAGAGAACACATCCCTGAGGGGCACCGGTGTTGTTTGAGGAGCTGTTTGACATAAATTCCCCAATCTCCCTAGCTGTTGCCTATCCGTCAGAAAGCTGGTGATCCACTGACAGATAGAGTTAGGATCAGAGAGCTGGTTCAGTTTGGTCTGGAGGGCTGTTGGGATAATGGTGTTGAAAGCCGAACTAAAGTCCACAAACAGGATTCTCACATAAGTCGCTGTTTTGTCCAGACATTGCAGGATGAAGTGCAGTCCCATGTTTACTGCATCATACACGGACCTGTTTGCTCGGTTAGAAAACTACAGGGGGTCCAGTGAGGGTCCAAGTGATGTCCTTCAGATAAGCCAGAACCAGTTTTTCAAACTTTTTCATGATGACAGATGTTAGACCCACATGTCTGTAGTCGTTAAGTCCTGTTATCTTGGGTTTCTTTGGAACAGGGATGATGGTCCTTTTAGCCTCTAATCTCTTTATTCAATGTATTCCTGGCCTGATTGTACAAGACTCTGTCCCCATTTCTGTATGCATTCTCTTTGGCCTGATGAAGATGTCTCAGTTTTGATGGCTTATCATTGTTGAATGTTAAATTAGTCCTGGTAGGACTGCCTAAATCCTCACAAAAACTAATATTGGATGTTACAGTCGCTGTGAGTTTGTCCAGATCAGTGGTAGTAGCTTCAAAAACACTAAAATCAGTGAGGTCGAAACAGGCTTTTAAAGCACACTCTGTTTCGTTGGTCCATCTCTTTACAGTCTTTATTATAGGTTTAGCAGATTTAAGTTTTTGCCTGTAGGTTGGTATAAGATGAACCAAGCAGTGATCAGACATCCCTAAAGCTGCTCGTGGGAACAGAATGATATGCATTGTTTATTGGCTGTTGGACAGTGTTTTCTCTACTTCCTGTTGGCCTTCTGTAGCAAATCGTAGCTCCGTGTAGCTGTTTTTATTTTATTTTTTCTCTAGAATATTTATCTTACTATCACTCTCTGTTTTTTTTAAAGTGGTAAAATATAACTTAATTCACACCATATTTCTGATATTATCGATCAATCTTATCAGATTAACTTTGATCGTTCACTTTTATTTTATATCCGTGAGTGCAGTACACCTGCAAAGCATTAGCACTCGTTAGCTTGTGTTACATATTCATGTATTTGTGATTTGTTGTTTTAAGTTTTGATCTGTTTTTCCTCTAGAGGGCGAGTGTGTTCTGTCTTTGTTTTATTAGGGACTGATTGCCGGCACCTGTGGATGCTGTATGTTTGGCATAAGAAGTCCGAGCAGCCAGATCTGTGCGGCGGGGAGGGTGTTCGGCGGCGGTTCTGTGTGCTCTCCTGTTGTGTCTAAACCCAGTTCATTTTCCTATTGTTATGTCCTTATTATTGTCGTAATAAATCCCCTATGGTACGAGCTGTGTTGTCCATGTCCTCTCTTGTGTTATGGCTGCGGTCGTAACATAATTGGGGGCTCGTCCGAAACGATTAGGTTTTTGTTTTGTTTTTCCATGTGTGGAGGAAAATGTGTGACGTATTTGGCCCGTGTTTGGTGTAACTGCTGTGGTCCCACGTGAGTATTTGCCCTGTATTTTGTAGTCGTCGGGTAGGTTGGACCTGCCACTTTGTTATTTTGCCTTTTTTATTTTTAGTGGTTATTCGGAGTGGGGGTACGTTTCAGTTCACGTGTGGCTTGTTAATGGGATCGGTGCAGAGGTGGACATGAGTTTAGCGTTTAAAGTCGCCCCGAGCCCCTAACGCCACTGAAGATTAGAT
Source organism: Carassius carassius (assembly GCF_963082965.1). Taxonomy (NCBI): domain Eukaryota; kingdom Metazoa; phylum Chordata; class Actinopteri; order Cypriniformes; family Cyprinidae; genus Carassius; species Carassius carassius. Next base: position 23,995,013 of record NC_081766.1, on the reverse strand, counting down.
GGTAAAAAATAAAACTGTTACAGGGTAAATGCATTTTTCTGTGGGATCGCTGTTAGTTGCAATTAGTGTAAGCCGCGTTTGTTTAGTTGCTTAAATGAGTGTTAATTAGTGAGAGCAAGTTGTTTGTATACGTGCATGTACGTTTGACATTTATTCGTTTATTCGAGTGCGGATAAAAGTTTGAAATGGCTTCGGTGGATACTTTTCATGAATCTCCATCTGAGGAACTGCTTTCTTTGTATACAAAGGAACAGTTGTTGCAGATAGCAGAGTTTTATAAAATCGAAATAACCTCTAAGGACAGGAATTTAAAGGAAACTTTGCGGAGCATACTGAAAAGTAATCTTGTTAAATTGGGTATTCTAGAAAGTCCCTTAGCAGAGGAAACGGCTGGTCCTTCTATGGGAGATCATGCCATTCGTTTGAGAGAATTAGCTTTGAAAGAAAAAGAGTTGGAGTTTGAAAATGCAAAATTAGACTTACGAAAACGTGAATTGGATCATGAGTTTGCCTTAAAACGAATGGAATTAGAAATGGCCACTAAGAAGGGTGCTGCTGTCTCTGAATTTGATGTGGGACGAAATCGGAGGATGGTTCCTCCTTTTTGCGAAAGGGATGTTGAAAAATACTTTAGTCATTTTGAGAGAGTTGCGATTACTCTAAAGTGGCCTGCAGATTTTTGGTGTTTATTACTGCAATGCGTGATCACTGGTAAGGCGCAAGAAGCTTACTCTGCCTTGACCATAGACAAAGCAGCCGATTATGAAACCGTGAAATCTGCAATTCTAAAAGCCTATGAATTAGTTCCGGAGGCGTATAGACAGCGTTTCAGACATTATGTAAAACTCTCTGATCAGACTTATGTGGAGTTTGCGCACGAGAAAGAGATATTATTTGATAGATGGTGCGCGTCTAAAAAAGCTGAAAGCAGAGAACAGTTGCGACAACTGATGTTGGTGGAAGATTTTAAAAATGGCTTGCCTGCTGTTCTTTCTACATATTTAAATGAACAGAAAGCTGAGACACTTCACAACGCTGCTATGTTAGCTGATGACTGCTGACGCATAAGGTAGCATTTAAGGAGAAGTCATTTCAAGTCATTTTCAGACCGATTTCCTGTTTCTTCATAAGTCTTAAGTGATAAAAAGTCATCTGGCAATAAAACAGTCATTCCTTTTGGTGACAGGGCTTGTTTTTATTGTAAAGCTTCTGGACATTTAATTGCAAACTGTCCCATTCTTAAAAAGAAGTCCAGCCCAAAGTCTGTTGGTTTGATTTCAGGTGATTTTTATTCGAAATCTGTTCTTCCGTCTGACTCCATGACTCAGTCCGAGAAGGCTGGATATGGGCCATTCCTGAATAGGGGAACTGTGTCCGTGTCTAGTTCTGATGAGAGTGTGCCGGTAAGCATCCTTCGCGATACTGGGGCTGCTTTGTCATTCATTTTGGAGGGAGTATTACCATTGTCTGAGAAGACTGCTACAGGTACTTTCGCTCTCGTTCGAGGTTTCGAAATGGGAGTTTTAGAAGTTCCATTACACCGTGTTCACTTGAACTCAGAATTGGTGTCTGGGAATGTGATTGTAGGTGTTCGTTCGTCTTTGCCCATTCCTGACGTAACTTTCATCCTGGGAAACGATTTAGCTGGAGGCAGTGTGTGGAGTTGTTTAAATGTGCCACCTGAAGTGGTAATGTCACCTCTCGTTGCTACTACTGATGAGTGTGCTTTAAAGCACCCTGATGTGTTTTCAGCATGTGCGGTTAAACGCTCTATGGTTAAACCTGATGTCTCAGATGAGGTTGAGTTAAGTAGTACGTGGTTTGAAAATCCTGAGTTAACAAAGTCGTCTTCTGTTGCTCCACAGGGGGAATTAAATCTACATCCTCTGAGTGCTGAAAAGGGTTTTGAACATCTTGGTGATTTGTCTCTGTCTTCTGATAGACTAATTGCCACTCAAAGGTTAGATCCTACGCTTGCGTCATTATTTGAATTGGTTCATACAGGACAGACATTTGGGAATGCACACCAGGGTTACTTTCTCAGGGATGGGATATTGATGAGAAAGTGGGTGCCTTCTAACTCGTCTGATATCTGGAATGTTGTTGATCAAATTGTGATTCCGGTTGATTATCGAGACATGATCTTAAGTGTAGCTCATGATGGTACGGCTGGTCATTTGGGTGTAAAAAAAACATACCATCGAGTTTTACGTAACTTTTACTGGCCCGGTTTGAAGAAAGATGTGTCCCGCTATTGTCAAACTTGCCATACTTGTCAAATGGTTGGGAAGTCTAATCAAACTATTCCTCCTGTTCCGTTGTTTCCAGTTCCTGTGGTGACTGAACCCTTTGAACACATAATCATCGATTGTGTCGGGCCTCTTCCTCGTTCGAAGTCTGGTTGTAAGTACTTGCTGACCATAATGTGCGCGACTACACGTTTTCCTGAGGCGGTACCTTTACGTACAATAACGGCGAGAACTATTTCTAAAGCACTCGTTAAGTTCTTCACACTGTTTGGTTTACCGAAAGTACTCCAGAGCGATCAAGGTACTAATTTTACATCTCGTATGTTTTCGCAAGTGCTTAAACGTCTCCACATTAAACATAATTTCTCATCTGCTTATCATCCTGAAAGTCAGGGCGCATTAGAAAGGTTTCACCAGACCTTGAAATCTATGCTTCGTTCTTACTGTTTTGAGTTAGGACGAGATTGGGAGGAGGGAATTCCATGGCTTCTTTTTGCTTCACGCGAGGTAGTGCAGGAATCACTCGGGTTTAGTCCCGCTGATTTGGTCTTTGGCCATACTCCGCGTGGACCCTTAACAGTCCTGAAAGAAAGTTGGCTATCCGATCAAAAAGGTAAATCTCTTCCCGAGTATGTTACTGATTTTCGTACCCGTCTTCATAGAGTCCGTGAGTTGGCTAAACAAAATCTTGAAAAAGCACAAGGTAAAATGAAGGTCTGGTATGATAAGAAAGCCAGAGAACGAAGTTTCAGACCAGGTGACAAAGTGCTGGTTTTGTTATCTGTGCTGGGAGGGTCGCTGCAAGCACGATATAGTGGTCCTTATGTTATGGAAAAGAAACTTTCCGACCATAATTATGTTATTCATCTCCCAGATCCCCGTAAAAGTTCCAAAGTTTTTCATATTAACATGATCAAGATCTATCATGAGAGGGAGTCGAGCATTGAGAAGTCTCTGAAATGTGTTCCTCCCAGTATTAATCCAGGACCAACTGATATGACTGCTGCTGTATGTTTGGCTGTACAGGAACTGTTGTATGAAGAGGTGGGACCTTCTAGGTGTGTAGTTGAGGGTCGGTTGAAAAATTCTGAAGCGTTACTAACCTTGTGTAGTCAACTGTCACATTTATCTGCTGTGCAACAAACTGACATTTTGGAATCGATAAAGAACTTCTCGATGTTGTTTAGTAATATTTCTACACAAACGTCTGTTATAGAGCACGATATAGATGTGGGGCTTAACACTCGACCTATAAAGCAACATCCATATCGTGTTAATCCAAATAAAAGAACTCTTTTGAATAAAGAAGTTCAGTATATGCTAGAGAATCAAATCGCAGAGCCTAGTATTAGTCCCTGGAGTTCACCCTGTTTGCTGGTGGGGAAGTCTGATGGTAGTTATCGATTCTGCACTGACTATCGGAGAGTAAATGCTGTAACTAAGGCTGATTGTTATCCATTGCCGAGAGTAGATGACTGCGTAGATCGTGTAGGTTCCGCTAAATACGTCTCAAAACTGGACTTGTTAAAAGGATACTGGCAGGTACCTTCAACGGTACGTGCTAAGGAGATTTCAGCGTTCGTAACTCCTGATGCGTTCCTTAATTATAGGGTAATGGCTTTTGGAAAGCGAAATGCTCCTAGCACGTTCCAGAGACTCGTGAACACTGTTCTGGCCGGCGTATCGGGTTGTGAAGCCTACTTGGACGACGTTGTTTTATACAGTTCTTCTTGGGATGAGCATTTAAACTTGCTTAGGGAGGTTTTTACCCGCTTGGCAGATGCAAAGCTGACTGTCAATTTAAGTAAGTGTGAATTCGGTAAAGCTAACCTAATTTATTTAGGTAAAGTGATTGGTGGGGGAAAGGTTCGTCCAGTTGCGGCAAAGGTTACTGCCATTTGTGAGTTTCCACCACCTGTCGATCGAAAACAGCTGCGACGTTTTCTAGGGATGGTCGGTTATTATCGAGCGTTCTGTAAAAACTTTGCAACTGTGGTTTCACCCCTTACCGATTTGCTAAGTCCTAAGCCATTATTTCGCTGGTCAGATTCGTGTCAGAGTGCTTTTGAGAATGTTAAGTCCTTGTTGATTTCAGCGCCTGTTTTGATGGCACCGGATCATTTAAGACCTTTTAGCCTCGCAGTTGATGCGAGTGACGTGGGTGCGGGAGCTGTTCTCCAGCAGAGGGGTTCTGATGAGGTAGAACACCCTGTCTGTTACTTTTCAAAGAAGTTTGTTGCTGCTCAAAGGAATTATTCTACTATTGAGAAGGAGGCTTTAGCTTTAGTCCTCGCCATCTGTCATTTTGAGGTTTATTTGACTGGCTCTCATCCTATTGTTGTGTATTGTGATCACAATCCGCTTCAATTTTTGAATTCAATGCGCAACACTAATCAGCGTCTTATGCGTTGGAGTTTGACGTTAAAACCATATGACCTCAATATCAAACATGTTCGAGGTAAGGATAATGTGGTGGCTGATGCCCTGTCCCGGGTCGGTTAGGGGCATGAACTAGAGAGGTAATGAAAAGGTGAAGGTTCACTTTTGTGGGGGGTGAAGGTGTTACATATTCATGTATTTGTGATTTGTTGTTTTAAGTTTTGATCTGTTTTTCCTCTAGAGGGCGAGTGTGTTCTGTCTTTGTTTTATTAGGGACTGATTGCCGGCACCTGTGGATGCTGTATGTTTGGCATAAGAAGTCCGAGCAGCCAGATCTGTGCGGCGGGCAGGGTGTTCGGCGGCGGTTCTGTGTGCTCTCCTGTTGTGTCTAAACCCAGTTCATTTTCCTATTGTTATGTCCTTATTATTGTCGTAATAAATCCCCTATGGTACGAGGTGTGTTGTCCATGTCCTCTCTTGTGTTATGGCTGCGGTCGTAACAGCTTGTCATTAGCGTTTTCATTCGAACCTATCGCTGTTTTCTTTTCTCCTCTCGCTCCAGTTTTTCACAAGTTCATCAAACAACCGCAGTAAGAATTTTCATCAAGCACGGTGAGTAATGGCTCCTCCTGTCATTGTTACTTGCACCTCTTGCCACATGTACAGTTTATCTATCTCTGCCGCTGATGAGGGATTCACATGTGATTAATGCAGGGAAATAGTTAGGCTGACAGAGAAGATTTCAGAATTAGAGACACGCATCCAAACTTTAATTGAGGACAGTAAGAATGTTAGGGCTCTAGATACGGCTTTGGATGCGTCTAGCTCAGGGATTCCTGTACATTGTTCGGTTCCGGAAACAGAGCCCCTGCAGCAGGGCAACTGGGTGACGGTGAGGCAGCGTAGTCGTGGGTCAAAACACCGCTCTTCTGTTCCGATCAAAACATTAAACAGGTTCTCCCCACTCAGTGATGCACCCACTGAGAAACCTGATGAAAGTGCTCTAGTTATTGGTGATTCTATTGTACGGAACATGAATATAGAGACACCAGCCACCATAGTCAAATGTTTACCGGGAGCCAGAGCGCCTGACATCTTGGCAAATTTAAAAGTGCTGGCTAATGCTAAACGTAAATACAGTAAGATTGTTATTCATGCCGGCGCTAATGATGTTCGACTTCGCCAGTCAGAGATCACTAAAAATAACATTAAAGAGGTGTGTGAACTTGCAAGCACGATGTCAGACATTGTAATATGCTCTGGTCCCCTCCCTGCTTACCGTGGTGATGAGATGCATAGCAGATTGTCATCACTCAATGGCTGGATGTCTAAGTGGTGCCCAGAGGCGTCGTGCCCATTCAAAGTGAGGGGGCACGTGCCCCCTCAGATTTCTGAGCCAAGTGGATTTTAAATGCAGCTTCCAAACGAAAAAAACAAAACAAACGCAGAATAATATTTTTTATATATTTGATACAATCACAGCGGTGTGATTAGATCGTTCAGTGCACAGCATCAGCTGCTAAATTCAAATCTGCGTTCGCTGGCTGGCGCTGGGCCAGAGACAGACGCGTTCGTACAACGCTTCATGATAACTAATCAGAAACTATTCTGTTGCGCTTATGGATGCAATGGCCAATGAGAGACATCCAGAAGAGTCATCACTGAAACGCGGTGTTTTGTTCACTTGCTCGCTGACTGAATTATTTAGCGAATTCTCTCATCAAAAACAACAAAAAGTGCAGATGTGCGTACGAATGTAAGTAAGATATTCGTTTCATAATGTTTTTTGATAATGTAAATGTTCTTTACTCTCTGTAAAATGAAAGTGTTAAAATAAGTATCTTACAATATTGTTATTAAAATTTACATTAAATGCAAATTCAGTCGTATTAAAAATATTTTATGGCATGATATGGCACTTAAGTAAAAAGTAAGGTTTTTATGTGTAGTTAATAGATTACACTACATTTCCATATATTGATCAAATAACAATCTATAAAGGTGCAAAACGCGTTTACCTACACATATTTGAGAAACGAGATATTTCCTGATATATTAAGCATGTTTGGAATTGTTTTGAATAAAAATTAAAAAAAATAAAAAATAAGCCTATATCAGTTATACAGTGCTTTCGTAGAATGACTTATACTCCCGACCCCCCCCCCCCCAAATGTGCCCCCTCAAAAATCATGAATGCATGACGCCCCTGGTGGTGCCCACAGAATAACATAGGTTTCATAGACAATTGGACGAGCTTTTGGGGCAGACCTGACCTGTTTAAAAGAGATGGTCTTCATCCCTCCTGGGGTGGCGCCACTCTTCTCTCTAGAAATATGGCAAATAGTCTTAGTGTTTATACTTGACTAACTGGGGCCCAGGTCAGGAAGCAGACAGACTAGCTAAACTGATCGTCTCCTAGCTGCCTCCCGTCACAGAGGTCAGTTAATTCTCAGCACATAGAGACTCTTTCACCTAGATATCACACTATAGAGACTGTGTCTGTTCCCCGAACTAGAAAAAACAAAAAACGTCCAAACCAAGTTAAGATTAACAATTTAATTGAGGTTCAACAAATAAAAAACAGAAGCAATATGGATAAACAAACGATAAAGCTTGGCTTATTGAATATCAGATCCCTTTCTACGAAAACACTTTTTGTAAATAATATGATCACTGATCATAATATAGATGTACTCTGTTTGACAGAAACCTGGCTAAAACCTGATGATTACATTATTTTAAATGAGTCCACCCCCCAAGATTACTGTTATAAACATGAGCCGCGTCTAAAAGGCAAAGGTGGAGGTGTTGCTTCAATTTATAACAACGTTTTCAGGATTTCTCAGAGGGCAGGCTTCAAGTATAACTCGTTTGAAGTAATGGTGCTTCATATAATATTATACAGAGAAACAAATGTTAATGATAAATTCCCTGTTATGTTTGTACTGGCTACTGTATACAGGCCACCAGGGCACCATACAGACTTTATTAAAGAGTTTGGTGATTTTACATCCGAGTTAGTTCTGGCTGCAGATAAAGTCTTAATAGTTGGTGATTTTAATATCCATGTTGATAATGAAAAAGATGCATTGGGATCTGCATTTATAGACATTCTGAACTCTATTGGTGTTAGACAACACGTTTCAGGACCTACTCATTGTCGAAATCATACTCTAGATTTAATACTGTCACATGGAATTGATGTTGATGGTGTTGAAATTATTCAGCCAAGTGATGATATCTCAGATCATTATTTAGTTCTGTGCAAACTTCATATAGCCAAAATTTTTAAATTCTACTTCTTGTTACAAGTATGGAAGAACCATCACTTCTAACACAAAAGACTGCTTTTTAAGTTATCTTCCTGATGTAACGAAATTCCTTAGCATATCCAAAACCTCAGAACAACTTGATGATGTAACAGAAACTATGGACTCTCTCTTTTCTAGCACTTTAAATAAAGTTGCTCCTTTACGCTTAAGGAAGGTTAAGGAAAACAATTTGACACCATGGTATAATGAGCATACTTGCACCCTAAAGAGAGCAGCCCGAAAAATGGAGCGCAGCTGGAGGAAAACAAAACTAGGGGTATTTCGTATTGCTTGGCGGAAAGTAACATATCCTACAGAAAAGCATTAAAAACTGCTAGATCCGATTACTTTTCTTCTCTTTTAGAAGAAAACAAACGTAACCCCAGGTATTTATTCAATACAGTGGCTAAATTAACGAAAAATAAAGCCTCAACAAGTGTTGACATTTCCCAACATCACAGCAGTAATGACTTTATGAACTACTTTACTTCTAAAATCGATACTATTAGAAATAAAATTGCAACCATTCAGCCGTCAGCTATAGTATCACATCAGACAGTGCACTATAGACCCCCTGAGGAACAGTTCAACTCATTCTCTACTATAGGAGAGGAAGAATTGTATAAACTTGTTAAATCATGTAAACCAACAACATGTATGTTAGACCCTATACCATCTAAGCTCCTAAAAGAGATGCTTCCAGAAGTCATAGATCCTCTTCTGACTATTATTAATTCCTCATTGTCATTAGGATATGTCCCCAAAACCTTCAAACTGGCTGTTATTAAGCCTCTCATCAAAAAACCACAACTTGACCCCAGAACTAGTTAATTATAGACCAATCTCGAATCTCCCTTTTCTTTCCAAGATACTAGAAAATGTGGTATCCTCACAATTATATTCCTTCTTAGAGAAAAATGGTATATGTGAGGATTTCCAGTCAGGATTTAGACCGTATCATAGTACTGAGACTGCTCTCCTTAGAGTTACAAATGATCTGCTCTTATCATCTGATCGTGGGTGTATCTCTCTTAGTTTTATTGGATCTTAGTGCTGCGTTTGACACAATTGACCACAACATTCTTTTGCATAGACTTGAACACTTTGTTGGCATCAGTGGAAGTGCATTAGCATGGTTTAAATCGTACTTATATGACTGCCATCAGTTCGTAGCAATGAATGAAGATCTATCATATCGATCACAAGTGCAGTATGGAGTACCTCAAGGCTCAGTACTAGGGCCGCTACTCTTCACGCTTTATATGTTACCCTTGGGAGATATCATCAGGAAACATGGTGTTAGCTTTCACTGTTATGCTGATGATACTCAGCTCTATATTTCTTCACAGCCCGGTGAAACACACCAATTTGAAAAACTAATGGATTGCATAGTCGATATAAAAAACTCAATGACGAGTAATTTCTTACTGCTAAATTCTGAAAAAACAGAGGTGTTAATTATAGGACCTAAAAACTCCGCTTGTAATAACCTAGAACACTGTCTAAAACTTGATGGTTGCTCTGTCAATTCTTCGTCATCAGTTAGGAACCTAGGTGTGCTATTTGATCGCAATTTTTCCTTAGAAAGCCACGTTTCACGTTAGCATTTGTAAAACTGCATTTTTCCATCTCAAAAATATATCTACATTACGGCCTATGCTCTCAATGTCAAATGCAGAAATGTTAATCCATGCATTTATGACCTCAAGGTTAGATTATTGTAATGCTTTATTGGGTGGTTGTTCTGCACGCTTAGTAAACAAACTACAGCTAGTCCAAAATGCAGCAGCAAGAGTTCTTACTAGAACCGGGAAGTATGACCATATTAGCCTGGTCCTGTCAACACTGCACTGGCTCCCTATCAAGCATCGTATAGATTTTAAAATATTGCTTATTACTTATAAAGCCCTGAATGGTTTAGCACCTCAGTATTTGAATGAGCTCTTTTTACATTATAATCCTCTTCGTCCGCTACGTTCTCAAAACTCAGGCAATTTGATAATACCTAGAATATCAAAATCAACTGCGGGCGGCAGATCCTTTTCATATTTGGCGCCTAAACTCTGGAATAACCTACCTAACATTGTTCGGGAGGCAGACACACTCTTGCAGTTTAAATCTAGATTAAAGACCCATCTCTTTAACCTGGCATACAAATAACATTCTAATATGCTTTTATTATCCAAATCCGTTAAAGGATTTTTAGGCTGCACTAATTAGGTAAACCGGAACCGGAAACACTTCCCATAACACCCTATGTACTTGCTACATCATTAGAAGAATGGCATCTACGTTAATATTTGTCTGTTTCTCTCTTGTTCCGAGGTCACCGTGGCCACCAGATCCATTCTGTGACCAGATCAGAGGGTCACTGCAGTCACCCGGATCCAGTACGTATCCAGACCAGATGCTGGATCAGCACCTAGAAAGGACCTCTACATCCCTGAAAGACAGCGGAGACCAGGACAACTACAGCCCCAGATACAGATCCCCTGTAAAGACCTTGTCTCAGAGGAGCACCAGGACAAGAACACAGGAAACAGATGATTCTTCTGCACAATCTGACTTTGCTGCAGCCTGGAATTGAACTACTGGTTTCGTCTGGTCAGAAGAGAACTGGCCCCCCAACTGAGCCTGGTTTCTCCCAAGGTTTTTTTCTCCATTCTGTCACCGATGGAGTTTCGGTTCCTTGCCGCTGTCGCCTCTGGCTTGCTTAGTTGGGGACACTTCATCTACAGCGATATCGTTGACTTGATTGCAAATAAATGCACAGACACTATTTAACTGAACAGAGATGACATCACTGAATTCAATGATGAACTGCCTTTAACTATCATTTTTGCATTATTGACACTGTTTTCCTAATGAATGTTGTTCAGTTGCTTTGACGCAATGTATTTTGTTTAAAGCGCTATATAAATAAAGGTGACTTTGACTTTGACTATTGCTGTGATCCAGTATATTACTGTCTCGGGTGGGACATGTAACATGCTATCTGTACTTTGGCAGTTCACAGGAAAGCTTTGCTTTATTAAAGTCCCCAAAAATGATTAAAACAGAGTCTGGGTGTTGTTGTTCTGTAAAGCTGAGCTCACACGCGTTTGCAGTGGAATGTAAACTCTCACAAGATTGAAAGAGTGAAACTCCCGCTGTGAATAGGACGGCTTGCAGTTAATGAAGAGTGCTTCTAGATCAGGACAGTGCATCTTCTTTAACACAGTTACATTTATACACCACCTTTCATTGATGTAAAAGCATGTCCCACCGCTGCGAGATGTCCACGTTGATTCTGCATCGTGATCTGCTCTAAACATGTGAAAGTGGGGCAGATGGAGCACGCTGTCCGGAATCGCATCATTCAGCTAGGTGTCCATGAAACACAGAGCAACAGAATGTAAGAAATCTTTAATTGTCAGAGAGTGCAGGAGAAGTTTGTCCGTTTTGTCAGGTAGAGAGCGGATATGGATAGATGGACACTAGGCAACGGCGTTCAGAATCCACGCTTTCTGAGCTTGACGAGCACGCCTTCTCTCTTTCTCTGTTGCGCGTCCTGAAGCGCTTGATCAGTGCACCTGCTCCGCCGACTAAAACGTTCATATAATTAACTAGTTCTTTGGGGTCAAGTTGTGTTTTTTTGATGAGAGGCTTAATAACAGCCAGTTTGAAGGTTTTGGGGACATATCCTAATGACAATGAGCAATTAATAATAGTCAGAAGAGGATCTATGACTTCTGGAAGCACCTCTTTTAGGAGCTTATATGGTATAGGGTCTAACATACATGTTGTTGGTTTAGATGATTTAACAAGTTTATACAATTCTTCCTCTCCTATAGCAGAGAATGAGTGGAACTGTTCCTCAGGGGGTCTATAGTCTGATGCGATACTATAGCTGACGGCTGAATGGTTGCAATTTTACCTCTAATAGTATCGATTTTAGAAGTAAAGTAGTTCATAAAGTCATTACTGCTGTGGTGTTGGGAAATGTCAACACTTGTTGAGGCTTTATTTTTCGTTAATTTAGACACTGTATTGAATAAATACCTGGGGTTATGTTTGTTTTCTTCTAAAAGAGAAGAAAAGTAATAGGATCTAGCAGTTTTTAATGCTTTTCTGTAGGATAGGTTACTTTCCCGCCAAGCAATACGAAATACCTCTAGTTTTGTTTTCCTCCAGCTGCGCTCCATTTTTTGGGCTGCTCTCTTTAGGGTGCGAGTATGCTCATTATACAATGGTGTCAAACTGTTTTCCTTAACCTTCCTTAAGCGTAAAGGAGCAACTGTATTTAAAGTGCTAGAAAAGAGAGAGTCCATAGTTTCTGTTACATCATCAAGTTGTTCTGAGGTTTTGGATATGCTAAGGAATTTGGATACATCAGGAAGATACTGTCCCTATACAAATAAACTTATAAATAAATAAATAAATATAAATGACACGCACATGGCTTTCAACCAACTTCAATGTAAAACCATCCGCGATGTTATTACATGCTCAGGGCTTCGCCAGTCATCAATTCACCTCATCACTGACTACTGTAACAAGGAGTCGGAGGCGTTCGGATCCATATGCAGCATTTATTAAACAGAATGGTCAAAAAGGCAGAGATCAGGAATGGCGTCAGGTGTGTCAGGGATAACCAGAATCGTAATCAGAAACAAGCAGGGATCGGGACAGGCTGCGGAGAATCAGAGTCGGAATAAACAGTCCAAAGGTCAAAACACAGGAATAATAAATACAGGGAAAACGCTCGGAAATGTCAGACTGGCTAAACAAGACTTCGCAGTGAGTGAGAGTGAGTGTGCTGCTTTTATGTGTGTGTGTAAATGAGGTGCAGGTGTGGCAAGGAAATTGGCTGATGAATGAGGTGCAGGTGTGGCAGGGTGATTGTGATGCAGTGACTCATGGGTAATGTAGTTCGGGTGTGGTGCAACAGTTTGAGAGGTGCTAGTGTCCAAGTGACAACTGGTGGTGAATGGGTGGAATGGTCCTGACTGGAGTGCCCTCTACTGAAGCTCATGGGCACTCCATCTAATGATCGTGACAACTACACGTAACAGACGTTTCCAGCAACAATTACTTACATTTGCTCTATGATTAGGATTGCCTGCACCTAACATAGGTGGTCACGGTTTTCCATTATTTATCTGTCAAGATGAGTCTATTTGACATTTCCAATGCCCTTATCGTTTTTGAGAGACATTCAGCTTAACCACCTCCAATGCAACCCACCCGCGTATTACAGGATGCAGTTGGACTTTGCCAGCCAATCCTCGTGCGTGATATCAGACGCTTTCATGCGTAGGCTACAATTTTGTTTAGTTTTAAATTAGCCTGTGGTAGCCTACTCAATTTAAATGTGAATGTGTTCTAGGTATCCTAACTAAAAAAAGTGACAATATAGGTTACATCATCCCTTAATTGCCCGCAGGAGTATATTGGCCGAATTCAACACACACCCTTTATCGTGTGTGAGAGACGCTCATGGCTTTCAACCATCAATGCAACCCACAGGAGTTTAACAGAACGCAGTTGGACTTTGCAAGCCAATTCAAGTGCGTGATATCTCACGCTTCCAGCAACAGCAATGTGCAGAACATTTGTTTTTTAATAACCTGCCTACTTTACCAGCCTTTGGCTTTTCTGCGGCACTGAGGACATAAACATCGCTGTCCTCAGCTAAGTGCTGAAGTGGACAAAGAAATACACCTTCATTGTTGGCAGTAAGCTAACTTAATTTATCCCTTTTTTAACGTTTCATATTAGCAAAAGTGTCTGTGTCTGTTTTGAATGAATGACATCCGCCAACGTCATTCATTTCAGTGGATCACTTGCTGGTGAATATGCAGAGTCCACACATGGGTTAGAAGCCACTGATTGGCTTAGAATCTTTCACTCAACGCTTACCTCGGGCTGCTTATTGGATGAACCGCTCGAATGAAAATCACTCACTACTCATAGGCCTGGGCCAAAATGTGTGCTTGGTAGGTCTAATTAAATTCTACTGTATCATCCCTTAATAGCGAGACTGTCCTCCTCCTAAAAACGACCACATATGTTGTTTGTGCAAGCAGCGTATTACGACCTATTATTACGTTTTCAAATCAGGCGCCCTCTAGCGGCCTTATTACGACAGTCTCGTTTTTCGGTTGTGTTGTCATCAAATGACCTTTGACTGTCGTTACCATCGTTACCACTCACAAAAAGGAGGAGTGACCCAACAGTTCACCGAGCGTTGTTATCCAGGTGTGTAAACTACTTTATTTTATGGTTTAATTTTTAAGATACTGTTCTGATTCTCTGCAATTAATGTGGAACTATGTTAAGTGCAGTTTGACGTTTTCTTTACAAATCTTTTGCGAATGCCAGTGACTTAATTTGTGAAATGGACAGTGACCACAACTCTTACCATATTATTTACCATGATAACTGTTTTACGGTGGTATTTGTAGTTAAACAAAATGAACCCCAGTGCCATGCCTTTAATACCTTTTTGTAATGTAATTGTAATTCAGTGTTCTTCTTTTCTTTTCTGTTTTGCAGTTTCTACATATCACACACATCTCCAGCTCCTACGACAACATTCAGTGTCCAGCAGCTCTTTATGAAGCTCTCTCTCTCACTCTCTCTGATGTTCCTTCCCTATTTTTCTGAACTGTAATTCATTATCACACATATGTTGCTTTCTTTCTTTCTCTTGTTCATCATGGCATATTTCCAAAGCTCAGAATCAGATTTGGATAGGTTATGTCAGAAAGCTGCTAGTATTAACAGGGAACTTGAACTCGAAGCTCAATGCTGAACTTGAAGAAATTGTCAGGGAAGCTGAAGTCCTTCACAGGTTCAACACTTGACAGGTAATGTTGAAGACATTTAGTTATAACTAATTTAATTAATTTATTATGTGTTAATAACCTTCCTTATAGTCCTTCCTTTCAAATATTTTGTTCACAGATCATTTCTAACACAGTCTCAACATGTATGAATCAAAACAACAACAACAACATTTTCCTTTTTCTGTATTTCATTTGAAAAGGAAGACCAAAGGAAGGCCTGTCAAACTCTATTCAAACCAATCTTGTTTGTGGAGAGGGATGAATTTGACCATCTTGTGTTTACGGACAAGACCAAAAGCTGCAAAGGCAAACATTTCCAGTGGTACATCTGTGTCAGTCTGACCACCTCGACAGAACCTTACTGCAGTTACATTTTGGACCAAATTTGATGTTTTTTAAACTTTTTTTTTTACATACCTCACGACCCCATCAGTACGAGCCCCTGAGCTTTTGCTCCTGCTGTCATTGACCATTGCCTCAACTGTCATGCAGACTGTGCCCATTGTAAGTAGTCAGAGCGTTTATATCCTAAAGTTTATATTGAGTCCACTATATTCTTTATTAGTGCTGTCTCTTCCCGTTGTAACAGTACATGATATCTGTCCACACCTCACAGTCTGCCTTTATTTCCATGTTGGTTTTAATTGATCACATCTGTCTAAAAGCAGGTCTTGAAATGCTGTTTAACTTGTCATGTGACACATCAGGGGCCGGTTGGGTAGACACAGCCATTATGTTAAGACGGTGTCTTAAGATCTAGCTGACTGAACTAGCAGTGAGCCAAAAGATAATTGGTCTCATTTTTCTTATTAAAATTGGGCCAATCTATGTTTTTGTAACTGGGTTTTAACAGTTATGACTAGTCTAGAGGAAAACAAATTAGATGGCTAACTTTTTAAGACTAGTCTAAGCAGTTTATGCAGCTGGCCCCAGGTTTTTAATTAATTTGACTAAATTAGATCATTTAGGTGGCAACAAGAACAATCAACTATATTAACTATTTTAGCATCGGTACAAACAAAGTTGTGTTTATTGTTATACACACTGCAGTTATGTTGTCTCTAACCACTAGGCCACTGCCAGGGTGAAGTCAGCTTCATGGCTGTATGTCACGTCGCTTTCACATTTTTGTTACTTTCGTTTGTTGTCAATGTTTTAATTGTTCATCATGTGATAAATTCTCTTTTTTTCTTCTTGCAGAATTTCTCACAGATTACTTAGACCTTTTCCAAAAGCATCCACATCACTCTCTCTTGTGTGGCACATCTGCTCTCAGTCCTTAGCACGTCTACTTGTATTATTTCTCCTCTAGTCAACACTCCCATCTGAATGAACACTCATCAAGCACAGCGTTAGTTCAGTCAGGCCACATAGGCATAGGCTGCGACCAGCTGATGCGGTCAGCTGTCAAAACGGTCCAATCACTACCACTCTCCTATTAGACGCGGATATATATACGTGGCACCACTGCTCGGTAAGCATGGTCAAACGGCTTGCAACCCTCCCTCCCTCTCCATTATAAGCATGAGCATATTACTGTGCACCTTCTGGTTGTTGTCTTCTTTGTTTCAGATCACTAAGGCTTTCAAGTGTCAGCTGGCATGGACCTCACTGCTGAGAGACACTCATCTTCATAACCAGGCTACAGGATAGATGTCCCACTGCCACATCTACATGATAACCACTGTTTACTTTTAAAGACATTATTAAGAGTCTTAATTGTCATGTATTTCTAAGCTGATGGTAATGGTAATGTAAAAATTATATATATATTTTTTTTATTTCTTTTTAAAATTGTTTCATTAAATTTATCAACAATGTTATTGAATTGTATATTATGTTTTATCTATATACACGTGTGTGTGTGTGTGTGTGTGTGTGTGTGTGTGTGTGTGTGTGTTTGAAACCTTTAAGGCCATTTAATGATAGAAATGCATTTTCCAACTGAAAACGATTTATAAAAGTATAATTGTTATTAACAGTTTTAGTCGGTTACATATTTCTGTCTCTACCTATTAGTAACTTTATCAATCAGTCATTTTGTAAAGTTGTTATGTTTCAGTATAATCTATAATTTTTATAATAACTAATATGTTTGTATGTCTTCATAGTGGCACAAACTGGAGAGAGTGAATGCGGTTATGGGAATTATCATTGTCTGAAAAGTACGAAATATCAAACATTGATATGGAAATTACTACAAATGAGTACAATTTGTATGCCTGTGTTTTAAAATATTTATTTATTTTTCATTTTTATTATTTTTTTACTTTTTATACCTGTAATTCAACTGGTAGAGCTAAGAATGGCAAGATTGGACATACATCTCCCAGACATTAACATTAAATGTAAAGAATGTGTACTGTAACGGTGGCTGCCCCAAATAAAATTTGATTTAATAAATGTATATTTAATTTAAATTGTTCGGGCGCCAGACAAGCAAAACTTGTCAAGAAAAAAAAATGTATATATAGGCGTAATTAATTTCAGTTTCCCTGTAAATAGCTCAAGCCACTGTTATACAACAACAAAAAAAACAACAACAAAATATATTTTAAGAAAAAGTTTTTCAAAAAAAAAAAAAACTACATGAAATTAAATTTTCACACCATTTGTATTTTTTTCGTTACTTCACATAACAAATGACAGAAGAAAGTGTAAACAGAAAGTAAGAAGATGCTAACACACGACGTAACAGTTACGTAACGTATTGGTAATTTTTGGTAATTCCATGACTTACCAATTGACAACGTAACTACGACGTCGCATGCACGTAATTGTATTACCATCACATTACCAACTCACAACGTCGTCAGTACGTCCTTCCAACGTAACAAGATAACCAAGAACGTCCCAGATAGGTCCTCTATTCGTAATATATTGGTAACTTCATGACTTACTGGCAACGTAACTACAACGTCGTATGCACGTAATTTTAATTACCATAATTTTTGTACATTCTTTATATGCTCCCTGAGTATAGTGCTATTTATAAAGTGTAATTAAACTTCAGACACACGATTAAACGTTCCTTAAAGATAAAATGTGTTTCTTTTCACCAAGTCAGAATATGGACATGCTTTTAATATATAGTGACGTGGCATACAGCGCGTGCGCGCTTCCACAACTGACGCACCCACGCGCACAATATTGACAAGAAAGGAAATACATTTTTCGGAGTTGTGAAACTTTCTATTTCGTAAGGAGTTGTGAACGTGAAATAATGACAGACTGGCTGCACCATCTCATCTGCCGCAGATACAGTAACGTTATCAGGAGGACAGCGCGTTTGTTTGAAGTACTTTTCACTTCAACTGTGTCTGACAGGAGAAATGGCTTTTCTGAGGTGAGTCTTACAATTTATAATAAATAAAGAGGTTGATAAAATGTATAAAACAAAAGTCTTGATCTCCGTAAAGACGCTAAAACCCTTTTTTAATATTATTGTTTTTATTAGCCTACTAGCCGTTGAGAGTTACCATGGCAACCGCGGACACATCAGCTGCTGGAGAGGAGAGGACTCGTCTGACAGTTTCTCTGTTTCTCGTCAGTTATACCAAAGAAAAGTTCAACAACTGCGACAGATTGGTTAAGTAACATATGTTAATATTATCCACAGTCTACTTTAAGTACTTTTGTTAACATTTATACCTCTGTGATTATGGCATCTTAATTATCTGATATGTCTGCTAGCAAATATTATGCTAGCTTAGAAGCATAAGTATAACATAATAGATTTGAGCTCTTATTAATGAATGTTTGGGCTTTTAATCACATCTTATGTGTAAAGGAGCGGTTTTGATAGCTTTGTAAACTTTTTTGATGATAATATGTCAAAAGATAAATGGAAGTAAGCTAATTAAAACTAAAAGTCTGCACTGTAGAGTCTATCAGTGACGTCACTCGCGGTCTAAATTTGGCTGACACTATTTCAAACCAGTGTTTCAAACACGTTTTGATTTTTCATTGTAAACAAATATGGATTAAAATTGTACTGTGATTTCAGGAGTGTCTTAAAAACCCTCTAAAACAGAGGGGAAGTTCCAAGAGAATTTCTAATGGGAGCTGCTGACAGAGATAGAAAACACAGGTGATCCGAGGAAGCTTATTAAATAACTTAATATTTATTTTACACAACATATCATTATGCATCTGTAACATCAAAAAATGTGAATACTGGTATTTTAAGATTTATATGTATGTTTTCCATTTTGCTATTTTTCTTTTCTGCATTTCCCCTATTCTCTACTTTGTTTATTTCTAATAAGGAGCTGGAGGCTGTGGAGAAGCACATCCGTGACCTCGTGGAGAAGCAGGCCCAGCTGAGAAAGTGGAGAGCTGTGCTGGAAACATTCAGGGGTTGACGCTCATAAGTCCAGGGTAAGTAAACAGCTAACCCTACTACCACCTCTACTCTGTGTGGTTCTCAGCACAAGCTTGGTGCACCCAGGACGCGATCTTCCCAGATGTCCACAGCGTAAGACATGAGCCAGGACCTGGGCGATGACCTCTCTCCTTCCAACGCCTCCGGTCTTCAGGATCTCCACCTGCAGGAGCTCCACTTCGCGAGACAGAACACGACACTGTTATCATCTGAGAGGGTTAACGACACCACGCTGCGGCAGACGGATACGCTGAAGAGGGACTTCAGCAGCCTGATCGAGACGGTTCGCAGCACGACGCCCGCGGCGACGATCATCATGTCAGGACCACTGCCCACGTATCGACGAGGATACGAAAGGTTCAGTAGACTTGTTGCTTTAAATGAATGGTTGTTGTCATGGTGTAAAGAACAGAAACTGCTATTTGTTAATAACTGGAATCTTTTCTGGGAGCGTCCTAGGCTGTTTCGCGCTGATGGCTTGCAGCCCAGCAGAGTCGGAGCGGAGCTGCTCTCTGACAACATCTCCAGGACACTTCGCTCCATGTGACTAGTAAGACAATTCTCAAATAACTATTATGATCAGTTTTGTTCTACACGCTCAAATAGAAGTACTTGTGCTGTCCAATCAATAAAGATTGTGTTTGTTCCAGTGTTAATTTTGACAGGCATTTTTGATTTAGCATTAGTCTAAACTCCACCAAACTACTGTTATAAGCATGAGCCCCATCAGACTGGTAGTGGCTGAGGTGTTGCAACAATATATAGTGATATTCTCAATGTTACCCAGAAAACAGGATACAGGTTTAACTCATTCGAAATACTTCAGCTTAATGTTACACTGTCAGACATGCAAAAGAAATCTAATGTATCTCTTGCTCTGGCTACTAGGGGTGTGACGAGACACTTATCCCACAAGACGAGATGAGACACGAGACTGGGTTCATGAGAGCGAGATGAGATTTTTTTTTTTTTTTTAGAGAAATCCTCAATGATTTTTTTTTTTTGCATTATTGACACTGTTTTCCTAATGAATGTTGTTCAGTTGCTTTAACGCAATGTATTTTGTTTAAAGCGATATATAAATAAAGGTGACTTTGACTTTGAATGATAAAATAAATATTTCATTTCATTTCATTCATCTCCTTTTTCGTAGTACATACATTTTCACATCAATTTATTAAAAGTAAAAAAAAAAAAAAACATGTTTAGGGCCCTATGAAATGTTTCATTTTTTCCCCAGCATATTATTTTTTATTATTATTGTTAACAGATTCTGTATTTTAGCATGTCTAACTATTTGAATGCATAACACAACTTAATTTATTCATTTTATTTTTTCTTAAAGGTAGCCTTACTGATACAGATATCATACCTCAAAGTGTTGTTACTGACCACTTCCTTGTATCGTGCATGCTGCATATTACTGATATTAACTATATTTCCAAAATGAGCATTATGAATGTAAGAGCCTTACATTGCATTTATAACAATCATTGTTAATGTTTGAATTGTATTTCAGGGCAGTTTGTGAAGACAGATAATCAAGAGAAGTCAGTTCCAGATCCACCTTCCACACCAGACCTCTCTCTCACGAGGATTGCTGTCTACTAGCATATTGTGTTCTCTTCAGACTTCGCCAGATGCAGATATTACTCAGGGACATGAACACTTGAATATTGCAAGAATAGAGAAAGTAAGAATTACTTAAGATTTTAGAATTTAATGTTAATTGCTTAAACATATATACATATATATATTTTTTTAGATATATTTTTTGTGGCAGTGTGAACTGGCCATAATGCTGTATGATAGGTGTGAGATTCATTAAACTTGATTTGCTATAATACATCTGTTCATAAGCTATTGCATATTATTTTCAATGAATTATTTGTAGTGGTTTGGTTAAGGGTGTGATTAGCTGATGTATTATTTGTGGGAGCTTGTGATTAGTTGATGAATGTGTACATTGTTAATGCTAATATTTAAATGCAATGTACTGAGTGCCTACTAAGACTTGCATGTTGGTGCATAATGTTTTGACCCTGGATGCTTACAGAAGAGTATAGATATTTAAATATATGGAAATGTATTTATTATTAATATATCTCAATCTATGTGCTTCTGTATGGGCTGAATGCTTTCAATCATATTTCGCTGTATATCCTATGTTTTTATTAATAATCTGGGTGTATTACTGTTCATATTTGCTTGTTAATAAATTAACTGAATTCATTTCGAGTATGTATTCATCATTCACAGCTGCTGAAACAGCCTTTAAATTAGTTTGGGCATATGAGGACATAAATTAGGTTCAAGTACTGCATGTCCGCCCATAGAATAATTATAAAAAATGACCAACTGATTACCAGCACACGACCACCGATCCGCGACGTTGCCACTACGTCGCAGTTACTTACTGGCAACGTCACAAAGTTACGTTGTGGCGACGTATCTGGGAATTTCACTTTTCCGGTTGCCACGACGTAACTAATTTCGTCGCCACGACGAAAGTTTGGTCACAAGATTACGTTGCAGTTACGTAACAGTTACTTATTTGTGTTAGCTGGGTTGCTGTTCAAGTTCAATTCAAGATTTCATAAACAAGCACAAAATCAGCGAGTCCTTGATTCACGAGTGTCTTAAAGTTCGTTTCTATTTCCAACTCAGTTTTTCCATGTTCAATTTCCATTAAAGGAAAAAAAAAGGAAACAAAGAAAAATAAATAATCCAAACGAGTGTTTGTGTGTGGGTGTACGTATGCGTGTGCGTGTGCAATGAGAGTGTATGTGTGTGTGTGTGTGGTGGCTGTGTGAAGTCTGTGTAACGGCCGCTAATCCCGGGAGTTTGGAGACTTGACGTGAGGTTAACAAATGATGGACAACATCACTAGTACCTGAGGCAGGCGAACGAACCAGACTGGATTGTGTTGCCCCAGGCAGGCGACCGAACCATGCAGTAGAGCTCAATTTCTCCAACGCTTTGGCGATCGCACCCAGTCAGCGCATGCACAGAGATTCCAGCAAAGAATAGCAACGACCTTAAGGTAGCGTGTGTCCCATTCCGAGACAACCTACACGTGTGTTTTGTTTTTACGTCCCTCCTCCTCTTCCGTTTCTAACTCTCTTTTATATTAAATTTCCTCATTGATTTCCGCCCATTAGAAAAAATGAAAAGCTGGCATGGATTTCTTCCAAATTGCCACAGTACAATGGGAAATATTAGGCCCTTTTTGGAAAATAAATAAATAACTGTAATCAAAAAATCTATTGCTGAATCAGGTTTACCCCACAATGCAAATCTGTAGTTTTAGTTTTATATTTAGTGGGCGAAAATCTGAATGTTTCTATTCACCACAAGAACCTGGAAGACCCTGTCCTGAATGACCATATATGGACAAGTTAGTGTGACGCTTCTGCTCAGCTGGGTTGCCATTGGCTTTGAAGTTTACGCAGGACTTGCTTTGATTGGACTTTCTTTTAACCCAAATTAAAAAAACATTTAATGTTGCAAAGTAAGTTTTGCTGTTATTATTACGTCAGTAATACCTTCAGTTAACAATGATGTACTGCTATATTGTGAAAAAATTAACTCTTTACCGAGATCCTAACCCTAATCCTGAACATAACTTAAGCCTGGTTCACACGGCAGGATAATTAGGCCGATTTTAGCCCCGATTGACACCTTCCGACAATCTTAATGATGCTCTGATTATCGTAAAATAATCTGATCAGATATTCCTGCCGTGTGTGGTGTGTTAAGACTGCTCTCCTCTGCTCGGAAGGACGTCGGGACCGCTCCGATCTCAAATCGGGGATATCCAACATGTTGGATTTATTTGGCCCGATTTCTTCTCGTGTGTGGTGTCCCCCGAGGACAAACGATCACGCAGCCTGTGGACTGTGGCATGTAGCCAATCAGAAAGCGAGGTGACGAGGCGGCGAGGAAGTACCGGGAAACAAAATCAAAACAGCCGGTGGCAATGGCGCACCAGAAAGTCCGGTGGACGTCGGAGATGGAGGACTTTGTCTCCACTTCTTTGACCATCACCTTTTCTTGTTTTTCTTATGTTTTTTTTTCGGTTACAAACAAAGCACAAACTTAGGCCACTGCATCCTCTTCGTCCGCCATGATTGTTTACTCTGAAGTAACGTTTGATCTCGAGGGATTTTGCGAGATTTCCCGTCCGACCTGGGAATTCTCGGGGGTCAAATCGGTTCGTGTGTGATGTGTTGATTTTGCCGTGTGGCTGCACACCACACACTGTACGACCAAAACTGTTAGACCCGTGATTTTTTATCGCCGTGTGGTGGGTCTCTCCGGTTTGGAAAATCGGCCGACAATTTTAAAATCGTCCCGTGTTAACCAGGCTTAAAGTGAACTACACAAAACAGCGCCATGAATTTCACTTTCCATCTATAGAATGGCTGAGGCTTATGGGCAATGTAGTTTAAAATGTTTCATAATGAAATTGTGAAAAATACTATCTTTTTTTTACAGAGGGATATCTAAGCATGTTGATTGTGTAAACATCCATGACATATATTAGAGGCAGGCTGAAATTTGGTATTTCACTAAGAGCACTTTTTTAAACAAGTTATAGCACTTTTCTAAAAATGTTTTAAAGCTGTCCAACACAGTGTGTTAGTAAACATAGCATAAGTAGTTGTCCTAACCATTTTCTTTTTGAAACTATATTCAGATTTTGATTTACAGCCATTTGAAATGTTAATTATTTTGCTCTTCCAGGGGACTCTACTGGGCCCCTGGCGATGGAAGGGCAGGAAAAAATACACAAATCTATTCTCATCATTGATAAAAAACTGTTGAGTCACATTTCTTTAGATTGTCTTTTCAAAAACATACCATTATGTACGCTGGAAGTCATACTTAACCTAGAATAAAGACACCAGAAAATCTACACAAATGCCGATTTGAAAAGGTATCCATTTATTTCATTAGATCAAGAGCAAGAATACAGTGCTGACAGTAAACTGAAGGAGTGGATGTTATAGTTGCCATATCCTTCATACTGATATTAATTATATTATTACATGATTTCTTGTTTGACTATTAATCAAGTTATGGCAAGAGTGAAATGTGTAACCTTATGTGCACTTATGAGATATTAAAGAATCCTGTTCTACCCTGTATTTCTTTTCCTCAAGCTTAATGTCCACATATTATGTGTGTGTGTCCAACCGTAATGATAAAACACTCGCCAGTGCTAGAAAGCCTTGAATTTTAGACAAGTTCTCTGTGTATGTGTGTTAGTATCTGTCTGTACAGAGAGAAGCTCAGACAGTCCCAGGACAAACGATCAACTGCCAGTGTCCAGCGTATCAGATATACGTCTTTGGAGAGTTTATCTAGGTTTTGGAACCAATCAGAATTTTGTTGACTTATGTATTGACGCAATTAGTATCCTCTGTCAGGGTATAACTGTGGTTGATTTTGAGTTGTACGGGGGCTTTTTTTTTTGAGCTGACTTCTGCTGATGAAACTGCAAACTATTTTCTTCAGTAAAATTATTATTATTAATTGAACTCATCTCTGACTCCTGGTCTTCATTGTGACAACACCTGGTCCTTGGGTTTTAACTGTAAATTCCACTACAAAACTAAGACAACAAATACATATTGTGACACTTTCATTTTGCATCACATATTGTGTACTATCACACAAGGCCAATGTGTCATTTAGTAAGATGATGTATGATAGTGTGCATTTTATGGTGCAAAAGCCATACAATTCATGCAATGCAAAGAATCATAATGTAAAAGACCTAATTCATAAATCTTTGTAAAGAATGTCTCATCTTTGTCCTCTTAAGGTGCAAAACATCAGTTATGTGCATGATCATCTTTATTATAATACAGAACAGGATTCATGTTGATCTTTCCTTGATTCATCACCTTCACTATCATGCAGTCTTCAAGCTATATTATTCTCAATTATTTTCTACACGATAACATGCTAGCAGGATTATTGTAAGCAGTTTAAAGACCTATTCACACCAAGGATGAGTCCATACTGCAACTATTTAACATTTAATGACACAGAGGAACAACATCATTGGTATCAGTTTTCATTTTCATTTAACATTTAATGACACAGAGGAATGACATCATTGGATTATATTTTCCAGTTGATGAACAATAAAAACAGCCAATCAGGATGCACCTGCGTTTAGCAAGCTTGAGCATTTAAAGTGACAGACAACATCACTGCTGCTTGTATAATAATAAACATAACTTTATCATCTGGTGGTGTGGATGCTAAAATAGTTATTGTAGTTACTATTCTGGGTGTGAACAGCCTTAAATGATCTAATTTGGCCCAATTAACTGAAGATCTGATGCATCACATGACAAGTTAAACAGCATTTCCAGACTTGCTTTTAGACAGATGTGTTCAATTAAAATCAACATGGAAATAAAGGCAGACTGTGAGGTGTGGACAGATATCATGTACTTTTAGAACGAGAAGAGACGGCACTAATAAAGAATATAGTGGACTCAATATAAACTTTAGGATATAAACGCTCTGACTACTTACAATGGGCAAAGTCTGCATGACAGTTGAGGCAATTGTCAATGACAGCAGGAGCAAAAGCCCAGGGCTCATACTGATGGGGTAGTGAGGTATGTAAAAAGTTTAAAAAAAACATCAAATTCGGTGCAAAATGTAACTGCAGTAAAGTTCTGTTGAGGTGCTCAGACCGACACAGACGTACCACTGGAAATGTTTGCCTTTGCAGCTTTTGGTCTTGTCCGTAAACACACAAGATGGTCAAATTCATCCCTCTCCACAAACAAGATGGGTTTGAACAGAGTTTGACAGGCCTTCCTTTGGTCTTCCTTTTAAACTTAAATACAGAAAAAGGAAAATTTTGTTGTTGTTTTGATAAAGACTTGTTGAGACAGTGTGTTTGAAATGATCTGTGAACAAAATATTTGAAAGGAAGGACTATAAGGAAGGTTATTAACACATAATAAATTAATTAAAGTAAATCAGTTACAACTAAATGTCTTCAACATTACCTGTGAAGTGTTGAACCTGTGAAGGACTTCAGCTTCCCTGACAACTTTAGCATTAAGCATTAAGCTTCGAGTTCAAGTTCCCTGTTAATACTAGCAGCTTTCTGACAGAACTGATCCAAATCTGATTCTTAGCTTTGGAAATATGCCATGACGAACAAGAGAAAGAAAGAAACAGATGTGTGACTGAATTATGAATTAGAGTTCAGAAAAATAGGGAAGGAACATCACAGAGAGAGAGAGAGAGCTTCATAAAGAGCTACTGGAGACTGAATGTTGTTGTAGGAGCTGAAGATGTGTGTGATATGAAGAAACTGCAAAACAGAAAAGAAAAGAAAAGAAAAACATTGAATTACAATTACATTTCTGTCAGAAATGCACACAGGAAACGAGAGATCCAAATGCAGTGTTTTAATGGGTAATCCAAAAACCAATATTCAAAAACAGGCAAGAGGTCCAAAAACAAGAAACATGAAAAGAACACGAGAAAGCCGGGTGACGGAAAACAAGGACTCCATGAAAAAGATAGAAACAGATTGGTTTATATAGACAGGTGAAGATGATGAAAGTGGAGACAGCTGAGTGCAATTAACAGGTGTGCAATTAACAGTGATGAAAGGGACAAAGGCTTGTGGGAAAATGTAGTGCCTGCAGTGGGGTGACTATGGGGAATTGAGACCACTAGTGGATACCCAGGGAAACACAGACCAGACACTGTGACAATTACAAAAAGGTATTAAAGGCATGGCACTGTGGTTAATTTTCTTTAAATACAAATAACCCAGTAAAACAGTTATCATGGTAAATAATATGGTAAGTGTTGTGGTCACTGGGCATTTCACAAATTCGTTTACTGGCATTCGCAACAGATTTGTAAAGAAAATGTCAAACTGCACTTACATAACATTAATTGCAGAGAATCAGAACAGTACCTTAAAAATAAACCATAAAATAAAATAGTTTACACACCTGGATAACAACGCTCGGTGAACTGTTGGGTCACTCCTCCTTTTTGTGAGTGGTAACGATGGTAACGAAAGTCAAAGGTCATTTGATGACGACACAACTGACAAACGAGACTGTCATAATAAGGCCGCTAGAGGGCGCCTGATTTAAACGTAATAATAGGTCAAAATACGCTGCTTGCACAAATGACATATGAGGTCGTTTTTAGGAGGAGGACAGTTTCACTATTAAGGGATGATATAGTAGAGTTTAATTGGGCCTACCAAGCACACATTTTGGCCCAGGCCTATGAGTAGTGAGTGATTTTCATTTTAGCAGTTCATCCAATAAGCAGCCCAAGGAAAGCGTTGAGTGAAAGCTTCTAAGCCAATCAGTGGCTTCTAACCCACGTGTGGACTCTTCATCGTCACCAGCAAGTGATCCAATGAAATGAATGACATTGGCGGACGTCATTCATTCAAGAGAGATTTGCTAATATGAAATGTTCAAAAGAGATAAATGAAGTTAGCTTACTGCCAACAATGAAGGTGTATTTCTTTGTCCGCTTCAGCACTTAGCTGAGGACAGTGATGTTTATGTCCTCAGTGCCACAGAAAAGGCAAAGGCTGATAAAGTAGGCAGGTTATTAAAAAACAAATGTTCTGCACATTGCTGTTGCTGGAAGCGTCAGATATCACACACTTGAATTGGCTTGCAAAGTCCAATTGCGTCCTGTTAAATTCCTGTGGGTGGCATTGATGGTTGAAAGCCATGAGCGTCTCTCACACACGATAAAGCGTGTGTGTTGAATTCGGCCAATATACTCCTGCGGGCAATTAAGGGATGATGTAACCTATATTGTCGTGTTTTTAGTTAGGATACCTAGAACACATTCATGTTTAAATTGAGTAGGCTACCACAGGCTAATTTAAAACTAAACGAAATTGTAGCCTACGCATGAAAGCATCTGATATAACGCAAGAGGATTGGCTGGCAAAGTCCAACTGCGTCCTGTAATACGCAGGTGGGTTGCATTGGAGGTGGTTAAGCCGAGCATCTCTCACAGGCGATAAGGGCATTGGAAATGTCAAATAGACTACTCTTGAAAGATAAATAATGGAAAACATTGACCTCCTGTGTTAGGTGCAGGCAATCCTAATCATAGAGCAAACGTAAGTCGTTGTTGCTTGAAACATCTGTTACGTGTAGTCAGTGATGAGGTGAATTGATGACTGGCAAAGCCCTGAGCGTGTAATAACAACACTGATGGTTTTACATTGAAGTTGGTTGAAAGCCATGTGCGTGTCATCTATACGTAAAAGGGTGCTATATGCGTGGGCAAAAAACGCCTAGGGACGTGACAAAATGGCCTTTTATGACGCCCTGAGATGAGAACGGGTTGGAATGTGTGCTGGACTGTATATTTTTTAAGTTTGTTTGTTTGCTTTTGCCTCTTAGACGTGTGGAACCTATGAAAGTTTATTTCTGCCATGGAATATAAAGGGTAATTGTGACTTTGTTTCATCTCACAGTTCTGACTTTTATTTCTTGCAATTGTGAATCTGATAATGTCTGATTTGCAAGATGTAAACTCGCAATTCCAAGAATGGATGTCCAAATTGAATAGTAATGGAGATAAAAAGTTCACAATTACCGTTTGAACTTTTTTTTATCCTGTGACGGAAACAAGCTTGCATAGTAACCAAAGTCCATGTATGTTGTAATTTTTGTTGATCACTGACCATCAGCTACCATCCACATACAGTTTCAATTTCAAGGTTCCAACCGAATTTCTGCATAGAGGACCCCATTTTTTCTATTGTACATTCTATCCTAATGCATTATTTTATTCTGTTCTATTGGGGAAGTTGTGGCCTAGTGGTTAGAGAGTTTGACTCCTAACCCTATATTTGTGGGTTCGAGTCTCAGGCCAGCAACACCACGACTTGAGCAAGGTACAACATGCACAACCTTGAGGCAGATGGGCTACAACAGCAGAAGACCCCACAGGTACCACTCATCTCCACTACAAATAGGAAAAAGAGGCTACAATTTGCACAAGCTCACCAAAATTGGACATTTGAAGACTGGAAAAATGTTGCCTGTTCTGATGAGTCTCGATTTCTGTTGAGACATTCAGATGGTAGAGTCAGAATTTGGTGTAAACAGAATGAGAACATGGATCCATCATGCCTTGTTACCACTGTGCAGGCTGGTGGTGGTGGAATAATGGTGTAGGGGATGTTTTCTTGGCACCCTTTAGGCCCCTTAGTGCCAATTGGGCATTGTTTAAATGCCATGGCCTACCTGAGCATTGTTTCTGACCTTGTCCATCCCTTTTTGACCACCATGTACCCATCCTCTGATGGCTACTTCCAGCAGGATAATGCACCATGTCACAAAGCTCGAATCATTTCAAATTGGTTTCTTGAAGATGACAATGAGTTCAATGTACTAAAATGGCCCCCACAGTCACCAGATCTCAACCCAATAGAGCATCTTTGGGATGTGGTGTAACGGGAGCTTCGTGCCCTGGATGTGCATCCCACAAATCTCCATCAACTGCAACATGCTATCCTATCAATATGGGCCAACTTTTCTAAAGAATGCTTTCAGCACCTTCTTGAATCAATGCCACGTAGAATTAAGGCAGTTCTGAAGGCGAAAGGGGGTCAAACACAGTATTAGTATGGTGTTCGTAATAATCCATTAGGTGAGTGTATGTCAAACATGTACAAGAAAGTAATGCAGTTTTTGTAAAGCCATCAACTGTTAGTATTTTGACAGTCAATGTTCTATGATTGACTGTATGTTCCTATTGGATGGAAAAATAGTGCTAATGTTTTGTCTGAATGACTCGATTTTGAATTGTGTTTGCTGTGTTTTCATAGAGTTAGTATATGTAGAAAAAGGTATTCAGCATTTTGAAATGTAAAGTTTGTATTTATTTAACAAAATGTGGTTTTGGCCAGAAAATGTACTATTTGGCTAATTGTGTGATGTAGTTCTGTTGCTGTGTTAAGAGTTTAGAAAAAGTACTTTAAGTATTGGTAAACACTTATTAGCAATTTAAAAAAACTGTAATAGAAAAAAAAAAACAATTACCACATAGCACACATATTATCAGTGATATTTACAGCTTACTTGGTGCATTTACACCTCAGATGAACAGAGAATTGCAGTAAAGTTTTGTCTAATCATTCCTACTGACATTAGGCTAGTAACATTATAACCCATATTACTTTTATATCATATTGCTGTCTATGTCATAGAACATAAACAAATAAAAATAAATAAATAAACATCCTGGCATCGTGAGACATTAAGATGCTGTGAATGAAACTTCATAATGTTTCACTTGATTATATAGTTTGGAAAAAGTCTAACTAGTAAAATTTGTACAAGCCATGAAGTCCAATGAATTGTCTGTAGATATCTGAGACAGGATTGTATTGAGGCACAGATCAAGGGAAGGATACAGAAAGGTTTCTGTATCATTGAAGGTTCACAGAATCATGTAGTCTCTGTTACCCTTAATGGAAGAAGTTACCCTTAGTGAAACAACCAGGACTCTTCTTACAGCTGGCTTCGTGGCCAAACTGAGCAGCTGATGGAGAAGGGCCTTGGTTAGTGTTACGTCTCTGATGTAAATTTTTGTCTAGGGATTAAAGGAGGTAACATTATGTAGACATATTAAAGAAATAAGCCAGGGAAATGAGTTGCAATGGAACACATGATACGAAACTGCACTACAATAAATTTTTATTGCCCCCAAGAAACAACAGGTTAAACAAACAAGACAAAGGAAAAGAAGGGAAGTTAAAGTGACTCTTAAATCATAAAATAAAAGATAAGAAAAAAAAGTTCCCACTAAGTAACTAAATCCCACAAACCCCTAAACTATTAAAGAAAAAGAAAAGACTTCAACGCAAAACTGTCATAAACTACACTAAATACACTAAACAAAAACATACAAGAA
Source organism: Carassius carassius (assembly GCF_963082965.1). Taxonomy (NCBI): domain Eukaryota; kingdom Metazoa; phylum Chordata; class Actinopteri; order Cypriniformes; family Cyprinidae; genus Carassius; species Carassius carassius. Next base: position 23,963,899 of record NC_081766.1, on the reverse strand, counting down.
AAGCGTGCACAACTAAACTAGTGTTTCCAATACATTCAAGATCCCTACGTAAAGGTATGTAGGTCACGTGACCCCATTCGTCAGTCTCTTTCTGACATAACGTTGAACGTGACCGACTGAAAGGGAATGTCTAGGTTACGTATTAAACCTTCATTCCCTGAGGGAGGGAACAAAGACGTTACGTACCTTTGCCACATCGCCGTTCCGCTGAATGGCCAGGTCACTGGGCTCAGCTCCTCATTGAAGACTTGAATGCGAGTTACTTGTGCTGTTCCTTATATAACCACACAGCAGGGCTGTGCTCACAATGCAAACCCGCAGACCAAGGTACACTGTGTACAATTGGCTCATTTTGTTACCATTCAAAGGTGATTGGGCTCTCGGGCGAGACCCCATTCGTCAGTCTCTTTCTGATGTAATGTGTCCGTTCCGTCCTTCAGGGAACGAGGGTTACATACATATCCTAGATGTTTTTTTTCTATGAATGGTCTTGAGAAAATCATTCATGCCATTTTTTTTTTACTGCCTGACTACTGTAACTATCTTTATGTAGGAGTCAGACAGCACTGAATGCGGCCGCTAGACTACTGACAAGTACAGTACACGCAAGCATGAGCAAATTACACCAATTATTTTTTTTTCGCTTGTATGGTTGCCGATATGTTTCAGAATTGAATATAAACTTTTATTATTTGTTTTTAAATCATTAAATGGTCACCCATACTTTGCTGGTTTATTACAGTTTTTTCAATTGCTAACAAGCCTTTACCAATACTTAAAGTACTTTTTCTAAACTCTTAACACAGCAACACACCTACATCACACAATGAGCCAAATAGTAAATTTTCTGGCCCAAACCACATTTTGTTAAATAAATGCTAACTCTACATATCAAAATGCTAAATACTTTTTTCTACATATACTGACTCTATCAAAACACAGCAAACCCGATTCAAAATCGAGTAATTCGGACAAAACATAAGCACTACTTTTCTATCCTATAGGAACATATAGTCAATCATAACACAGTGACTGTTAAAATACTAACAGTTGATGGCTTTACAAAAACGGCATTATTTTTTTGTACATTTGACATACATGTTTCATTTCTACCTGCATATAGACAATATAAAATTCTGTTGTTTTTTGTAATTTAGTTACCTTCAACTGAAACCCATTTTACATATTTACTTTTTTTTCAGTTGCTAACAAGCGTTTACCAATACTTAAAGTACTTTTTCTAAACTCTTAACACAGCAACACAACTACATCTCACACTTAGCCAAATAGTTAATTTTCTGGTCAAAATCAAATTTTGTTAAATAAATACGAACTCTACACTTCAAAATGCTGAATACCTTTTTCTACATATACTAACTCTATCAAAACACAGCAAACACAATTCAAAATAAAGTCAATCGAACAAAATATTAGCACTACTTTGCTCTCCAATAGGAACATATAGTCAATCATAGAACAATGAATCTCAAAATACTAACAGTTGATGGCTTTACAAAAACTGCATTACTTTCTTGTACATGTTTGACATAGATGTTTTAGTTCTACTTGCATAGACAATATAAATATTGTTCATTGTTAATTTTTTTCAAAAAACCATTGTTTTTTGTAATTTAGTTACCTTAAACTGAAACCCATTTAAAATTTTTAGTGTTGAAAGTGTTCATTCTTGGCAACTTACTGTCTAAAACTGAATGAGTCGTTTCTTTATAGAATGTACAATAGAATAAAATGGGGTCCTCAATGCAGAAATTCAATTGAAACCTTGATTGAAATTGCTCTCCAGTGGGTGGGGGTTGGATGTCGAGGGTAGCTGATGTCAGTGATCAACAAAAATTAGGTTACTTTGCATGCTTGTAAAAACGGTAATTGTGAACTTTTTATCTCACAATTTGGACTACAGTTTACATCTTGTAATTCAGACTTTATCAGATTTACAATTGCAAGAAATAAAAGTCTGTGAGATGAAACAAAGTCACAATTACCCTTTACCCTTTATATTCCATGACAGAAATAAGCTTTCATAGTTTCCACATGTGTAAGAGGGAAAAACAAACAGACAAACAGGCGCTGCACCTTAACTGTGGAACATATTACTTCTGCTTGTCAGAATAATTCTATCAATATCTACTTTTAAAGCTCGATTAAAGTCTCAATTATTATCCCGGGCTTTTAATCTCGATTAGGACCGAAGGCATGTTTTATTCTGATCTTGTAGTAATTGTGTATGTTATGTTATTTTTGTATAATTTGTTATACATATTATTGGTATTATATTGACGTTTGTGGTATAGCACTTTGGGCAACTGCTGTTGTATTAAATTGTGCTTTATAAATAAATAAAGAAGAAGAAGAACAACAAGAGAGAAGTGGGTTCTTTGATGCCTTCCTTGACACCAGGCCATCCTCCAAGAGTCTTCGCCTCGTGCGTGCAGATGCACTTACACCTGCCTGCTGCCATTCCTGATAAGCTCTGCATTGGTGGTTCCCTGATCCTGCAGCTGAAGCGCCACCCTCACTTTAAAGCTTCCAGTGTGTTATTCTAACTCAATCAGCATGACAGAGTGATCTCTAGCCTTGTCCCCATCAACACTCTCAACTGTGTTAATGAGAGAATCACTGACATGATGTTAGCTGGTCCTTTTTGTCAGGGCTGAAATGCAAAAATGTTTTTGGGATTAAGTTAATTTTCATGACGAAGAGGGACAATTAATTGCAATTAATCTGATCACTGTTCATAACATTCTGGAGTGTATGTAAATTGCCATCATAAAAACTGAGGCAGCAGACTTTGTGAAAATTAATATTTGTGTCATTCTCAAAACTTTTGGCCCTTTTTGTAAAGTGAAAAAGAGGCAGCAGTCATTACTCTTCAATAAGAGCCATTTTAATAGGCCCTTCTTAGTGTGTCCCCTGTAATTTTACAGCATCAAACTAACATTACATCAGCTTTCACCGGCTTTGATGAAAATTATAATAATTATAGCAATTGTGTTCTCTCACAGGGTAAACAAGGCTGGTAATGATTTTTGTGACACCTAGGGTCACTAGTAGAATAGTCGCAGCACTGAGTCCCACCATAGGCCACACCACGAGCACTCAAGAGGACATGTAAAAATAGGATGACCACGTTCAAATGATCAGATAATGTTTCATCAAAGGCTTGCTCTGAGTAAATGTATGCACAGAAAGAGAAATGGTCATGGCCGTGTGTTTAAGACTGAGATGAAAAAACTGTTGTCACTGGATAAAATGGAGTCATGAATCAGTATATTATCTGCAATATGATTATTGAAAATAAGTCTAGGACAAACACATTTGGCTTTCCCTTGGGAACCATGAAAACAAGCTATGTGGTCAGGCTTTCTTGTATTTTATCATTTTCTCTTTGTCCCCCATCTGAATAATGCATACAGGTGCTGGTCGTATAATTAGAATATCATCAAAAAGTTGATTTATTTCTCTAATTTCAATGAAAAAGTAAAACTTTTATATTATATTCATTCATTACAGACAGACTGATATATTTAAAATGTTTATTTCTTTTAATTTTGATTATAACTGACAACTAAGGAAAATCCCAAATTCAGTATCTCAGAAAATTAGAATATTACTTAAAGGGTTGGTTATGAAAATTATGTCATTAATAACTCACCCTCATGTCGTTCCAAACCAGTAAGAACCGTTTAAAACAATGCAGTTCGATTTGGTGAACTGGTTCAAAAAGATCCGGTTATATCGAATGATTCGTTCACGAACCGGATATGACAAACTGCTTTGTTTTGAACTCTCTCACAACAGACACGGAAGAGAAGACAATGCTGAATAAAGTCGTAGTTTTTGCTATTTTTAGACTAAAATGTATTTTCGATGCTTCAAAATATTCTAACCGACCCTCTGATGTCACATGGACTACTTTGATGATGTTTTTCTTACCTTTCTGGACATGGACAGTATACCATACACACAGTTTCAATGGAGGGACTGAGAGCTCTCGGACTAAATCTAAAATATCTTAAACTGTGTTCCGAAGATAAATGGAGGTATCAATGATAAGCTGGAGTTATTAATGACATCATTTTCATTTTTGGGTGAACTAAAGCTTTAAGACCAATACAAAGAAAGGATTTTTTTAAATATTGGCCAACTGAAAAGTATGAACATGAAAAGTATGAGCATGTACAGCACTCAATACTTAGTTGGGGCTCCTTTTGACTGGCATGGAGTCAATCAGTCTGTGGAATGCTCAGGTGTTATGAGAGGCCTGGTTGCTCTGATAGTGGCCTTCAGCTCTTCTGCATTCTTGGGTGTAAAATGTCAGAATAATTTAAATCTGGTAGAAGATTTTGTGGTGTGTTCTGATGAAAGTTTAGCAGTTCATCCCTGGTGAAACTTACAAAAAACAGGAGAAACAAAAAAAAACATTATAAACACTGGAGAGCCAAGAACTGATGCAGCCGTGTGCGGCACCATTGTGAACTAGGGCTGGGATAAACGATTATTTTTTAAACGATTAATCTAGCGATTATTTTTTCGGTGCATCGATTAATCTAACGATTAATTTTTTCAGACTGATTCGATTTCGATTATCTCCCCATTAATTGACTACTAACAATTTATACATGTTGATTTACATATCTGAATGAAAAAAACATGAATTCCTTAACATTGCAATATATGTTTATTGCTCTTAAAATTACAAAATAAAAGACTGACTAAGAATGCATTACTTTGCACTTGTATAGAGATAGCATTCAATAAAACCTTGAAACCTTGAAAACATAGCTTACTGAAACAAGCTTACTGAACACACAGGGCCTAGCTTACTGAAAAAAAGTTCTTCTTTCAGATGAAAATAACAACAACTTGATGTCTAGCATTCAATAAAAAAGTTCACCCAAAATACTTGTTTAGAGCAATTGAAAGAATACAGTAACTAATGTAAACTTTAGGGCTTTAAGCTAATACAGAGAGTGCCTTTCCAAAAAATAAAAAATAAAAATTAACAGTGGGAGCCAGCAGCCTGTCATGTAGAAAAAAAAATCTCTGAATGCTCCACGTGAAACTTTGGCGTTCCGCCCTTTTTCTATCGTGTCTAATGATTTTGGTTAATATGCACGAGGGAGAGAGAGGAAGAGAGAGAGAGAGAGAGAGCAAGACAGCGCTCGTGTAGTTTGAGGACTGTGAGTGCGCGAGCGCGCGTGAAACTTGGGTGTTTCGCCCTTTTTCTATCGTGTTTAATGATTTTGATTAATATGCACAAGGGAGAGAGAGAGCAAGAAGCGCTCGTGTTGTTTGAAGACTGTGAGTGCGCGCGCAGCCGGGGCTCTCTCTCATACGCGCCCTGTCACTGTCACTCACCGATCAAATAAGGCTTTGACAGCCGCCAAAAAAAAAGATCAATGCAGAAAAACCCCTGAATTGGTTATATAACGTTGGACAGAATGTTGATCCGGCCATCGCGTATATTCAGCGCACATAAGGTAAACGTTTTGCAAACGTTTTTTAGAGAAATAAAAACAGGTTGACGAATCGATGCGCATATTTTGCATCTACGTATTTTTTGCGTCGACGTCATCGATGACCTCGACGCGTTGTCCCAGCCCTATCGTGAAACTAAAGTAAATTTAGCATTTAGCATAGTAAATTTTGCACAGTAAATGTGAAGTTTCCAAAGTCAGTGAACTGCATTTATGAACTCTAGACTGGACTATTGTAATGCACTTCTTGGTGGTTGTCCAGCATCTTCAATAAACAAGCTACAGGTAGTCCAAAATGCAGCGGCTACAGTCCTTACCAGGTCAAGAAAATATTATAATTTTACCCCAATTTTACAGTCTCTGCACTGGCTACCTATTAAGTTCCGTTCCAGAACACCTGAGAAGAGATGATGCCAACCCCTCAGAGGACCTCAGATGATGCGAACCCTGAAACTTACCGTCAGCTATACCCTGAATTTTCAGCTGGTTAACTCCCAACCTTGTTTACTTGAGGTATGTGGTTCCAAAAACGTGTCCGGGAGTAAGTTTATTCAACTCAGAATATGTTCCTGGTTAAGACTCAAGACATTCTCAACAGAGCGACAAACTCAAGATGGTGGTCCATCCACATGCAGCGGCTTCTCTCTGTCCCGTCAGAACAGTGTTTTCATGATTTTTGTCTTGTGAGTCGCAGTTTTTGTATGTTTTCATTGCGTCTACCTGTTTGGAAGCATGCATACAGTTGTGAGTTTCTGCTGGATGTTGGCAGAACCACATTTTTAGAGTTAACAGCTGCTCTGTCTGCTCCGGAGGCCTACACCATCACCGACCCCCACTGCTGCATCTCCCCCACAACGGAGGTGCCACAAGCGGCGTGAGAGGAAGCAGTAGAGGGGTTAGCGCAGAGGTACCCACACAAGCCATTTATCCCCACCATCATACTGGATAACGAATGCTCTTTGGACAATAAACTGGACTACATCCGATTACTACTCATAATTTAGAGGACTGTAAGAGACTGCTGTGATTTTGTGTTCACAGAAACATGGATTAACAACAGCATTCCAGACGGCGCTATTCAGCTCGACCAGCTGACGTGCTATCAAGTGGATAGAGCTCTCGTCGTTCTATCTGCAGAAGGAATATACAGCCATACTGCTCGTTGCTGTTTACATTCCTCCGAACAACAGCAACAGGAACGATGCACTAAATGAACTGTACCAGCACATCAATGAGACAGCCCACCCTGATGCTTTTTTCATCATAGCTGGGGATTTCAAACCATGCAGACTTAAAGAGTGTTTCCAAAAATACACCAACACATTAACTTTCCAACACGAGGTAATAACATTTTAGACTTTGTTTACACCACACAGAGAGGAGCTTACAAAGCCCTCCCCCCACCTCGGTGCCTTAGACCACATCACTGTCATGCTAATGCCTGCATACAGACCGCTCATTAGATTCAAGTGTGGCCGGAAGGGTTGTCAGAGGCTCTTCAAGACTGACACAATTGGAATATGTTTAAGTAGACTGCCACATACAATAACACTGACCTCCAAGAGTACTCAGAGACTGTCACTGCCTACATCAACAAGTGTATTGATGATTTAACAGTCACTAAGACCATCACTGTCCGGGCCAACCAGAAACCGTGGATGACAGTGGAGGTCTACAGACTCCTGAAGACGCAGAACGCTGCCTTCAGACCTGGAGATGAGGTGGGCCTGAGAACAGCTAGGGCCAACCTATCCCGTGGCATCAGAGAGGCTAAGAGACAGTACTCCAAGAGGATAGCCCATCAATTCAGCAACAGCAGAGACACTTGGAGCCTGTGGCAGGGGATACAGACCATTACGGACTACAAGCCCCCACCACGGACCTGTGACAGCAACATCTCTCTGCCGAACAAGGTGAACGCCTTCTTCGCTTGCTTTGAGAAACAAAACAGCACCACTGCACAGAAGACTCCACCTCCTCCCGGTGACAGGGTGATGACGCTGACCCCAGACAGCATGAGGAGATCCTTCAGCAGGATCAATGCACGCAAAGTTCCGGGTCCTGACAACATCCCTGGGTGTGTATTGAGAGACTGTGCAGGGGAACTTACTTGTGTGTTCACAGACATTTTCAACATCTCGCTTAGTCAGGCTGTTGTTCCCACATGCTTCAAAGCTACCACCATCATTCCAGTCCCGAAGAAGCCATCTCCATCCTGCTTCAATGACTAACTTCCTGTTAGACATACTCCTATTATCATGAAGTGCTTTGAATGGCTAGTCATGCACCATATCAAGTTCTGCCCTCCCCCCTATCCCTGGACCCTTTCCAGTTTGCATATCGGTCCAATCGCTTGACTGATGACGCCATCACAACTGCCCTCCACTCAGCACTCACACATCTGGACCAAAAGGACTCATATGTCAGAATGCTGTTCATAGACTGTTCATAGTGCTGAGCCCACTCCTCTTCACTCTGCTGACCCACGACTGCACACCGGCACACAACTCTAAACTCTTTATTAAGTTTGCGGAACGACACGACTGTGGTGGGTCTCATTAGAGACAGAGATGAGACAAACTACAGGAGCAAGGTGAGTTGCCTGGCCGGGTGGTGCAGTGACAACAATCTCTATCTCTGAATGTGGAGAAAATGAAGGAGATTGTTGTCGACTTCTGTCTTCTTTTGTTCAATTGTAATTTACATGCTTGTGCATATCGCCACCTAATTGATTGTTGTGCAAACATTTTTTTATTTTATTTTAATCTTTAATCCTTGAGAATATGTATTATATTGTTTGATGCTAATTATGTATTGCACTCATATCAGATATGTATTTTGATTTAGAATTTAGACATTATAGAAAATGCAGATCCATGTGTGAGATGATAATATAAAATGTAAAAAATATATAAAATATAAATTAAACATTAACATATCATAGTGTTTTATAATTTATACAGATAACCTATTTATGCCAATAAAATAAATAACCATATTAGAATAATATATTGCCTTATGTAGTACTTATATTAGTGCTTCATCATTTTATATATATATATATATATATATATATATATATATATATATATATATATATATATATATAGTCTATTTTACATATTGTAATATTATATAATGTTGTACGCTATCCGTCACACCCACTGAAGGCTCGTCACACCTTCGGCGTGCGCTGATAGCGCTGAAGTGAACTAACCCTGGAACATAACCTGCTCCAGAGCAAGTTACTATGGGTACGTTTTTTACAGCTTGCTTCTATTAAGTGTAAACAATCTGCGAGTTTGAAGCAGTTGTTTCCTGCAGATAGGGAGCAATAAAATACTCCCTAAATTAACAGCTGAGTGAGCAATTATCTTTTAATGAGGTAGGTGGCAAATTAAAATGTTTGTTTTGTCACATTTGCTTAGGTTTCCAGCCAGTCTATTTTTTCTGATTACGATAGGTTTAATTTAAACAGTGGGCATGTGTATATGAATCACCAGAGAATCCAGAGAATTTAATTAAATTTGCCTTTTTTATCAGATATAGGGCTGTCACTCAAGTGTATTTAATTAATGTGGCAGAATAATTTAAGGTCTGTGCTCTGGTTCAAAACAGGCCACTTGTATAGTTTATAAGCCTGTATAATCATCAAAGTTATCTAAAATAAATTTAGAGCTGACACCATTCTGCAATATTCCATTCTAGAATATCTGTAGTTTAACTAACATATCTAAAACACCTGCTGTTCTTTTACAAATCAAGGCATGATGCTAACATTTTACAGAAGGAGCACATAAGTAAAAAAAAAAATTAAGGAGCACAATGAATCTTTATCAAATAATGGAGCTTTAATTATAAACAAGACCCAAATACACTGAGACACTTCTTAATGTCTGTGCTGTACTAGTGTCACGATGATATTAAGTTTAGTTTGGTTCAGTATTTTGTCACAAAAAGTGGTAGTCCAAAGCACAGTGATTAATATAAAGAAATTAAATAGTTTTTAATAGTACAGATTCACAGAACAAACTCAAAAGGCAAGCAGGCAAAGTAGAACAACCACATCACACTAACGATACCGAACAAATGAGGATTCAAACAGAGTATCTAAAATACACTGGTTGATGAGGCAAACACATCAGACACACAGACAGGAGAAGAACACAAAGACAGAAAACCAAACTAAACTGAATATCATTGTGACAACTAGCATCTACAATCAATATAAACACCATCTATATCTCCAAACAATCTACAAAAATATAAACACCATCAAGTAAACACTCATATTTCATCAACAACAGATCATTAATATATATATATATATATATATATAGTTAATATTTTTACTTTGAAATGTGCATCAATCCTATTTTTTCAAAGAAATTTGTCTTTTAAAGGTTAATAGTCACATTAGGCTTTATCGCAATTCCTGTTTTTGCATCCCCTTAATTTCAGGCCTCTTTAAATTGTAATTAAAATGTTGTACTTTTTATGATATTTAAGACTTTATGACTTTAATATTTATTAAAAATCGAAAATTTTAGACTTTTAAGGACCCACTGGGATAAAACAAAACAAAAAACACTCACATTGTCGAGTCCTGAATATATTTTTGTCCTTTTCAGAAATTATTTTTACTCAAGAAACCTCTGAAAGGTTGTTGTAAAATGGAGTAGTTTGAAGTACTGTAGTTGAATGTTCAATTACTTAACATGTCAACTTGAGGATGTATCAGGGTTCTCAAACCAAACTGAAGGAGCTCCTTAATATGCTTATGGCCTCCTACCACTATTCCCTTCAGCAGGAAGAGACATCATGCCATAAGCACAGCTCTAATGACCTGCCCCTCCATCCTGGGTCTTGATGTTCTCTGAGAACTTTGAAGAAATTGCATTAATTCCTCGCAATAACCCTTGGTGTAATTTGCTCAATGGTAAAATAACTTCAGTTGATTAAAAAAGGGGGTATATGTTATGTATATATACAATCATTAAATTTGTGTTTTGTTTTTTATTTTTTATAATACGTTTTGTATTAACTTCACCAATGTCAAAGAAACACTTTGTCCTTTATGCTATGACAGTCATACTCTTTTTGTTGTGCATTTCCTGTCCATGTGCTGCCCCTGTGGCCCACCTGAAGACGTTTTCAATCTATTATAATGTTTATTAATACAACGGACTGCATGACTCTAATTATCTAATTATCCCAACCATCTGTCTGCATCTCTGCCACATAGGGGGGCCTTGACAGCCCTGTGTTCTGTCTTAGAAAATGAGCCCCGGGGCCACAGTACTTTGCATGTTGCTTTGAAGACATTAGCATAGTTACTCACATAAAAAAGAAAGCATGATGCAGCGATTATTTTATATATATATATATATATATTAACATTGCAGTGTAAATTAATATTTTTGCTATTTATATTTTAATTTAAGAAACTAATATTTATGTGGTTTTGTACAAATTAGATAAGACAATACAGAACAGATATGGACCAGAATGGAAGGGGATATTGCAGTATTTCTAGATATTGTTTTGACAAATTAAATAAGTTCACTGATGCATTGAATAACTAAACACATTAATACACTGATTTAAATAAATGGTAACACTTAATAATAATTTTTATTAATAAATAACAAAAATTATGCTTAATGGACCATTAGTTAATATATATTCACATAGATACAAAGACGTAATGTGCTTGTTAATGTTTTCTAAATTTATTTAAAAAAAAAGTTTCCTAATGATCAACAGATAATTACTGTAAATTACAATGATTACAAATGTCGTCAAACATTTAATTCATATGATCATGCACATCTTGAAAATCTAGAAATATTTTTTGTGTCACTACCCCGGACTCATTATGTTTTCCCTCCATATGGGTTCCATTTTCCTGTTAATAATTTTGTCCATGCACCGGTGTTTCCCCAATTATCCTGTCTTTATTAGCCCTAGTCCTTTCAGTTTGTGTTAGTAGGTTCCTGATGTCTTCAATGTGCTGTATGTTTCCCATTTGGATTATTAAATACTCTCACTTCATGAATTCATTGTCTCCTCATTCCTGGATATTTGATTCCTTGTGTAGTGTGACAGAAGAACCGACCTAAACAGTTATACATGTATAACTGTTCATATAACATATACAGTACAGACCAAAAGTTTGGAAACATTACTATTTTTAATGTTTTTGAAAGAATTTTCTTCTGCTCATCAAGCCTGCATTCATTAGATCAAAAATACAGAAAGAAATGTAATATTGTGATATATTATTACAATTTAAAATAATTGTTTTTAAATTTATTATACTTTAAATTATCATTTATTTCTGTGATGCAAAGCTGAATTTTTAGGATCATTATCACATGATCCTTTAGAAATCATTCTAATATGATGATTCATTATCAAAGTTGGTAACAGTTCTGCTGCTTGTGAACATGTGATACTTTTTTAGGATACTTTGATGAATAAAAAGTAAAAAAACAAAAACAAAAAAAAAGCTGTTTTTAAAATATAAATATTTTGTAATAAAAATATACACTACTGGTCAGTAATTAGGGGTCAGTAATTTTTTTTCTTTTTAAATAAAATCAATACTTTTATTCAGCAAGGATGTTTTAAATTGATAAAAAGTGATAGTAAAGAAAATATATTACTAGAATATATATTATTAGAATTGTTTTTTTTATTTTGAATAAATGCAGTTCTTTTTAACCTTTTATTCATCAAATATATTAGACAGCAGAACTGTTTCCAACATAGCACCATTATACATTTGTCTGAGTGAAACATGGCTTCATGGTAAAATCCCTACAAACATGGTAAATGTCCCTGGCTATGTCTGTTTCAGAAAAGACAGATCATCTGGTAAGGGTGGTGGGGTGTTAATTTATATTAGAGAAACGTTTAAATGTATAAGAGTTGATCTAAATACAAAAATCTAATGTTTAGCCTTAAAAGTGATACTTCTCCTCGAATGCAATTTAATATTGTTGTTTTATATAATCCTCCATCAAACACTCCTTTTTATGATGATTTGAAAGAACTATTGGAAATGTTTGATAATTCTATTGAAACATTTTGAAAATATTTTATGGTGATTTTAATAGAAATTGGGCAGATAAATGTGGAAGACAAAAGTTAAAAATAATGATGTCCAAATTTAATTATGATCAGTTGATTAAAAAAAAAGCCAACAAGAGTAATCAGAACTAGTAAGACTTTGATAGATCTTGTTTTTACAAATAGGGAAGAGCGTATTATAAAAAAATATAATCTACTGACTGGGTTATCAGATCATAATATGATATTAACAGTAAGAAAACTAACTAAACAACGATTAAAGCAATTCAAAAACCAGAGACCAGATAGAATTAAGTTTGGGATACCGAAATCTAAATTAGGTCAATCTGAATTAGAGATTAACAACGCTGATTGGGATAATATATTACAGATAAATGAGGGGAACTTGTGTTGCACAAAAAAATGCATCAGATTCATATTTTTTTTTTTTGCATAAATCTGTTAATCAACTTCATTCCTGATCAAAACTACCAAATGTTTAAAAAAAATCCAAGATTTTAACTATTTAATTACCAAGTTCATAAATGATGTCACTGATTTGGGGAAAAAAACACACAAAATTACATATTTTCTATATAAAAAGTGATTGTGGACTGGATATTTTTTTTACTTTTTATCACAGTCTTGGGCATGTCAAAGATTAGTAACAAGATTGGCTTTGATGCATTGTTAGTTTTTGTGCAGCATTAGATTTAAATTTTTTCTCCCTCATTTACTGTTCGTGGCTGTTTTTGCCCCATTGACTTCCATTATAACAACATTTTTTGATTGCAAAGCCATGACACCATATAATCATGCATTCTTGACTTTAGATTTTTCTGTTATACTCCATATAACTCCATATAAAAGCCAGAAACTAAGCCTTTTTTTTGCACAGGCCTATCTAAAGGGTTAATTGTCCCACCTAATGATCAACTGTAAAAATATTTTTTTTTACCTCTTCCCAAAAGGGAAAACCACAAACAATCAAGAATGCATGATTATATGGTGGCATGGCTTTGCAATAAGAAATGTCGTTATAATGGAAGTCAATGGGGCAAAAACAGCCACGAACAGTAAATGAGGGAGAAAAAATGTAAATCTAATGCTGCACAAAAACTAAAAATAAATCAAAGCCAATGTTGCTACTTATCTTTGACATGCCCAAGACTGTTATAAAAACTTAAAAAAAAAATCCAGCCACAATTACTTTTATATTGAAAATAAGTCATTTTGTGTGTTTTTTTTCCCCAAATCAATGACATAATTTATGAACTTGGCAATTAAAGAGTTAAAATCTTGGATTTTTTAAAAACATTTGGTAGTTTTGATCAGGAATTAAGTTGATTAACAGATTTATGCAAAAACAAAATATGAATCTGATACATTTTTACAGCAGTTTAATTGAGTGGATGTTTTCATCCCGAACATAACGAAAGGGTAGTGAATTTGAACAATGCACAAGGGTTAAATAAACAAATGGAAAGGATAACTATATGGCTCCAGGAAAATCATCTTGAATGTTAAGAAAACTGTCTTTATGTGCTTTTCTAATAGAAAGCAAAAAGAAAAAGTAATAATTCGAGTAAATAATAAAGAAATAGAGGAGGTAGATGAGCTTAATTTTTTAGGTACCGTTTTAGACTCACAACTTAAATTTGATAAACATATAAAAAAAGCTATAAAAAATGGTAAGGCGCACCCTAAACTGTTTTAGACTTATTAGAAAATATATCTCAAATGATGCAGCTCATCTTTTTATGCATGCAATGATCTTGTCCTGCATCTCATACTGTATAACAGTTTGGACTCAAACAAGTGACTCCTTAATCAAAAAAATTTAAATGTTGTATAACCGTGCTCTAAAATTAATGGATAAAAAGCCAAATCGATGGCATCATTGCAACGTCTTAAATTTAATATGCTAAGTTTCACAAATTTTTAAAAGCTGTGATATATAAAATTGATTTTTAAATGTTTGCATAATAAGGCACCATCTGTTTTATGTAAATTGATAAAGAGACAGGATGATACAAGTAGAATTACTAGGAGTTTGGCAGGTGGGAATTGTAGGATAAATTTTTGTAGAACTACACAAGAACAAAGAGCCTTTTCTATTGAGGGCTCCAAACTCTGGAACCTGTTGCCAAATGAGTTTAAGGCAATACTTGAAATAAAGTCCTTTACATTGAAGGTAAAGCGGTGGTTTAAAATAAACCAGAATTGCACGTATATTTAAATGTAAGAATTTTTGTATGTATAAGGGTAATGTAATGTAAAGGGTTTTTTTTCCTTATATGTATAATTCAGGGAGGTATTCGAATGTCTGTAAGGGAAATAGTGTGGTAGTTTTATTCTATGAGTAGTAGTTTTATTCTTTGTTTCTATTTAACTTTTTTTTATTATTATTTTTTTTTTAGAAAAGCCTTTCTAGGGACCTGAGATGCAAATTAGCTTATGGTATACTCTATATGGGCAATACATATTTTCCAGTTTTGACTGGGATAATGTTTCTTTTGTACTGTCAAGTCACCTTTATTTATATAGCGCTTTAAACAAAATAAATAGCGTCAAAGCAACTAAACAACATTCATTAGGAAAACATTGTGTCAATAATGCAAAATAACAGTTAAAGGCAGTTCATCATTAAATTCAGTGATGTCATCTCTGTTCAGTTAAATGGTGTCTGTGCATTTATTTGCAATCAAGTCAACGATATCGCTGTAGATGGAAGTGACCCCAACTAAGCAAGCCAGAGGCGACAGCGGCAAGGAACCGAAACTCCATCAGTGACAGAATGGAGAAAAAAACCTTGGGAGAAACCAGGCTCAGTTGGGGGGCCAGTTCTCCTCTGACCAGACGAAACCAGTAGTTCAATTCCAGGCTGCAGCAAAGTCAGATTGTGCAGAAGAATCATCTGTTTCCTGTGGTCTTGTCCTGGTGGTTCTCTGAGACAAGGTCTTTACAGGGGATCTGTATCTGGGGCTCTAGTTTTCCTGGTCTCCGCTGTCATTCAGGGGAGTAGAGGTCCTTTCTAGGTGCTGATCCACCATCTGGTCTGGATACGTACTGGATCCGGGTGACTGCAGTGACCCTCTGATCTGGATACAGACTGGATCTGGTGGCTACGGTGACAAAGAGAGAAACAGACAAATATTAGCGTAGATACCATTCTTCTAATGATGTAGCAAGTACATAGGGTGTTATGGGAAGTGTTCCCGGTTCCAGTTTACCTAATTTAATGCAGCCTAAAAATCCTTTAAAGGATT
This sequence comes from Carassius carassius, assembly GCF_963082965.1. Classification (NCBI taxonomy): domain Eukaryota; kingdom Metazoa; phylum Chordata; class Actinopteri; order Cypriniformes; family Cyprinidae; genus Carassius; species Carassius carassius. Next base: position 23,948,058 of record NC_081766.1, on the reverse strand, counting down.
TGGATATTAAAAACATATTAGTATGTTATGTGTAAGCCAGGTTAAAGAGATGGGTCTTTAATCTAGATTCAAACTGCAAGAGTGTGTCTGCCTCCCGAACAATGTTAGGTGATTATTCCAGAGTTTAGGCACCAAATAGGAAAAGGATCTGCCGCCCGTAGTTGATTTTGATATTCTAGGTATTATCAACTTGCCTGAGTTTTGAGAACGTAGCTGACGTAGAGGATTATAATGTAAAAGGAGCTCATTCAAATACTGAGGTGCTAAACCATTCAGGGCTTTATAAGTAATAAGCAATATTTTAAAATCTATACAATGTTTGATAGGGAGCCAGTGCAGTGTTGACAGGACCGGGCTAATATGGTCATACTTCCTGGTTCTAGTAAGAACTCTTGCTGCTGCATTTTGGACTAGCTGTAGTTTGTTTACTAAGTGTGCAGAACAACCACCCAACAAAGCATTACAATAATCTAACCTTGAGGTCATAAATGCATGGATTAACATTTCTGCATTTGACATTGAGAGCATAGGCCATAATTTAGATATATTTTTGAGATGGAAAAATGCAGTTTTACAAATGCTAGAAACGTGGCTTTCTAAGGAAAGATTGCAATCAAATAGCACACCTAGGTTCCTAACTGATGACGAACAATTGACAGAGCAACCATCAAGTCTTAGACAGTGTTCTAGGTTATTACAAGCAGAGTTTTTAGGTCCTGTAATTAACACCTCTGTTTTTTCAGAATTTAGCAGTAAGAAATTACTCGTCATCCAGTTTTTTTATACCGACTATGCATTCCATTAGTTTTTCAAATTGGTGTGTTTCACCAGGCCACGAAGAAATATAGAGCTGAGTATCATCAGCATAACAGTGAAAGCTAACACTATGTTTCCTGATGATATCTCCCAAGTGTAACATAAAGCGTGAAGAGTAGCGGCCCTAGTACTGAGCCTTGAGGTACTCCATACTGCACTTGTGATCGATATGATAGATCTTCATTCATTGCTACGAACTGATGGCGGTCATAAGTACGATTTAAACCATGCTAATGCACTTCCATTAATGCCAACAAAGTGTTCAAGTCTATGCAAAAGAATGTTGTGGTCAATTGTGTCAAACGCAGCACTAAGATCCAATAAAACTAATAGAGAGATACACCCACGATCAGATGATAAGAGCAGCATTTGTAACTCTAAGGAGAGCAGTCTCAGTACTATGATACGGTCTAAATCCTGACTGGAAATCCTCACATATACCATTTTTCTCTAGTAGGGAATATAATTGTGGGGATACCACCTTTTCTAGTATCTTGGACAGAAAAGGGAGATTCGAGATTGGCATATCGCATCATCCTCTTCACAATACCCCATTGATTTTCTGTGTGCAGGTGCCAAGTCCTGTTGAAAAAATGAAATCTGCATCTCCATAAAGTTGTTCAGCAGCAGGAAGCATGCAGTGCTCTAAAACTTCCTGGTATACGGCTGTGTTGACCTTGGACCTCAGAAAACAAAGTGGACCAAAACCGGCAAATGACATGGCACCCCAAACCATTACTGACTGTGGAAACTTTGCACTGGACCTCAAGCAACGTGAATTGTGTGCCTCTCCTCTCTTCCTCCAGACTCTGGGACCCTGATTTCCAAAGGAAATGCAAAATTTACTTTAATCAGAGAACATAACTTTGGACCACTCATGAGCAGTCCAGTCCTTTTTGTCTTTAGACGCTTCTGACACTGTCTGCTGTTCAAGAGTGGCTAGACACAAGGAATGCGAGAGCTGAAACCCATGTCTTGCATACGTCTGTACATAGTGGTTCTTGAAGCTCTGACTCCAGCTGCAGTCCACTCTTTGTGAATCTTCCTCACATTTTTGAATGGGTTTTATTTCACAATCATCTCAAGTGTGCGGTTATCCCTATTGCTTGTACACATTATTCTTCCAAATCTTTTCCTTCCCTTCGCCTCTCTATTAATGTGCTTGGACACAGAGTTCATCAAGTTCATCAAACAACTGTGGTAAGAATATTTCATCAAGCACGGTGAGTAATGGCTTCTCCTGCTATTGTTATTTGCACCTCTTGCCACATATACAGTTTATCTATCTCTGTCGGTGATGAGCGATTCACATGTGATAAAGGCAGGGAAATAGTTAGGCTGGCAGAGAAGATTTCAGAATTAGAGACATGCATCCAAACTTTAATTGAGGACAGTAGGAATGTTTGGGCTCTAGATACGGCTTTGGATGCATCTAGCTCAGGGATTCCTGTACATTGTTCGGTTCCGGCAACAGAGCCCCTGCAGCAGGGCAACTGGGTGACAGTGAGGCAGCATAGTCGTGGGTCAAAACACCGCTCTTCTGTTCCGATCAAAACATTAAACAGGTTCTCCCCACTCAGTGATGCACCCACTGAGAAACCTGATGAAAGTGCTCTAGTTATTGGTGATTCTATTGTACGGAACGTGAATATAGAGACACCAGCCACCATAGTCAAATGTTTACCGGGAGCCAGAGCGCCTGACATCTTGGCAAATTTAAAAGTGCTGGCTAACATAATAATGCTAAACGTAAATACAGTAAGATTGTTATTCATGCCGGCGCTAATGATTTTCGACTTCACCAGTCCGAGATCACTAAAAGTAACATTAAAGAGGTGTGTGAACTTGCAAGCAGGATTTTAGACACTGTAATATGCTCTGGTCCCCTCCCAGCTTACTGTGGTGACGAGATGCATAGCAGATTGTCATCACTCAATGGCTGGATGTCTAAGTGGTGCCCGCAGAATAATGTAGGTTTCATAGACAATTGGACAAGCTTTTGGGGCAGACCTGACCTGTTGAAAAGAGATCCCTCCTGGGGTGGTGCCGCTCTTCTCTCTAGAAATATGGCACATAGTCTTAGAGTTTATACTTGACTAACTGGGGCCCAGGTCAGGAAGCAGACAAACTGGCTAAACCGACCGTCTGCTAGCTGCCTCACGTTACAGAGGTCAGTTAATTCTCAGCACATAAAGACTCTTTACCTAGATATCACACTATAGAGACTGTGTCTGTTCCCCGAACTAGAAAATACAAAAAACGTCCAAACCAAGTTAAGATTAACAATTTAATTGAGGTTCAACAAATAAAAAACAGATGCAATACGGATAAGCAAATGATAAAGCTTGGGTTATTCACATAATCTAGATTTGCTCTGTTTGAAAGAAACCTGGCTAAAACCTGATAATTACATGATCTTAAATGAGTACACCCCCCAAGATTACTGTTATAAACATGAGCCGCGTCTAAAAGGCAAAGGGGGAGGTGTTACTTCAATTTATAACAATGTTTTCAGGATTTCTTAGAGGGCAGGCTTCAAGTATAACTCGTTTGAAGTAATGGTGCTTCATATAACATTATCCAGAGGAACAAATGTTAATGATAAATCCCCTGTAATGTATGTATTGGATACTGTATACAGGCCACCAGGGCACCATACAGACTTTAATAAAGAGTTTGGTGATTTTACATCCGACTTAGTTCTGGCTGCAGATAAAATTTTAATAGTTGGTGATTTTAATATCCATGTTGATAATGAAAAAGATGCATTGGGGGTCAGCATTTATAGACATTCTGAACTCTATTGGGGTTAGACAACACGTTTCAGAACCTACTAATTGTCGAAATCATACTCTAGATTTAATACTGTCACATGGAATTGATGTTGATAGTGTTGAAATTATGCAGCCAAGTGATGATATCTCAGATCATTATTTAGTTTTGTGCAAACTTTATATAGCCAAAATTGTAAATTCTACTTCTTGTTACAAGTATGGAAGAACCATCACTTCTACCACAAAAGACTGCTTTTTAAGTTTCCTAATGTATCCGAATTTCTTAGCATATCCAAAACCTCAGAACAACTTGATGTAAGAGAAACTATGGACTCTCTCTTTTCTAGCATTTTAAATACAGTTGCTCCTTTACGCTTAAGGAGGGTTAAGGAAACCAGTATGACACCATGGGTTAATGAGCACACTCGCACCCTAAAGAGAGCAGCCCGAAAAATGGAGCGCAGCTGGAGGAAAACAAAACTAGAGGTATTTCGTATTGCTTGGTGGGAAAGTAACCTATCCTACAGAAAAGCATGCTAGATCAGATTACTTTTCTTCTCTTTTAGAAGAAAAGAAACATAACCCCAGGTATTTATTCAAAACAGTGGCTAAATTAATGAAAAATAAAGCCTCAACAAGTGTTGACATTTTCCAGCATCACAGCAGTAATGACTTTATGAACTACTTTACTTCTAAAATCGATACTACTAGAGATAAAATTTTAACCATTCAGCCGTCAGCTACAGTATCGCATCAGACAGTGCACTATAGACCCCCTGAGGAACAGTTCAACTCATTCTCTACTATAGGAAAGGAAGAAATCTGTAAACTTTAAATCATCTTGTAATGATAAAAACCTTCATATTCATCCGGAAGAAGGAGGCGGGAACCGGCGGACAATCAAATAACATTTTAATAATACAAAATAAACACAAAATAGCGCACCAGCCCCTCACGGACGACTGGTGCGCTCAAATAAAACCCAAAACACAACTAAAAGCCCAGGCCTGGTCCTCTCTCGTCCTTCACTGTCGTCGCTCCAGTTTTATATCGTTCCATCTCCTCCGTGGGCCTCGAGACCGACGGGTCGAACAGGTGTAGTTCATCTCCAATCACTCCACCGGCCTCGCTCCCACGTCCCTCGGACCCGCCCCACTCGTCACATACCCCCATCGCCCCTCGCAGGCCGGGGGGTACTCCTGAGACTGCGCTCTACACCCCCCCCCTTCACTCCGGAGAGGACCGCTCACGGGGACCTGCGGGAACCTGGGGGTAGGACAGACGAGGTGAGAGAAACGGAGAAGGAAGGAGGAGCGACAGAGATGAGAGAGGGGAGAGAGGAAAAAAATAAAAAAATAAAAAATTCCGGTTCCCAGGCGCACTGCTGCTCGGCCCTCCACCAGCTGGGTGATCTCCTCCGCGGTGCCTGGCGGTGGCACTGGACGGCCCTCGGCGGACGGCACGACACTCCTCCGCCGCCCGGTGGATGGCGACGGCTCCTCCGGTTTTGGGCAGATTGCAGGAGTCCCCCGTTCCCTGCTCCTCCCTGTTCCGGCGGATGGCAGCAGGCTCCGGCCCCCTGGCGAACGGCACCGACTCCTCCACTCCCTCACGGACAGCAGTCGCCCCTCCATATCGCCCGTCCCCGGCAACTCACTCCAGCCCACCGCCTCGAGCGTCCATGGCGGCACACTCTTCGCCTGCTCGATGGCACCACGGATTCACCACAGCGGCCAGGGATCTTAAGCAGCGCGTCCCTCCTTCTCCCGGGCTTCGGCACCACTGTAATGATAAAAACCTTCATATTCATCCGGAAGAAGGAGGCGGGAACCGGCGGACAATCAAATAACATTTTAATAATACAAAATAAACACAAAACAGTGCACCAGCCCCTCACGGACGACTGGTGCGCTCAAATAAAACCCAAAACACAACTAAAAGCCCAGGCCTGGTCCTCTCTCGTCCTTCACTGTCGTCGCTCCAGTTTTATATCCTTCCATCTCCTCCGTGGGCCTCGAGACCGGCGGGTCGAACAGGTGTAGTTCATCTCCAATCACTCCACCGGCCTCGCTCCCACGTCCCTCGGCCCCGCCCCACTCGTCACACATCTAAACCAACAACATGTATGTTAGACCCTAAACCATCTAAGCTCCTAAAAGAGGTGCTTCCAGAAGTCATAGATCCTCTTCTGACTATTATTAATTCCTCATTTTCATTGGGATATGTCCCCAAAACCTTCAAACTGGCTGTTATTAAGCCTCTCATCAAAAAACCACAACTTGACCCCAAAGAACTAGTTAATTATAGACCAATCTTGAATCTCCCTTTTCTGTCCAAGATACTAGAAAAGGCAGTACAAATGTCCTGCTCTTATCATATGATCGTGGCTGTATCTCTCTACAGATACAGACTGGATCTGGTGGCTATGGTGACCTCGGAATAAGAGAGAAACAGACTAATATTAGCGTAGATGCCATTCTTCTAATGATGTAGCAAGTACATTGGGTGTTATGGAAAGTGTTCCCGGTTCCGGTTTACCTAATTAATGCAGCCTAAAAATCCTTTAATGGATTTGGATATTAAAAGCATATTAGTATGCTAATTGTGTAGTAGTATGCTAATTAGTATGCTATGTGTAAGCCAGGTTAAAATGATGGGTCTTTAATCTAGATTTAAACTGCAAGAGTGTGTCTGCCTCCCGAACAATGTTAGGTAGATTATTCCAGAGTTTAGGCACCAAATAGGAAAAGGATCTGCCGCCCGCAGTTGATTTTGATATTCTAGGTATTATCAAATTGCCTGAGTTTTGAGAATGTAGCGGACGTAGAGGATTATAATGTAAAAGGAGCTCATTCAAATACTGAGGTGATAAACCCTTCAGGGCTTTATAAGTAATAAGCAATATTTTAAAATCTACACAATGTTTGATAGGGAGCCAGTGCAGTGTTGACAGGACCGGACTAATATGGTCATATTTCCTGGTTCTATTAAGAACTCTTGCTGCTGCATTTTGGACTAGCTTTAGTTTGTTTACTAAGCGTACAGAACAACCACCCAATAAAGCATTACAATAATCTAACCTTGAGGTCATAAATGCATGGATTAACATTTCTGCATTTGACATTGAGAGCATAGGCCGTAATTTAGATATATTTTTGAGATGGAAAAATGCAGTTTTACAAATGCTAGAAACGTGGCTTTCTAAGGAAAGATTGCGATCAAATAGCACACCTAGGTTCCTAACTGATGACGAAGAATTGACAGAGCAGCCATCAAGTCTTAGACAGTGTTCTAGGTTATTACCTGCAGAGTTTTTAGATCCTATAATTAACCCCTCTGTTTTTTTCAGAATTTAGCAGTAAGAAATTACTCGTTATCCATTTTTTTATATCGACTATGCATTCCAGTAGTTTTTTTCAAATTGGTGTGTTTCACCGGGCCGCGAAGAAATATAGAGCTGAGTATCATCAGCATAACAGTGAAAGCTAACACCATGTTTCCTGATGATATCTCCCAAGGGTAACATATAAAGCGTGAAGAGTAGCGGCCCTAGTACTGAGCCTTGAGGTACTCCATACTGCACTTGTGATCGATATGATACTTCTTCATTCACTGCTACGGATTGATGGTGGTCATATAAGTACGATTTAAACCATGCAAATGCACTTCCATTAATGCCAACAAAGTGTTCAAGTCTATGCAAAAGAATGTTGTGGTCAATTGTGTCAAATGCAGCACTAAGATCCAATAAAACTAATAGAGAGATACAACCACGATCAGATGATAAGAGCAGGTCATTTGTAACTCTAAGGAGAGCAGTCTCAGTACTATGATACGGTCTAAATCCTGACTGGAAAATCTCACATATACCATTTTTCTCTAAGAAGGAATATAATTGTGAGGATACCACCTTTTCTAGTATCTTGGACAGAAAAGGGAGATTCGAGATTTGTCTATAATAAACTAGATCTTTGGGGCCAAGTTGTATTTTGTTGAGCAGAGGCTTAATAACAGCCAGTTTGAAGGTTTTGGGGACATATCCTAATGACAATGAGGAATTAATAATAGTCAGAAGAGGATCTATGACTTCTGGAAGCACCTCTTTTAGGAGCTAAGGTGGTATAGGGTCTAACATACATGTTGTTGGTTTAGATGATTTAATAAGTTTATACAATTCTTCCTCTCCTATAGTAGATAATGAGTGGAGCTGTTCCTCAGGGGGTTCACTGCAGAGGGTCACTGCAGTCATCCAGATCGAGTACATATCCAGACCAGATGGTGGATCGACACCTAGAAAGGACCTCTACAGCCCTGAAAGACAGCGGAGACCAGAACAACTAGAGCCCCAGATACAGATCCCCTGTAAAGACCTTGTCTCAGACGACCACCGGGAGAAGACCACAGGAAACAGATGATTCTTCTGCACAATCTGACTTTGCTGCAGCCTGGAATTGAACTGCTGGTTTCGTCTGGTCAGAGGAGAACTGGCCCCCCAATTGAGCCTGGTTTCTCCCAAGGTTTTTTTCTCCATTCTGTCACTGATGGAGTTTCGGATCCTTGCCACTGTCGCCTCTGGCTTGCTTAGTTGGGGTCATTTCATCTACAGCGATATCATTGACTTGATTGCAAATAAATGTGCAGACACTATTTAAACTGAACAGAGATGACATCACTGAATTCAATGATGAACTGCCTTTAACTGTCATTTTGCATTATTGACACACTGTTTTCCTAATGAATGTTGTTCAGATGCTTTGACGCAATGTATTTTGTTTAAAGCGCTATATAAATAAAGGTGACTTGACTTGACTTGACTTGAACAGCCAGCCTCTTTTGCAATGACCAAAATAAACAGTGTTTTTGTCATTGTGTCAGTCAGACTAGTCAGAATGTTATGTTTCTTCACCACGGAAATATCTGTTATATGCAAATTTCCGTTCATTATTTCAGTTAATTTTGTGCTATATCCAAATATAATTTAGTTTTATGCAATTTCATTTCATATTTGTTTTATGAGATTTTTCCTACTTTTCTGTTGACAGACCTCTTTCTATACTATACAAGAATGTCATATATACAGTTCCCTTTCAAGGGAACTTCGAACTGCGTCCTCTGAGGGGACACTATGGGGAACACCTCGTCGTGACCCATGTCTGAAGCATACTTTGAAAAACGCCAACGTGTTGGCCGGCGACAGCCTCTGACGTCACTACCAGCGCGACTATAAATACGCGCCCGTAGGAGCCGTCACTATCTTCTTTGTCTTCATTGACTGTTTTGTTTGAAGCGTGCATCTGAGAAACGACCAAAACGGTAAGAGCGATCTATTATTGTTGTCATGGCATCCACTAGCAGGCGTTTAAACAGTGTGTACATCCGTGTCAGTGTTATACGGCACACAACACTCTTTGCATCTCTTGTTTGGGCGGAGAGCACGCGCGTGATGTCCTCGAGGGGGCAATCTGCGTGCACTGCGAGCGTTTTTCGGTGAAAAAGCTCCTCTCTCGTTTCCCTCTCTTTTCGAGGAAAGAGGGACAGCCATCTGGATCCCGTGGCTCAGGACCCACCGTTGCCGAGGCACGGAGGAGGATGAGCTCGGGGTGATTACAGGTGGATCTCGCTGAGGAGTGTAGAGAGGGACTTTTTTCCTTTCACACTCTCCGGCGGCAAACGAGAGTGAACTTCGGGAGGAAGATGCGTTGTCATTAACCCTTTGTTGTACTGAAGTTAGTGCTCTGCTGGTTTTTTTCCCAGGAAGAGCAGGAGATGTCTGAGAGTGGAGAAGAAGCGGAGGCTGAGCCTTTCTCAATCCTCCTGCCCTGCGTATGGGGAGCTGTTAGCTGCAGAAGTCGAAAGGGAATGGAAGAGGCCGTTTTTCTCTCACATCCATCGGTTTCAGCATACAAGTTATGCTGATATCGGGGGCATGCACGAAAGCGGCTATGAGAGGATGCCCCCTGTAGGCAGATGCTGGCTAGCTATCTCTCTGTGGGGGAAATGTCCTCTCTCAATTCTCCGTTCAAGGTCTGAGCCCGAACAACACAGGGGTCCTGGCCCATCTCGATCTGAGGATCTTAGATGGGCGCAGAAGGCTAGTGTTGCGGCTCGTGCTCCTCCCCCGCCTACGGGCAGGGGCAAGAGGAACCGCGGGTCACGGTGTGGTAAGCAGGGTCTGAGGGACGTGATTCAGACGAGGCTGCGTCCTCGCCCGGGTCAGAGCGGTAGGAAGACCTAGTAGCTCCGGATGTTTTAACCTCTGTTTTAACCTCTGTTTTTTGTCCTCCCCTGCCTAATTCCCCTGTAGCCACCAGCTTTCCACCTGATCGAGGTTAGGTGGACAGTCTCTCACATAACAGTCTCCTACCTGGACCGATGATGTTTTTGGTTGGGTCTATGTTCATAGCAACCACCTTATTGACGGTCCGGACCAGAAGGGGGCGCCCCGCAAGCGGGACTCCAGTACAGGAGGGTGGGTGAGTACGTAACCCTTGCTCTACCTGTTTATGGACGTTATGTTGCTGGTGGTTATATGTCTACTAACAATCTCTGTGAGTTTCCTTTACAGTAGCTAGGTGGCCAAAGAATTGACACAGCACTGCAGGGAATTCCATAGATGTCCGGCCAGGTCACCCTGCGGGGCCGCCTGGCCGCTTGGCGCATCCGGGGAGGTGGTGGATAGGGCAAGAAGCTCTGTATTTACTGCCTCAGGTGATGCTCCCCTCGCCTAGAAAAGAGGGTTGGAGCTCACCGCTCCCATGCGATCCAGCGCCTCTGCGATGCTTGGGAACCTCTCTGTACACACGCTTGCCTGTGTACTTTCTCAAAACCACATAGTGGTCAGTGTGCACGTTAACGCTTTGCGCACTGTCTAAAATCCACGTAAAGTGGTAAGTGTGCATGCAAGACTCTGCGCACTTTCTGAAATCTACGTAAAGTGGTAAGTGTGCACGCATTACTTTGCGCACTTTCTAAAATCCTGCACGGTAGGGGTTACGCGCTTCGCTTCGTTCCCTTTCTTATGATGATTAGCCCTGGGTTCCATGGGCTTCATTCAACCAGTGTGTATTTGTTATACACCTCAAGCATCGCTTCCACATGAGGGGCTGGGTGGACTCCCACATATTGTGGTTATCAGGTGGTAGGCTTCATCAGGCCTCCCTGATGGTGAGCTCCCACATACTGTGGTTGCCAGGTAGTAGGCCTCACCAGGCCTCCCTGGAGATTTAGCTCCCACATACTGTGCGTCTCCATTAAATAGCATATTGTGGTTTTTCAGATAGTAGGCTTCACCAGGTCTCTCTGAAGGTGAGCTCCCACGTTCGGTGGTCGCCAGGTAGTAGGCCTCACCAGGCCTCCCTGGAGATTTAGCTCCCACATACTATGCGTTTCCACGGGGTAGCATATTGTGTTTTTTTCAGATAGTAGGCTTCATCAGGTCTCTCTGAAGACGAGCTCCCACTTACTGTGGTTGCCAGGTAGTAGGCCTCACCAGGCCTCCCTGGAGATTTAGCTCCCACATACTGTGCGTCTCCTCTATATAGCATATTGTGGTTTTCAGATAGTAGGCTTCACCAGGTCTCTCTGAAGGTGAGCTCCCACGTTCGGTGGTCGCCAGGTAGTAGGCCTCACCAGGCCTCCCTGGAGATTTAGCTCCCACATACTATGCGTTTCCACGGAATAGCATGTTGTGGCTTTTTCAGATAGTAGGCTTCACCAGGTCTCTCTGAAGACAAGCTCCCACATACTGTGGTTGCCAGGTAGTAGGCCTCACCAGGCCTCCCTGGAGATTTAGCTCCCACATACTATGCGTTTCCACGGAATAGCATATTGTGGCTTTTTCAGATAGTAGGCTTCACCAGGTCTCTCTGAAGACGAGCTCCCACATACTGTGGTTGCCAGGTAGTAGGCCTCGCCAGGCCTCCCTGGAGATTTAGCTCCCACATACTATGCGTTTCTACGGAATAGCACATTGTGGTTTTCAGATAGTAGGCTTCATCAGGTCTCTCTGAAGACGAGCTCCCACATACTGTGGTTGCCAGGTAGTAGGCCTCACCAGGCCTCCCTGGAGATTTAGCTCCCACATATTGTGCGTTCCACTAAATAGCACATTGTGGTTTTCAGATAGTAGGCTTCATCAGGTCTCTCTGAAGACGAGCTCCCACATACTGTGGTTGCCAGGTAGTAGGCCTCACCAGGCCTCCCTGGAGATTTAGCTCCCACATACTGTGTGTTTCCTAAAAAGCGAGCTCCCGCGATTTGTGGTTGTCAGGTAGTAGGCCTCACCAGGCCTCCCTGGAGTCGAGTTCCATATTGCTTTCAGTTTCCACTGAGGTGGTTATCTGGTAACAGATAGTAGGCCTCTCTAGGCCTCTCTGTAGGTGAACTCCCACATATTGTGGTTATCAGGTAGCAGGCTTCACAGGTCTCTCTGAATGTGAGCTCCCACATACGGTGGTTGACAGGTACCTTTCAGTACACTCGCTAGGCCTGTGTACTTTCTCAAATCCACATGGTGGTCAGTGTGCATGTTAACGCTTTGCGCACTGTCTGAAATCCACTTAAAGTGGTAAGTGTGCAAGCAAGACTCTGCACACTTTCTGAAATCCACGTAGAGTGGTAAGTGTGCACGCAAGACTCTGCGCACTTTCTAAAATCCTGTATGGTAAGGGTTACGCGCTCCGCTTCGTTCCCTTTCTTGGGATGATTTGCCCCGGTGTTCCTTGGGCTTCATCCAACCGGTGTGTACTGATTGTACACCCCAAGCCCCCTCAACTTGGGGGGGCTGTGTGGGCAATTCTCGGGTAGTTCAGCAGCGCTCCCCTTTTCTGAAAGGGTCACCTATGAGCATGCTGCTCGGAGCTCGGAGTCTTCCTCTCTTGGGAGACTGATTCCCGGTTCTTCAGAGCGCTCCAGTACCACATACTGTTTGAGACGCTCTGTGAGAGCAGGCATCCTGCTGAGGCAGGGGCTGAGGCCTCCAATTGCCTGCTCCCGGGCCATTCTTCTATGAGCTGCTCTGACAGAGTTCCACGAGAGCCCCTCCTTAGAACAGTATTTGTAAATCCATGTTTATGGTAAGTGTGCACGTGAAGTCTTTGCACACTTTCTGAAATCCACATTGTGGTAAGTTCGCACGCTAGTATCTGCATTCTTTCTAAAAACCCTAGATGGTAAGGGCTTCGCGCTGCTGCTTCGTGCCCTTTCTTGAGTTGGTTTAAGCCCCGTTCATCTTGGGCACCACTCCACCTAGGTATCCTCGGATACCTATCTAGAAAAGGGCGCCGCTACTAGAGTGCTGTGGGGACAGCCCTTTCGGCAAGTTTTGCGAAAGCTAGCAGTTGCCCCTGTGTGACAGGCAAAGACTTGGTAGAGGAAAGTGCCAGGCTCTTAGCCGTATCCCTTTAAAGGAATCTTTGTGATTCCAAGCCTTTAGCTCTACCCCGGGCCAGGGCCCTACAGGATAAGTTGGGTATGTAGCTTAGGCCTTTGGCCGTAAGGCATAATGTCATTAGGCAGCCGTCAGACCGTCCCAGGGGCGACTCCCGGTGAAGAGAAAAGCGGTAGAGTTGGTACTTAGTGTTTGCCATGATTCTGGTCTGCACTGCCCACGAGACACTGCGTCCTCTAGCTCCCTGCCATGCTTCGGACGCAAGCTTCACGAAGAAGATAGTGACGGGGCCTACGGGGGCGTATTTATAGTCGCGCTGGTAGTGACGTCAGAGGCTGTCGCCGGCCAACACGTTGGCGTTTTTCAAAGTATGCTTCAGACACGGGTCACGACGAGGTGTTCCCCATAGTGTCCCCTCAGAGGACGCAGTGTCTCGTTCCCTCTCAGGGAACCATGGTTACATTCCTAACCTGAGACGTTTTTCTCAGTCGCTTTGGTGCATTTCTAAAATCATTCTTAATATTTGCAAAAAGTATGTGGATTTCTCAAAATTTTTAAAAACTGTACTACACGTTTACCTGCAAAAACCTGTAACTTACTCAAAATCTTTAGTTCATCTCTCAATAGTAAGTATTTATGTCAATGGACATATCAGTGCTATAAGAATGAAAAGTCCTTGTGTCAATGTTCACAAACAAGAAAGTCAAAATGCTTAGTCATGTTGTCAATATAACAGTGCACTTTGTTTGTATTACCTAATGTAAACTATGGTAACATTTTGGATGGTAGTTACTGGATTGAACAGTATGCCATATGCTTATGTATGCCATATATCCATTTCAAAAGTACAAATTTACACATTACTACATGTGGAATATTGATTGAAAGAGACTGGATAGAATTCCCAGTTACACTTTTACAACTCGATTTGGTACATTTCTCAAGTAACAGCTCTCAAAACAGTTAACACCGCAAACTAAACACAATTTTATGTTGGCTAAACCGTTAAGAATTCACTGAACAATAAAACCCAGCATTTTGTTCTATTTCAGTCAGGACCACTTGAGTCAAAAAATACCATAGACATTTATTTTGGTCAAATTTTCATATATTTTATTTGCATGATTGTTAAAGTTACATTTGGCGGTATGGCACTGTTCTGAGTTACCCATCCTTTTCATGAGCTCCATGAAAGCTAATCAGGGAACAGCCACTGCTTTTGGGGACAATCTCCCATTTAAAACTGGAAGAGCAGCAAATGAATTCCACCCAAACAAACCATACCAGGCAATCATCCCTGCCTCTTCCTGCTTAATCGAAGAGCCAGCCAAGGATCAAAATGAGCGTTTCAAGAAGCCAATCTTATTTAGTAAAAAGAAATAGACAATAGATCAACGTGAAGCTAGCAAGAGGAATGAAGCTATAGCTAATGAAGCTGTAATTAAATAAGCCCATTAGTTACCGAAGCAATATTTATTTCAACTACAGATCACAAGCATCACTCATAGCTTTCTGAGCCTAAGTATGGCTCAAGTATCTGGCCAGAAGTACCATTCATATGCTGCCGAAGACCATCTTCCCCATAGCTTTAAGGGTAGAAACGGGAGTAGAGGAAGCTGCAGTTGTAGCAGCCCCAATGTGCAGTGAATGAGCTGAGTAATACTCTGGGGGAAGCCCGCAGTACTGACAAAGCAAGTGGAAAACGGGATGCAAACCAGGCTCTGGAGCTTTCCCTCCTCAGTTGTAAAAAATGGGTCCTCCAGACGAGCTTGTGGACGAATCCTCAGATAAGCCAACATAGATGAAAGAGGACAAAAAGCAGAGTTAGTTTCAGAAACATAAAAAAAGATCCTTCCTTTTCCTATCAGCTTTTGAGTTCTTTAGAAATATGGTGAAGTGGAGAGAAAAAATTTAAACATCTGATATTGTGAGGTCATGTGACGGATTGAAGGAATCTGTGCGTGTTGAAAAATCGCCACCTCCAAGAAAGCCTAACATCAGATTCTAACATCATATCAGAATAAATCCCAAAGCATCCCTCTCTCAGACGTGATATTATTTTTTTCAAAAGCTGAAGTGTGAGAGGGAGACATTGATCATTGCCTTTAGGTTTCTCTTTTTTAAGTCCATTAAGCATGAGACGAATTGATGAATTTTCAAGCAAGCTGATAATGGATGGATCCAAGCAGTGTAGGTGAAATTGGATGCCGACGATCATACTTTTGATGGATGAAGGCTGCATTTTATGGGACTCAAAACAGTGGACTATAAAAGCACTAACACAAACACTGACAGGGAGTATATTTACAGCGAAGGTGGCATAGAAAGAACTAAAATGAGACCAAGCAGTGTCGTACATTTTTAATGTCGAAGTTGCTAGACCACTGCACGTGTACTTGGCTGCTGAATGTAAATAAGATTGAAGGGTCATGTCTAATCTATTACGGTTTGGCTGGTAGGAGGACAGACCAAGCTGGCTGACGCTGAACCTGGACACAGGAGGTGGAATTTCTGAAATTCAATCTGATCTGATCTGCAGCCTGCATCTAAGGTAACCATGTCCTTAAGATCTTTAGCTGATCTTAGTGCTTTTTCCCTGAATATTTTTGAGTAGCGATCCCTATAGGGTTAATCCGACAAATTGAGAAAGGAGACTTATCAAAAGGCCCAATCAGGAATCCTTTCTTAACTTCCTTTTCCAACAAAGTATCAACAATTTCAGGTTCTTTTACAGCAGAAAGCAAATTACTACAGGAAAAAGAATGATGGCTTTATTTCTTTTTCTCCTTTTTCATAAAGCAGGTTCGTCTTGGGCACACAGATTTTGGGTGGCCATACCCGCAGTAACTACAATCATGAACATATTTACAATTATAGAATTTGCTTTAACATTGCTTAACATTTTCATTAAAATTATAGCACAATGGAGTAGTAAATGGTGTTACCTTAGAGTCAACAGTTTGAAAGCCAGGCTTAGAGAGTGGAGGAGACACAGATTTTGGGCATAGATTGAGAGTGTGAGAAAGAGAGTCACAGATCGAGCAGGGGAGGGCTTAATGACCAGTGAAATGTCTGCTTATGAGGGTTAAGTCGACTACAGACCAGTCCAATCTCTGTTTGAAACATTGAATAAACATAGCAGCTTTTGCAGAGAATGACTTATGATAGTCATAGAAGAGAGTTCCTCTATAAGTCAAAGCCAAGTCAGAAATAATTGCTAAATATGTGTCCAGCTCGGCTCTATGAAACGGATAGATTTTGCATATGACATCTCTGTAAACCCCAAATGCCACATTAAAATCAGCTAGTGTTAATATTTTGGAAAGCCAGGGATCGTTGTCTTTAAGCATAACAGATACATCGCCACAGTCAACAACATGCTTCTCACTCATTTCTGAGCAAAGCAATATTTTCACAAGATTAACATCGTTACCTGCAACTATTTGTCTTCTCAACTGATTAGAAATCACAGCAGCCGGCGGAAAGAATGGAAAGCCTGTAGACACTGGAACTGCACTTCCCATCGTTCCTCGTGGTATATTCCCCGAATTGATGATATCATCATCCTGCTGCTGAGTAAGCACGGACAGCCACGCCTTGAAGAGCTGATTTGCAGAGGACCTAGATTTTGAAACGGACTCCAGAGCCTGAATTCTGGAGTTCATGTCGGAGAGCGAAAACTGAATGCTGGACAATGCTGACAACACTGTGTCATTGCTTAGGACTGAAGAAGAGTTGATTGCTCATTTTGAGATGGCTGAACCACCTGCCCGCTTGGCTGTTGCAACATAAGTCAGAGTGGAAGCCGGGTCGATATTCTGTCTCCTCTGTGCCTGTTTCCTGCCAGAGAAAGGGGGAGGAAAATCTGCTGCTAGGACGTCAATTTTGTCACAGAGCAAAGCAATCAGTTCCTTATGCGTAGCTCCATTCGGTGCCAGGATATTGTGTCTGTACCTTTCTGTAGCTAATCGTAGCTCAGTGTAGCTGTTTTTATTTTTTTCTCTAGAATCTTTATCTCACTATCACTCTCTGTTTTTTTAAAGTGATAAAATATAACTTAATTCACACCATATTTCTGATATTATCGATCAATCTTATCAGATTAATTTCGATCATTCACTTTTATTTTATATCCGTGAGTGCAGTACACCTGCAAAGCGTTAGCACTCGTTAGCTTGTCATTAGCGTTTTCATTTGAACCTATCGCTGTTTTCTTTTCTCCTCTCTCTCGCTCCAGTTTTTCACAAGTTCATCAAACAACCGCAGTAAGAATATTTCATCAAGCACGGTGAGTAATGGCTTCTCCTGCTATTGTTATTTGCACCTCTTGTCACATGTACAGTTAATCTATCTCTGTCGCAGATGAGGGATTCACATGTGATAAATGCAGGGAAATAGTTAGGCTGACAGAGAAGATTTCAGAATTAGAGACACGCATCCAAACTTTAATTGAGGACAGTAAGAATGTTAGGGTTCTAGATACGGCTTTGGATGCGTCTAGCTCAGGGATTCCTGTACATTGTGCTGGCTAATGCTAAACGTAAATACAGTAAGATTGTTATTCATGCCGGCGCTAATGATGTTCGACTTCGCCAGTCGGAGATCACTAGAAATAACATTAAAGAGGTGTGTGAACTTGCAAGCACGATGTCAGACACTGTAATATGCTCTGGTCCCCTCCCTGCTTTACCGTGGTGATGAGATGCATAGCAGATTGTCATCACTCAATGGCTGGATGTCTAAGTGGTGCCCACAGAATAACATAGGTTTCATAGACAATTGGACGAGCTTTTGGGGCAGACCTGACCTGTTGAAAAGAGATGGTCTTCATCCCTCCTGGGGTGGCGCCACTCTTCTCTCTAGAAATATGGCAAATAGTCTTAGTGTTTACACTTGACTAACTGGGGCCCAGGTCAGGAAGCAGACAGACTGGCTAAACCGACCGACCGTCTGCTAGCTGCCTCACTTCAAAGAGGTCAGCTAATTCTCAGCACATAGAGACTCTTTCACCTAGATATCACACTATAGAGACTGTGTCTGTTCCCCGAACTAGAAAACACAAAAGACGTCCAAACCAAGTTAAGATTAACAATTTAATTTAGGTTCAACAGGTCACCATACAGACTTTATTAAAGAGTTTGGTGATTTTACATCCGAGTTAGTTCTGGCTGCAGATAAAGTTTTAATAGTTGGTGATTTTAATATCCATGTTGATAATGAAAAAGATGCATTGCGATCAGCATTTATAGACATTCTGAACTCTATTGGGGTTAGAAAACACGTTTCAAAACCTACTCATTGTCGAAATCATACTCTAGATTTAATACTGTCACATGGAATTGATGTTGATAGTGTTGAAATTATGCAGCCAAGTGATGATATCTCAGATCATTATTTAGTTTTGTACAAACTTCATATAGCCAAAATTGTAAAGCCTACTTCTTGTTACAAGTATGGAAGAACCATCACTTCTACCACAAAAGACTGCTTTTTAAGTTATTTTCCTGATGTATCCAAATTCCTTAGCATATCCAAAACCTCAGAACAACTTAATGATGTAACAGAGACTATGGACTCTCTCTTTTCTAGCACTTTAAATTCAGTTGCTCCTTTACGCTTAAGGAAGGTTAAGGAAAACAGTTTGACACCATGGTATAATGAGCATACTTGCACCCTAAAGAGAGCAGCCCGTAAATGGAGCACAGCTGGAGGAAAACAAAACTAGAGGTTTTTCGTATTGCTTGGCGGGAAAGTAACCTATCCTACAGAAAAGCATTAAAAACTGCTAGATTCGATTACTTTTCTTCTCTTTTAGAAGAAAACAAACATAACCCCAGGTATTTATTCAATACAGTGGCTAAATTAACGAAAAATAAAGCCTCAACAAGTGTTGACATTTCCCAACACCACAGCAGTAATGACTTTATGAACTACTTTACTTCTAAAATCAATACTATTAGAGATAAAATTGCAATCATTCAGCCGTCAGCTACAGTATCGCATCAGACTATAGACGCTATAGACCCCCTGAGGAACAGTTCCACTCATTCTCTACTATAGGAGAGGAAGAATTGTATAAACTTGTTAAATTATCTAAACCAACAACATGTATGTTAGACCCTATACCATCTAAGCTCCTAAAAGAGGTGCTACCACAAGTCATAGATCCTCTTCTGACTTTTATTAATTTCTCATTGTCATTAGGATATGTCCCCAAAACCTAGTGCATAGACTTGAACACTTTGTTGGCATTAATGGAAGTGCATTAGCATGGTTTAAATCGTACTTATATGACCGCCATCAGTTCGTAGCAGTGAATGAAGATCACAAGTACAGTATGGAGTACCTCAAGGCTCAGTACTTGGGCTGCTACTCTTCACGCTTTATATGTTACCCTTGGGAGATATCATCAGGAAGCATGGTGTTAGCTTTCACTGTTATGCTGATGATACTCAGCTCTATATTTCTTCACGGCCCGGTGAAACACACCAATTTGAAAAACTAATGGAATGCATAGTCGATATAAAAAACTGGATGACGAGTAATTTCTTACTGCTAAATTCTGAAAAAACAGAGATGTTAATTATAGGACCTAAAAACTCTGTTTGTAATAACCTAGAACACTGTCTAAGACTTGATGATTGCTCTGTCAATTCTTCGTCATCAGTTAGGAACCTAGGTGTGCTATTTGATTGCAATCTTTCCTTAGAAAGCCACGTTTCTAGCATTTGTAAAACTGCATTTTTCCATCTCAAAAATATATCTAAATTACGGCCTATGCTCTCAATGTCAAATGCAGAAATGTTAATCCATGCATTTATGACCTCAAGGTTAGATTATTGTAATGCTTTATTGGGTGGTTGTTCTGCACGCTTAGTAAACAAACTACAGCTAGTCCAAAATGCAGCAGCATTTCCTAGAACCAGGAAGTATGACCATATTAGCCTGGTCCATTCAACACTGCGCTGGCTCCCTATCAAACATCAAATAGATTTTAAAATATTGCTTATTACTTACAAAGCCCTGAATGGTATATCACCTCAATATTTAAATGAGCTCCTTTTACATTATAATCCTCTACGTCCGCTACGTTCTCAAAACTCAGGCAATTTGATAATACCTAGAATATCAAAATCAACTGCGGGCGGCAGAGCCTTTTCCTATTTTGCGCCTAAACTCTGGAATAACCTACCTAACATTGTTCGGGAGGCAGACACACTCTTGCAGTTTAAATCTAGATTAAAGACCCATCTCTTTAACCTGGCATACACATAACATACTAATATGCTTTTAATATCCAAATCCATTAAAGGATTTTTAGGCTGCATTAATTAGGTAAACCGGATCCGGGAACACTTCCCATAACACCTTATGTACTTGCTACATCATTAGAAGAATGGCAGCTACGCTAATATTTGTCTGTTTCTCTTTTATTCCGAGGTCACCGTAGCCACCAGATCCAGTCTGTATCCAGATCAGAGGGTCACTGCAGTCACCCGGATCCAGTACGTATCCAGACCAGATGGTGGATCAGCACCTAAAAAGGACCTCTACTGCCCTGAAAGACAGCGGAGACCAGGACAACTAGAGCCCCAGATACAGATATCCTGTAAAGACCACCAGGACAAGACCACAGGAAACAAATGATTCTTCTGCACAATCTGACTTTGCTGCAGCCTGGAATTGAACTACTGGTTTCGTCTGGTCAGAGGAGAACTGGCCCCCCAACTGAGCCTGGTTTCTCCCAAGGTTTTTTTCTCCATTCTGTCACCGATGGAGTTTTGGTTCCTTGCCGCTGTCGCCTCTGGCTTGCTTAGTTGGGGTCACTTCATCTACAGCGATATCGTTGACTTGATTGCAAATAAATGCACTATTTAACTGAACAGAGATGACATCACTGAATTCAATGATGAACTGCCTTTAACTATCATTTTGCATTATTGACACACTGTTTTCCTAATGAATGTTGTTCAGTTGCTTTGACGCAATGTATTTTGTTTAAAGCGCTATATAAATAAAGGTTACTTGACTTGACGACGCATAATAATAAAATATATAAAAAGTATTAACCATGTAGTGCAAAGTGAATTAGTGTATGTGAATGTATAAGTTAGAAATAAAATAAAATAAAATAGAATAGTATTTGATTTACAGAGGCAAAATATACATCTAGGTAATACAATACAGTAATATGGCATAACATAACCTACATGTGATGGAAACATCAGATCAAGGCAGGTTGAGTGTTTTCTCTAATATCATGACAGGCAGACACATATTGAGCAGCAAATATCTCTCTCTCTCTCTCTCACACACACACACACACACACTATAATTTGCTGTTATACTCCATATTAAATTAAAATTAAATTAAATGTATGCATTTAGCAGACGCTTTTATCCAAAGCCACTTACAGTGCATTCAGGCTATCAATTTTTACATATCATGTGTTCCCTGGGAATCGAACCCCCAACTTTGCGCTTGATAGCACAGTGCTCTACCAATTAAGCTACAGGAACACTGATTTCTATATAACTCCATATACAAGCCAGAAACTAAGTCTTTTTTTGCACAGGCCTATCTAAAGGGTTAATGGTCCCACCTAGTGATCAACTGTAAAAATAACAAATTTTACCTCTTCCCAAAAGGGAAAACCACAAACAATCACGAATGCATGATTATATGGTGTCATGGCTTTGCAATCAAAAATTTTCTTTATAATGGAAGTCAATGGGGCAAAAACAGCCACCAACAACAAATGAGGGAGAAAAAAATTAAATCTAATGCTGCACAGAAACTAAAAATGCATCAAAGCCAATGTTGTTCCTAATCTTTGACATGCCCAGGATTGTGATAAAAGGTAAAAAAAAATATCCAGTCCACAATTCAATTCAATTCAATTCAAGTTTATTTGTATAGCGCTTTTTACAATACAAATCGTTACAAAGCAACTTTACAGAAAATTATGTTTCTACAATATTTAGTAGTAGCTAGTAGTTTGTGCACGTTTGACAGGATTTTAGAAAAAGAAAAATAATAATAATAATACAAGACGTGGTCAGCTAGATGATGAACTATCAATACTATTAATTAATAGTAATTATATGATGCAGTCACACATGTAGCAATAATTGTTAGTTCTGTTTGTTGATTCAAGGTTAGGATCATCTGGGGTCCTCTGAGGGTCAGCATCATCTCTTCTCAGATGTTCTGGATCCAGAGAAGACAATAAATGTAGAGAAGACAATAAATTACGCTGATATCCCACAATCACTTTTTATATTGAAATATGTCTTCTTTTTTTTCAAATCAGTGACATCATTTATGAACTTGGTAATTAAAGAGCAACTGGCAAATAGAGAGAGAAAAGCAATTGCCAAATGTCTGAATTATTAAATCAATACCTCAAAAGCTTACAATGACTTCAGTCAATATTAAGGAGTTATCATGCTTTTCAATTTAGAATGCAGATCCAAATAATTAGCAATACCTTCTGGAAAATTTGGTAATACTTGAGTCATTACTAGTAGATTACCATAATCTTCACTTTAGAATTATTTATACATTTTGCATTATTCACATTAATTATGAACCTGTATATAGTCATTCTTAATATATCTCTGAGAGATATAAAACATTGTAGTTAAGTTTACACTATAATATTTTCATAAATGTTTTTTTTTTGTGAAAGTATAAAAAAGTTAATAATAACAATAATAATAATAATAATAATAGTAAATAAAATAAAATACATCAATTAAATTTCATATAAAAAGTAATAAATGAGCTAAGTGTTTGCTGTTTTACATTTACAGCCCTCTGTTGAATTAATAACTGTAGTAGCCAATAATGTAAGAATTGCAGGATAACTACATTTATTGTCTTCTCCGGTGTAAGTTTAAATTATTACACTCAAAAGTATCCCTACAGAGCAGCTCTTTCTGTTTGCATAAATCACCTTCGACGCTCGGTATCTTACCACTCGAGATGATGTAAATATAAAAGTTATTGCTGATGGCAAGTCAGAGATACACAGTACAATAGCAATGGACTCTCATATGTGTGACACAAATTAATTAACTATTCCTGTCATTGGTGTTGTTTGGCCATAGCCTGAGTGACACTGTAATTATGGTGCTGATATCCTTTCTTCACCCAGTAGGAAATTGAATATGAGAGCTGATTAAAATTCTTCTTATACCCCAACTACACAGCCCACAATCATATTTAATTGTGCACCAGTCATAGTGGTTTTTAATTTCTGGAAGATGGTTTGAACAAAAGTGAAAAGAGTGACAAGTTATGATTCATATTTTCAATGCATGAAGAAATTCAAAGTTTCAAGTAGCTACTTCAAATATTGCAGCTGTTTTTTCCCATACAGTGAAAGTCAGTGGGGCCTTTTGTGCCACACCGAAGAAAGAAAGTCATACAGCTTTGAAATGACATCAAGGTGGAAAAATTATGACAAAATGTTAATTGTGTTTGTTATCATTTTAACACTAGGTCAGCACCAATTATAACTTTGAATACCATAATTAAATATGCAAAAACCTGCCAACATAAAATATCGATCTACATAAATTTCATAGTTCAGAGTTTAATGGATCAATATGATGCTTTCAAAATCTCTAGCGGCACATTAAAAATATAGTGGCATCTATGCAAATTGCCACTTAAAACAGGTCCACATTGAAGTGTTAAATGTAATCTCCATGGTTTTCTCGTTTTGAATTTATATTGTTTATTTACAGATTACAGAGGAAAGTTGGATTCATGTTTTTTTTTTTTTATCAAAAGATGTCTAATTCAGAATTCATAAAAAGCATAGACCATTTTTAAAAGCTGAATGATGTCCTTAATTTAAGACGGTGACTAAGTGCTTGATTACATGCAGAGGTCAGTAAAATCTGTGCTCATAAAGTCTGCTGAATTAATTAGAATAGCAGTACTTATAACACGGATTAAAATTAAATATAATTTTAAAAACGGTTTCAAGAAACTTTTTTTTTCGTAGTTTCTAACTACATAAATAGAGAAATGTGTTTTAAGGCCATTAATTGTTTTGTTGTTAGAATTCATGTTTAAATGCTTAGTTAACGTACAAATATGTAATGAAATGAAAAGTCACCCTATTTTTTTAAATACATGTTATTGATTGTATTGTGACCATTCATCCATTCATGTTTTATTTTATTACCTCATAATTTTTAAGTATATTTCATAACCCAATCTTCTATTGAAAGGATTTCTCTCTGATAATGTATGTCAGAGTTCTTTAATAATTTAGTCCATTTAAACCTGCCCCTTTCTTATAATCTATTGCAAGCTTGCATTCAGATCTGCCTCCATCAAACTGCTACCAACTCGCAAACACCAATTTTTATTTATACAGTTTTTACAACAGTCTTCCATTTGGCACTTGTTTGGCTAGTGTTAATTTCAGGCCCTGATTAGAAGTGCATTCGAAGACTCTGATTGATGTCTATTATTGTCCTAAAACCCACTTCTTAATACTTCAGGCTACAGGAAACCTGCAATAAAAAAATCTAGAATTTATTGTGATAACTTTTAATGTTGCAGTTGTATATGGGCTCAATGAGGAAGAGTTTGACCTTTCCTGGAAACTGATATTTGATCAAATGAGCAAATATCCATAAGATGTGTTAAATGAGTTAATGTTATGATATGTATTTCAAAATGCTGCAACAGCTGTTTAAGAATACTGCAGACATAATACATAGGATGCACTGTAAATTCCAATTAGTAAACCTTACTTAAAAAAGCATAAAAAAAGCCTGCAAACCAATTGCCTTGAAAAAAAAACATGTAAAGTGAAATGAAAATAGTAATTTGTACTAAAAAAGGTTTATTTATTGTTGCAAACTTTCAAACAATTTTGGTAACTCAGAATCACTATTTTTAACAACTTGAGCATCTCAATAAATTAGAATGCCATGGAGAAGTTAATTTATTTCAGTTATTCAACTCAAATTGTGAAACCTGTTTATTAAATAAATTCAATGCAAACAGACTGAAGTAGTTTAAGTCCCACCAATTCACAACAAATTAGAATATGGTGACATGCCAATAAGCTAATCAACTCAAAACACCTGCAAAGGTTTCCTTAGTCTTCAAAATTGTCTCTCAGTTTGGTTCACTAGGGTACACAATCATGGGGAAGACTGCTAATCTGACAGTTGTCCAGAAGACAATCATTGACACCCTTCACAAAGAGGGTAAACCACAAACATTCATTGCCAAAGAAGCTGGCTATTGTTAACACAAAGTTGAGTGGAAGGAAAAAGTGTGGAAGAAAAAGATGCACAATCGACAGAGAGAACTGCAGCCTTATGAGGATTGTCACGCAAAATTGATTCAAGAATTTGAGTGAACTTCACAAGGAATGGACTGGGGCTGGGGTCAAGGCATACAGACGTGTCAAGGAATTTGGCTACACTTGTCGCATTCCTCTTGTTAAGCCACTCCTGAACCACAGACAACGTCAGAGACATCTTAGCTGGGCTAAGGAGAAGAAGAACTGGACTGTTGCGGAATGCTCCAATGTCCTCTTTTCAGATGAGAGCAAGTTTTGTATTTCATCTGGAAACCAAGGTCCTAGAGTCTGGAGGAGAGGTGGAGAAGCTCATAGCCCAAGTTGCTTGAAGTCCAGTGTTAAGTTTCCACAGTCTGTGATGATTTGGGGTGCAGTGTTATCTGTTGCTGTTGGTCAATTGTGTTTTTTGAAAACCAAAGTCACTGCGCCCGTTTACCAAAAGAATTTTGAGCACTTCATGCTTCCTTCTGCTGACCAGCTTTTTGAAGATGCTGCTTTCATTTTCCAGCAGGATTTGGCACCTGCCCTCACTGCCAAAACTACCAAAAGTTGGTTTAAATGACCATGGTGTTGGTGTGCCTGACTGGCCAGCAAACTCACCAGACCTGAAACCATAGAGAATCTATGGGGTATTGTCAAGAAGAAAATGAGAAACAAGAGACCAAAAAATGCAGATGAGCTGGAGGCCACTGTCAAAGAAACCTGGGGCTTCCATACCACCTCAGCATAGCAGTGCCACAAACTGATCACCTCCATGCCATGCCGAATTGAGGCAGTAATTAAAGCAAAAGGAGCCCCTTCCAAGTATTGAGTACATGTACAGTAAATGAACATACTTTCCAGAAGGCCAACAATTCACTAAAAATTAAAAAAAAAAATTATTGGTCTTATTTTATTGGTTCACACAAGATGCGAATGAATCGTTAAGCGCGAGTGATTTATATGTTAAGTCAATTCAAAGATGCAAATTGTCATCCTGCGGCATGATAGACACGGTGCGAATTGAGTGTTTTGGGCGTTTTGACGCGTGAAACACGAATATTTAATACATGAGTTTCACAATCACTGAAATAAACTTTTCCACGACATTCTAATTTATTGAGATGCACCTGTAAATGAATAAGTACAATATACTGTGTGCATATTTCAAACAACTATTTTAAGTTGAGCCAAATCATGTACCTAGTTCCTGCAACTTGGAATTTCTAAGTTGTATTTACTTAAACAGCAATCTGATATACTTGCTAAAAGCAAGGAAAACCGATTGCCATAAAAAAAATAAATCATTACTCCAGTAATTTAAAGGTCCTGTTTTACTTGTTTTTTTTTTTTTTGAAGCTTTGATTGTGTTTACAGTGTGCAATATAACATGTGTTAATGTTTCGCGTGTAAAAAAACAGTATTTTTTACACAATTTACTTATCTGTATACCGCTGTTTTCACTGTCATAAAAATGGGCTGATGACTTCCTTTTTCTATGAAGTCCCTCCTTCAGAAATATGTAACGAGTTCTGATTGTGCCAGCGGTTCCTGTGTTGTGATTCAACAGCAGCTCAGCACACGCTGCCCTCCTGGAAACGTGATTGGGCTAGTTTTGGACTAGTTTTATTTGTGGTCAATAAACTACGCCTACTCTAGACAAAGAGGGAACTGCCATCTTTCAAGAATAATGTTTGTGCGAATCTGGCATTAAACTGATTGAGATTGAGGAAGCTGTCCTTAGCAAAATGTGCTGCACAAAGTTTTACATGTGGATTATATTTTTTTAGGAACCGAGTTAAACATAAATTGTATCCATTGATCTCTAACCATTGAAGTACAGCGTCCCTGGGAAGGCCAAACAAAGGTGATTGGACTCAGATCAAAATAACAGCATTTCGACGAAATGGCGACAAACACACTCTACAAACGCAACTCTTCCTCTTCTCCGTGGGACCGCAACAAGACCACGCCCCCTTTTTGTGTATTCCTGTGGGTGGAGGTTAGTCAAAAAACTGTTCTAGTGACGTCATTAATGAAAGAAGTAGAGGGATGTAGTCCAAACTGGCCATTCAATGTAGGCGAATTCTGTTAAATAAAATATCTCGCTTGGCATTAAACTTTGAGCTTTATAATTTTACAGATATTATTTATACTCTAACAACAACATTACACACTAACTAAAGTTTGAAACATGGGATCAAAAAGAACGGGACCTTTAAGTGCTTCAAACATCCCATTTCAATTTCATTACAACAATGTTCCATTCATCACACACATACAATTACACATAAATTTAATGTAGTGACAGTTCAAAGTTATTTTATTTATTTATTTTTTATGTTTTTCAATGCAGTTTGAATTTGTATTACAAACATTTTGAAACAAAGCAAAAACAATCTGATTTAGGGTTTGCTTCATGTAAACAGTGGAGATAGAAGTAAGAGGAGTAAGTATGGCACTGGGCTGGCCACACACGTTGCGGATGTTTTTTGGGGTTTTTTTTCTGTCCCAAGTCAAGCATCACACTGTAAGTGTTCTTCACAGGATTAGGGTAATCAAAATGTACCAGTAATCCAATTGTAGCTCATGGGAGTCTGGAAGCAAATGACTGAAGTAAATTCTGGAAACTGTTCTTTGCAGTACTACCCTGAACAATGATGGCAGAAGACACAGGATCAAGGCAGAGAAGATTTGGAGAAATATTTAATCTTCAGTGAAAGTCAGCAACCCAAGAGATACTAGTGCCCAGACTGCATCAACAACAGACACCTGGATAAAACCAAATAAGAACAATATTAGTAAGCAAACTTGAAATTTCTGTGATCACTTACTCAAACATGACTTTTGTTTATTTTCCGAACACAAATAAATACATTTTCAGTGAAATTCAAGAAATTTATGTCCTTGAACTGAATGTTTATTTACTTCTCATACTCAGAATTTGTGCTCTGCATTTAACCCATCCAAAGTGCACACACACAGCAGTGGGCAGCCATTTATGCTGCAGCGCCCAGGCAGCAGTTGGGGGTTCAGTGCCTTGCTCAAGAGCACCTAAGTTGTGGTATTGCCAGCCCAAGACTCGAACCCACAACCTTAGGAGTCAAACTCTCTAACCAGTAAGCCACGACTTTCTCCCTAATTTAACTATAACATTTACATTTAGTAATTTTGCAAATGCTTTTATCCAAAGCGACTTACAATTGGGGGACACATAAAGCGATTATTCTTAAAAAGGCAAACAGACACAGGAAATGTTTGCAATACCAAGTTTTAGGAATTGTTCAATTAAGTACATGCTAGAAAGAGAAGGAATAAATTCTAAATTAATTAAAATTAATTAAATTTTATTTAAAAAATAAATAAAAAACTTGAATTGAATTAAATAAAAAAAGAATTTTTTTATGATGAGGTCAAATGGCTTAGCAAGAGATAAGTTTTCAGCTGTTGCTTGAAAATTGCTAGGGATTCAGCATTCCAAATAGGGGTGGGAAGATCATTTCACCAGTCAGGAATAGTGACACTAACAGATCTCAGACTTCTGGAGGGGATGTAGATTCATAGTAGTGAGTGGAAGCAGGCAGGTGCTGAGCCTGTGGCTGTTCTATAATACTACTCCTTTTTACAACTATGATAGAACCATCACTTCTACCACAAAAGACTGCTTTGTAACTAATCTAATGTTACAGAAACTATGGACTCTCTCTTTTAAAGAATTTTAGATATCTCCCACTCCATCCTTCCCTCACTCGTGAACAAGTCCCCAAGATACTTGAACTCCTCCACTTGGGGCAGGAGCTTTCCACCAACCTGAAGGGGACATGTCACTCTTTTCTGGCTGAAATCCATTGGCCTCAGACTTGGAGGTGCTGATTCTCATTCCAGCCGCTTCACACTCGGCTGCAAACCTTCCCAGTGCATCCTGAAGGTCCTGGCCCGATGAAGCCAACATAACAACATCATCTCTAAAAAGCAGAGATGAAATCACGTGGTACCCAAACTAGACACCCTCTGGCCCCTGGCTGTGCCTAGAAATCCTGCCCATAAAAGTAATGAACAGGACCAGTGATAAAGGGCAGCCCTGCCGGAGTCCAACATGCACCGGGAACAAGTCTGACTTACTGCCCGCAATGCGAACCAAGCTCCTGCTCCGGTCATACAGGGACCGGACAGCCCTTAACAGAGGGCCTCATACTCCCAGAGCATCCCCCACAGGAGGCCGCGAGGGACATGGCCGAATGCTTTCTCCAAATCCACAAAACACATGTGGACTGGCCGGGCAAACTCCCATGAACCCTCCAGCACCCTGGTGAAGGTATAAAGCTGGTCCAGTGTTCCACGACCAGGACAAACACCGCATTGTTCCTCCTGAATCCAAGGTTCGACTATCGTCCGAATTCTCCTCTTCAGTACCCTGGCATAGACTTTTACAGGAAGGCTGAGGAGTGTGATCCCCCTGTAGATAGAACACACCCTCCGGTCCCCTTTCTTGAAAAGAGGGACCACCACCCCGGTCTGCCATTCCAGAGGCACTGTCCCCGACAGCCACGAGATGCTGCAGAGACGTGTCAGCCAAGACAGCCCCACAACATCCAGGGACTTGATGTACTCAGGGCGGATCTCATTCACCCCTGGTGCCTTGCCACCAATAAGCTTATTATCTACCTCGGTGACTTCAGCTTGTGTGATGGACAAGTTCACCTCTGAGCCCTCAGCCTCTGCTTCCTCAATGAAAGACTTGTCAGTGGGGTTGAGGAGATCCTCAAAATATACCTTCCACCGTCTGGAGAACATCCACTCAGACTCAATGTCTCCAGCCTCCATTGGAATCTGGTGGAATCTGTCCAGCTTCCTCCCCCGCCATCGGATCCAACTCACCACCAGGTGGTGATCAGTTGACAGCTCTGCCCCTCTCTTTACCTGAGTGTTCAAGACATACTTCTGGAGGTCAGACGAAACGACCACAAAGTCAATCATCGTCATCCGGCCTAGGGTGTGTCCTGGTGCCACGTGCACTGATGGACACCCTTATGCTTGAACATGGTGTTTGCTACGGAGAAACTGTGACTTGCACAGAATTCCAATAACAGAACACTACTCGGGTTCAGATCGGGGGGGGGGGGGGGCATTCCTTTCTATCACGACCCTCCAGGTGTCACTGTCACTGCCCACGTGAGCATTGAAGTCCCCCAGTAGATCGACGGAGTCCCCGTCAGAGCACTTTCCAGCACCCCTCCAAGAGACCCCAGGAAGGCTGGGTACTCTACACTGACATTTGGCCCTTAAGCACAAATGACAGTGAGAGACCTATCCTCGACCCGAAGGCGCAGGGAACAAACCTTTTGTTCACCGGGGTAAAATCCAACACATGGCGACTGAGCTGGGGAGCTATGAGCAATCCCACACCAGCCCGCCGCCTCTCGCCGCTGGCAACTCCAGAATAGTAGAGTGTCCAGCCTCTCTCAAACGGGGGTGGTTCCAGAACCCTAACTGTGAGTTGAGGTGAGCCCGACTATCTCCAGTCGGTAACTCTCAATCTCCCGCACAAACTCAGGCTCCTTCACCGCCAGTAAAGTGACATTCGACGTCCCTAAGGCCAATTTCCGTGTCCAGAGATCATGTCGTCAGGGCCCCTGCCTTGCACCAGCCCCTTATGATTCCTCCCGCAGATGGTGGGTCCACGGGAGGTCGGCCCTATGTTGCTCTTTCGGGCTAAGACCGGCCAGGCCCCATGAGGGGAGGCCCGACCACCAGGCACTTACATTCGAGCCCCCCCCCCGGGCCTGGCTCCAGGGGCTATTAAAAAAGTAAAAATAAAATAAAATAAGTGAATAATACATATGGGTCTTATTGTTGTTTTAAACTGAAAGAATGGATAGGGAGGGTGGTAGACCATGTGTCGAGGGTAGAATAGTGTTGTCACGGTACCAAAATTTCAGTATTCGGTACCGATACCAGTGAAAATCCATGGTTCTCGGTACCTATTTCATTCCCAATCAAAACACAAAAATATGCTAATTTAAAAAAATAATAACTTTTTAGCACTAAAAATAAAACCAATGCCATTCTTTATGCTTATTTACAATTGTGTTTAAAGTTTTTCTACAAGTTATATAATTATGAAAAACAGTAA
The DNA here is from genome assembly GCF_963082965.1 of Carassius carassius. Classification (NCBI taxonomy): domain Eukaryota; kingdom Metazoa; phylum Chordata; class Actinopteri; order Cypriniformes; family Cyprinidae; genus Carassius; species Carassius carassius. The sequence goes on along the minus strand of NC_081766.1, from coordinate 23,916,630 downwards.
ACAAGTTTCACCCAAATTTAATTTGTCTTTTAATTCATGAAATTTAAACACATTTTATTTTTGGTAAATAAAGGGGATTTGCTATTAAAATTAAAACACGGAAGAAATATTGTGATTTATTTCTTTAAAAAATAAAGTTTTATAAATTTTCAACAGTAGTAGCAGTATCACATACATTTTACTAAATAATAGTAATGTTTCTAGCACAATGCCTTTATGTAAAAATGAACTTTTAGGCCTAATGAATGCATATTTGTCATTTTAACTGAACTTAAGACTGGTGGTGATGCTTAAGATATTTTTGGTAATTGAGGGTTTCTGTAAAAAAAAATAGTAATAGATCATATTAATTATTATTAAAAGATAATACTACTACTAATTCTACTATCATACTAATGTATATACAATGCACTATGAATTGATGAGCTGCTGGGTTCATGAATATTAATCACGTTGTCTGCGTTCGGTCAAACTGATTTGCTGAAATCAAAACGGAAGGTACTAGATCAGCGCCAGCCAATTAAATTGCCATTTGCGCATTAGCTCCGCCCACTACCGGAGAAACCGGTATGTCTTCTGCTTGTTCGAAAATGAATATGAATAATTCTAAATGAACTCCATTATTTTGACAGGAGAAGACAACAAAGAATAGTTTACATATAGCGTGTCGATTCAGCGTGGTAAGACTCTCGCTCTCTCTCTCTTTGCATGTGTGAGAAACAGCGCTATCAGTAAAGCGACGGTGAGTCGTGCGCCTTCACAAAGAGTTTACAGCATCAAATACAGGTGCACTGTGCGTCCATTGAGATGAACTGAAAAGTTCAGATCGCTTGATGGAGTGAGAACTCTGAAGCTCAGATGCTGAAATTAATGCAAGCGTCATGCACTTCAGTCCATAGGCGTAGATTACGCGGGGGACGTGTCCCCCCCACTTTTTAGAAAATGTAAATTTGTCCCCCGCACTTTTTCATAGGGGAAGTGTTCACGACATGGTGAGGTTTTCGCAAGACAATGTGTAGTTATACATACAGATTTAAAATTCAAAGAGAAAAGATCGTCTATCTATCTACACGTGACTTTCACGTTGCCATGGTAATCAGTCACTCGCGCTCGTGCATCACCACACGCCCATGCTCGCACCCGCACTGAATCCATCGTCGAAGGTCGAAATGAATTCAAAACGGCAAAAAACTATTCACTCTTTTTTCGCGAAAAAGTCAAGCACCGTAAGTTGTCATGTGGTATCCGAATTGGGTTGCTCATTGTCATTGATGAATAACTTCGCCTAATTTTCTTTATGAATAATTGAAGTTTGAAGAACCTTAAATAAATTGAAGATTTTCACTAACGTTACTGCACAAACGTGCAGCTTATTTTGATCTTTTTTATTCGTAATGTCTTTTATTTTCACAGATATTTTATCAAAGCCCTTCAAATTATAATAAAGATTGTGATTGTTAATGCTGAACTTGGATTTTCATGCATTAGGCTAACAGCCATTATCTAATTTATTTGCTTGAATCATGCAGCGTTGTAACATGTGTACATGATGTTTACCATATAATAAGGTAACACTTTACAATTAGATTAAAAAAGTTTGTAGACAAACTTTAAGTTTTCTTTAAAAAGCCTAACCAGAAAGTCTGAAGAAGTTTTAAAAGCATTAAGTTTGCATGTTTTCAATATGAAAGACAGTTTTGGTTAAGTGAAACAGATAGATAGATAGATAGATAGATAGATAGATAGATAGATAGATAGACAGACAGACAGACAGACAGACAGACAGACAGATAGACAGATAGATTAACTAATGAAACCTTATTGTAAAGTGTTACCATTCAATATAAATGCAGTATGCAATTGTATGCATTAATGTTCTGATTTAGGTCTTAATTTATAGGGTTCATTAATATTATTGCGCTAATTTAAATTTTTTTTTTTTCTTCTCTGTTGTCAAGATTGATCAAGAAACAGGGAGCCTAGGGTTGTCAGGTCAGAAAGAGGATGACACACAACAAAAAGAAACTTCACAGGTGAAAAGTGATAGACTGGCTTTTAAAAACACCTTCTATTGCATTTTTTTATTGTATAAAATCTACAACAGGTGTTTGAAGTACCATATATAGACCAATCATAAAATTACCATTAGGAAAATATAGGAAACATAATTTAGGATTCAAATTATTGGTTATTGTTCAGCAGTGTACATAATTTCTTATGTATGTCACAATTCCATGTCTCTGCATATTTCAAACACTTCTTTATTGTCAATAGACAGAGCCAGAAGTTACTTTAGAGTTGAGAGGGAATGAAGCAGAAAGTTTCAAGAAGGCCTCAGAGGTGAGGGAAAACAAATGACTGGAATAAGTTCAGAATTTTTTTTTTCTTTTTTTCAAATACACATTCATTTGTGTTTTATGTTGTCTACACTGTCTTGCATAGGCAAAACAAAGTAACTACACATTTTGTGACAAGTTATAACTATAAAATTGAGTCTTTGGATTTGGCTTAGATTTGGAGACATAAATCAGACTAATTTGTACTTTTTTATAGACAGGGCAGAGGGCATCAGACATGTTGACAGTTGTAGAAGGAGGTGGGTCTTCAGTACCTGTATTAAAACCTCACCAACCAGATCCCAAGACTATTGTGGGTCAGGTGCTTCGGGACAAAACTTTAAAATTTCAAGCTCAGTGGTACCACGATTTTGCATGGCTCCATTTTGAGCCTGGTATTGAGGGAGCTTTGTGCTTCTACTGCCACAAGGCCTTTAAAAACAAAACGTCTCAACTTGTCAAAAATACAGAAACCACCTTTATCAGCTCTGGCTTTAAAAACTGGAAGAAGGCCAGAGAGAGATTTACATTACATGCTGGATCAGAATGTCACAAGACAGCCATAACAACACACATCTATGAATCAAGACCAGTAGATGTTCAGCTGTCCAATGTAAGGGCATCCCAGCAAGAGGAGGCAAGGAAATGCCTATTAAAGATAATCAGTGCTGTGCAGTTTCTGGCAAGACAAGGTTTATCTTTTAGAGGCCATGATGATGATGAGGGAAACTTTAATCAGCTTTTAAAATACAAGTCAGAAGATGACCCCAGCCTAAGCAAATGGTTGTCTCTCAAAACTGATTATACTTTTCCACAAATTCAAAATGAAATCCTCAAACTATTCAGTAATTCTATAATTCGTGGAATTGCACAAAACATCAATTCACTTCCTAACTTGCAGTTTTGTGTCATCATGGATGGTACCCAAGACATATCAGGAAAGGAACAGGAATCAGTCTGTCTTAGATATGTTGATCACGATCTAATAGTCCATGAGGAATTTGTTGGCCTGTATGAAGTGTCTGTGACAACAGGAGATAACCTGGCAAAGGTTCTGAAGGATGTATTGCTTCGTCTTAACTTATCCATCTCTGGGCTGAGAGGACAGGCTTATGATGGTGCTGCGAACATGGCAGGAAAGTATTCAGGGGCACAGGCCATCATCAAAGAGAGTCAGCCACTATATGTCCACTGTGGTCCACACTGTGTAAATTTAATTACACAGCATGCGTGTACAGCATCTTCTGTTATCCGTGACTCTTTGCAGTGGGTTCATGAAGTGGGAGTTTTGTTTGGCCAATCTGTGAAAATTAAGTCAATTTTCCAGGATATTTCAAAGTCAGAGAGTGGATCTGTCAAAGCCATCAGACCTTTGTGTCCTACAAGGTGGACAGTGCGCACCTGTGCAATTCGTGCTGTTCTAAACCAGTATCAGCCGATGTTACTTGCTCTAGAGGAAATGGCGTGTGGTCATTCAGAGTCAGCTTGCAGGGCAAATGGTTTGTTTGATAGATTTCAAAAAGGCAATGTTTTGCTTGGCCTTTTACTTGCCTTAGAAGTGACAGAAGAGCTGGAGTGTCTCAATGCTTCTCTTCAGAGCCGCACTCAGACAGTAGATGGAATGCTAGCTGCTGTCAACTGTGTGAAGGACACAATTGCAGAAAAAAGAACAGAGGATTCATTCCAAAGAGTATACAACAAAGCAACAGAAATGTGTAACTCCCTAAATCTGTCTCCAATAGAAATGCCCCGCGCTCGAAAGCCTCCGAAACGCCTGTCTGGTCAGGGTTCAGCACATGTACCTAGTTCCTCAGCAGACTACTTCAGGACAGAGTTTTTCAAGGTCTTGGATGTTGTCAATATGCAGTTTCAAGAAAGATTTGAGCAAGAGGGGCTGCTCACGATCAGTTCAATTGAAAAGGTACTGTTGACAGGAGAGTCTGATGCTGGTCTGTTGGAACAATATCCAGAATTTCACTGCGCTTCACTAAGGGTGCAATTAGCAATGTTCAGGTCCAAGTACGATTATCAGTCAACTACTGAGGCTGCAAACACTCTTCGGAATATGTTGCCAGAAGTCCGCCAACTCTTTGACCAAGTGGAAACATTTGTGAGGTTGCTCCTTGTTTGCCCTGTTTCTTCAGCAGAGGCTGAAAGAAGCTTCAGCTGTCTGCGAAGATTAAAAACCTGGCTCCGAAGCACAATGACACAGTCTCGTCTTAACAATGTTGCTGTGTGTCACATCCACAGTGACAAACTGGACAGTATAGATAGGGAGATGATTGCTCAGCAATTCATAGATGGAAATCAACGTCGCAGAAACACTTTTGGCAGTTTCAAGTAGCTTTAAATGCTGAGATATATATACACGTTAACTCTGTATGAATAATCTGCTGCTTTTAAAAAAACAACCCTAAAAGGAAAAGCATAAATGTGAATGAACACTAACTGTTTATTGCATCTTATTGTTCCACTAATTTAAGGTCTCCTTACTGTGACATGTTTGTCATTTGAGTTCAATACATACAGTATCTGCAAATGTGTGGTTTGAGTGATTTTTTTTATTTCCTTCCTGAAATGTGGACTAGAATAAAGTAGAGTGTGAATGTGAAAGTATCCATTACTGTGTGCCATTCACATACAAAACAACATACACAAAAAACTATTTAAAATATGTAAACAATATAGTAAAATATACAATACCATGTGCAATATAGATTACAGAACATCTGTATTCCTTTTTTTCTTTCTGTTTTATTGCTTTACACATGAATAGCATATTAAGCCAATTAAGCAATAACCTGTCTACAAAGATCTAAAAAAAAAAAAAACTGGTATAATGCTTGACATTCTGTCCCCCTCACTTTTGAAATGATGGCTACGCCCCTGCTTCAGTCTATGTAGTAAACAAACCCGCACGTCTCTGCCATTCATTAATTCACACAGAGACGCACAGAACACGGATTCATATTTCAAACAACTTTTGCGGCTTAACATTTACAGATACTGGTCCATATGGAGATTTCCTGCTTCGCGGAAATCATAGCGCTGAACTGGGTTTGAACGGGACCTCGGTACTACCGGTACTTAAAGAAACCTGGTACCGTCACATTTAAAAATTTTTAGTACCGACTTGGTACCGAAGTACCGGGTCTTTTGACAACACTAGGGTAGAAATCTATGTAATATCCATTAAAGTATTATCATTTCAATGGAAATGCTAATCAAAATTCCACTACTATATTCAAACAATACTGTCTGGCTGGCCTATTATGCGCTCTACTTATCATACTAAAAGGAGCACATGCATCCCAGAACATTCAGAGCCTGTTTTTCTATCCCCTAATGCTATGAACTGCTACTTGGGCAACACTCAAAAAAAAAAACCTCAGGATCATTTAGAAGTTAAAAATCAAACAAAAAACTACAAAGATACACAGAGTTTCAGATACTGCTGTAGATGATGGAGTTTCAAATACCACATACAATTTATTCCTGTGTTTAATTATGGTCTAAGTTAAACTAAGTACAAATTTAACAGAAAAGCACATTTAGAGCTTAGTTACAATGAACCATCTAAAAGTTTAAATTTCATGAATTTGTGACCATGTGAGAAATGCAGTGTCCTTATGTAATGTGTAAGGAGCACATGCTATTTTGACTACCACCCTGGCTCAACATTGTAGAATTACAACATAGACTTAACAAGCTCTAAATCAAATGTTATTAGTTTTCTGAAATAACTAAATATGTATGTGTTCTAGACATTGTAATAAACACACACACACACACACACACACAAAAGAAAATATGTAAGGAATTTTTCTCACTTGAATCTTGACAAATCCAGCCATGCAAAAAAAAAAAAATCTCAACGCGAAGTTTGCAGGTAGTGTGAGTTCATGGCCTGATGACTGGTCTCATAAACACTTCTTCTATCCAATAGCATTGTGAGTACAAACAATAGAACCCATTAAAAGGGAAAGTTACTCTGGGATATTGGTTTGTTTGAACTCAGAGGGACTGTCAGCCACATTTAGAAAGTTAACAGCTTTAGTCATTTGTGGATTAATGCGTATTGGAGACGAGAACCGTTAAAAACAATTCAGTTCGATTTGGTGAACTCGTTCAAAAATACCCGGTTACATCGAATGATTTGTTCGCGAACCAGATATCACGAAGTGCTTTGTTTTGAACTCTCTCACAACAGACACGGAAGAGAAGACAATGCTGAATAAAGTCATAGTTTTTGCTTTTTTTGGACCAAAATGTATTTTCGATGCTTCAAAAAATTCTAACTGATCCTCTGATGTCACATGGACTACTTTGATGATGTTTTTCTTACCTTTCTGGACATGGACAGTATACCATACACACAGTTTCAACGGAGGGACTGAGAGCTCTCGGACTAAATCTAAAATATCTTAAACTGTGTTCCGAAGATAAAAGGAGGTATCACGGGTTTGGAACGACATGAGGGTGAGTTATTAATCACATAATTTGGATTTTTGGGTGAACTATCCCTTTAACTATATAAATGTGGCTTTGAGAAAAAAAAAAAACATTTGCAGGCCTTTTTTTAAATTTTAAAAGTGATTTTGTTATTCTGCAACATTGGGCTTTACAGGGTTAAGGAAAAGTTAAAGTAAACACTTTGACACCGTGGTATAATGACCACACACGCACCCTAAAGAGAGCAGCCTTGAAAATGGAGCACAGCTGGAGGAAAACAAAACTATAGGTATTTCGTATTGCTTGGTGGGAAAGTATGCTATCCTACAGAAAAGCATTAAAAAATGCTAGATCTGATTATTTTTCATCTCTTTTAGAAGAAAACAAACATAACCCCAGGTATTTATTCAATACAGTGGCTAAAGTTACGAAAAAATAAAATAATCAATGGGTGTTTTGAAGGAAGGAAGGAATGTATAAACTTGTTAAATCATCTAAACCAACAACATGTATGTTAGACTCTATTTCATCTAAGCTCCTAAAAGAGGTGCTTCCAGAAGTCATAGATCCTCTTCTGACTATTATTAATTTGTCATTGTCATTAGGAAATGTCCCCAGAACCTTCAAACTGGCTGCTAATAAGCCTCTCATTAAAAAAAAAGAAAAAAAAGAAAAAGAACAAAAAAAAAACCACCACTAGACCAAAAAAAAAAAAAAAAAACTTGTTAGTTATAGACCTATCTCGAATCTCCCTTTTCTGTCCAAGATACTAGAAAAGGTAGTATACTTACAATTATATTCCTTCTTAGAGAAAAAAATGGTATCTGTGAGGATTTCCAGTTAGGATTAGACCGTATCATAGTACTGAGACTGCTCTTCTTAGAGTTACAAATGACCTGCTCTTATCATCTGATCGTGGTTGTCTCTCTCTGTTAGTGCTATTGGATCTTAGTGCTGTGTTTGAAAATATTGATCAAAACATTCTCTTGAATAGACTAGAAAACTTTGCGGGCATTAATGGAAGTGCATTAGCATGGTTTAATATCTGCCATATCTGACCACCATCAGTTCATTGCAGTGAATGAAGACGTATAATATCGATCACAAGTGCAGTAAGGAGTACCTCAAGGCTCAATACTAGGGCCATTACTTTTCACACTTTACATGCTACCGTTGGGAGATATCATTAGGAAGCACGGTGTTAGCTTTCACTGTTATGTTGATTATACTCAGCTCTATATTTCGTTCGCGGCCCAGAGAAACATACCAATTAAAAACAATAAAAAATAGAATGCATAGTCGATATAAAAACCTGGATGAGGAGTAATGTCTTACTGCTAAATTCTGAAGAACAGAGATTTTAATTATAGGACCTATAAACTATGCATTTAACAACCTAGATTGCAGTCTAAGACTTGATGGCTGCTCTGTCAATTCTGCATCTTCAGTTAGGAACCCAGGTGTGCTATTTGATAGCAATCTTTCCTTTGAAAAAAGTGAAAGTCAAGTCAAGTCAAGTCACCTTTATTTATTTAGCGCTTTAAACAAAATACATTGCGTCAAAGCAACTGAACAACATTCATTAGGAAAACAGTGTGCCAATAATGCAAAATGATAGTTAAAGGCAGTTCATCATTGAATTCAGTGATGTCATCTCTGTTCAGTTAAATAGTGTCTGTGCATTTATTTGCAATCAAGTCAACGATATCGCTGTAGATGAAGTGACACCAACTAAGCAAGCCAGAGGCGACAGCGGCAAGGAACCGAAACTCCCATCGGTGACAGAATGGAGAAAAAAACCTTGGGAGAAACCAGGCTCAGTTGGGGGGCCAGTTCTCCTCTGACCAGACGAAACCAGTAGTTTTATTCCAGGCTGCAGCAAAGTCAGATTGTGCAGAAGAATCATCTGTTTCCTGTGGTCTTGTCCTGGTGGTCCTCTGAGACAAGGTCTTTACAGGGGATCTGTATCTGGGGCTCTAGTTGTCCTGGTCTCGGCTGTCTTTCAGGTCAGTAGAGGTCCTTTCTAGGTGCCGATCCACCATCTGATCTGAATACGTACTGGATCCGGGTGACTGCAGTGACCCTCTGATCTGGATACAGACTGGATCTGGTGGCTACGGTGACCTTGGAATAAGAGAGAAACAGACAAATATTAGCATAGATGCCATTCTTCTAATGATGTAGCAAGTACATAGGGTGTTATGGGAAGTGTTTCCGGTTCCGGTTAACCTAATTAATGCAGCCTAAAAATCCTTTAATAATGGATTTGGATATTAAAAGCATATTAGTATGTTATGTTTAAGCCAGGTTAAAGAGATGGGTCTGCAAGAGTGTGTCTGCCTCCCGAACAATGTTAGGTAGGTTATTCCAGAGTTTAGGGGCCAAATAGGAAAAGGATCTGCCGCCCGCAGTTGATTTTGATATTCTAGGTATTATCAAATTGCCTGAGTTTTGAGAACGTAGCGGACGTAGAGGATTATAATGTAAAAGGAGCTCATTCAAATACTGAGGTGCAAAACCATTCAGGGCTTTATAAGTAATAAGCAATATTTTAAAATCTATACAATTTCTATTTCTATAGAGATCTATTTCTCTATACGGGAGAAAGTGACGTATGGTAACCCATACTCGGAATTGGTGCTCTGCATTTAACCCATCTTAAGTGCACAAACACAAACCATGAACACACACTTAGAGCAGTGGGCAGCCATTAATGCTGTGGCACCCAGGAAGCAGTTCGGGGTTTGGTGCATTGCTCAAGGGCACCTCAGTCGTGGTTTTAACTTCCTCCACCAACAATTCCTGCCGGCACGAGATTTGAACTCGCAACCTTTGGGTTATGAGTCTGACTCTCTAACCATTGGGGCCACGACTTCCTACATTGAAAGTCACATTTCTAGCATTTTTAAAACTGCATTTGTCCATCTCAAAAATATATCTTAATTACGACCTATGCTGTCAATGTCAAATGCAGAAATGTTCATGTCCTCAAGATTATTGTAATGCTTTATTGGATGGTTGTTCCACATACTTAATAAACAAACTCCAGCTAGTACGAAATGCAGCAGCTAGAGTTCTTACTAGAACCAGGAAGTATGACCATATTAGCCCGACTCCATCAACACGGCACTGGCTCCCTATCAAACATTGATTTGCACAAACAAAATTTTGCTTGTAAATCCCTGAATGGTTTAGCACCTCAGTATTTCAGCAAACTCTTATTTTACTATAGTCCTCCACGTCCACAGCGTTCCCAAAACTCTAGCAATTTTATAATACCTAGAATATCAAAATCAACTGTGGGTGGCAGATCCTTTTTCTATTTAGCACACAAATTCTGGAATAACATACCTAACACTGATCGGGAGGCAAACACAATCTGTCAGTTTAAATCCGTTAAAGGATTTTTAGGCTACATTAATTAGAGAAACCGGAACCGGGAATACATCGTAAAACACAATGAACTTGCTACATCGTTAGAAGAATGGCATCTAAGCTAAAAATTTGTCTGTTTCTCTCTTATTCCAAGGTCACCGTAGCCACCAGATCCAGTCTGTATCCAGATCAGAGGGTAATGTAGTCACCCAGATCCAGCACGTATCCAGACCACATGGTGGATCAGCACCTAGAAAGGACCTCTAAAGCCCTGACAGACAGTGGAGACCAGGAGAACTAGAGCCCCAGATACAGTTCCCCTGTAAAGAACTTGTCTCATATAACCACTGGGACAAGACCACAGGAAACAGATGATTCTTCTGCACATTTCTGATTTCTGACATCTGACTTTGCTGCAACCTGGAATTGAACTGGTGCTTTCGTCTGGTCAGAGGAGAACTTGCCTCCCAACTGAGCCTGGTTTCTCCCAAGGTTTTTTCTCCATTCTGTCACTGATGGAGTTTTGGTTCCTTGCCGCTGTATTCAATGATGAACTGCCTTTAATTATAATTTTGCATTAATGACACATTGTTTTCCTAATTAATGTTGTTCAGTTTCTTTGACACAATCTTTTTTGTTTAAAGCACTATATAAATAAAGGTGACTTGACTTGACTCGCAAAGGACGGATTCATTGATGGCAAAGTACAACTGTTTCTGCAGCTACTGTGGCAGGTTGAACTTCCTCAGCTGGCAAAGGAAGTACAACCTCTGTCCCACTTCAGGTCCTGAGAGATAGTGGTGCCCAGGAATCTGAAAGACTCTACTGCAATCACAGTGATGTCCATGATTGTGGGATTACGTATTTATAAAATGTTAAATCTAGGTTCCAATGTAATAGCATATAAACTGAAAACGTTTTGAGGTACATTTTAAGGTAAAAAAGGATCAAATTAGGACCTTTTGTCTATGTGCTATTCCTTGCCATTTGACTTTTTAAGCTTAAGGCACAGCTGTGCGTTTTGTCTCTCTTAATGTAAAGGTATCAGCGATACTGTCAGGCACCTCTGTATTTAAATGACAGTGTTATGCTGACAAGATCAAAGATGGGAAAATGGCCAGTATCAGGCGAATACCTGTATTCAATTTGCATGCTTTGTTTAAATTGTCACCTCTACTGTATGGATCCCTCCCACTTGAATGTGTAAAAACTCCAAAGTATCACTGCCTTGAGTACTGAGTACTTTGAGACTTTTGATGACTACAGTGCCACGCAGAGTGTTCTCAATAAAGAATTCTGCTGAAGATTACCCAAGAGTGTCCTGGTCTTCGTTTCCAACAGTTTTTGGTGCCGTGACCCGGATAGAGCTTCTCACCTGAATCCAGATTGAAACTGCAATCTCAACAAAGATCTGACTTCATTCCAGACTGAATCTTTCTGTACAACCAAGGGTTGGTGAATGTTACTCCATCCAAAAGTACCTTTAAGACCAGTTTCCTCTGCGCCGCCAGAGAAGAGTTAACAGGCAGCTGTAGAGTTTGGTTAACTAAGTTACCCTCTAAAAACTTTTTTAGAGATGAAAGTGTTCCTCTGTTTAGGCAGGGAAGATTAGCATCGCATGCTATTATTTTGTTACCCTCTGTTTCGGCAGGGAAGTTAAGCATAAAGTGCTAGTAATTTGTGTTTTTATTCTCTGCGTTCTCAGGGAAGGTTGAACACATTATGATGTGCATTAACAAGTGTATCCTCTACTTTGTCAGAGAGGTTATTGGTGTATTCTCTGCTTTGCCAGGGAAAGTTAACAGGTGTGTTAACAAGTATATCCTCTTCTTGCCAGGGAAGTGTTCTTTTGTTTCAGAAAGACTTTACAAAATGTTGAGAAGCAATGCTAAGCTGATTCCAACAACTAAGAAAGGTGGACTAGCTACTCCTTCATGGACGGACAGTGAGTTCAAATCCTTTTTAGGACAGCACATGGACTTAGCAGTGACAGAGTCAGTCAGATTGGATTTGACAGAGAAATTTGGTATTCATCCAGAAAAAGTATGGTCAATTGAAGAATGTAAAAAGGTACTAGGATCATGTATTCGCAAAAACAATGTGAAAGGCATTATCTGCTGCCATAGAGAATTTGTTTATTGCTAGCTACACAACATACTCAGCGTAACTCAGAGCTAGAGTAGCCTCTTTGACTAAGAAAATAAACCGCAACAAAGCTGCAAAAAAAAAAAAACTGATGTGGAAGAAGTTAGTCAGACTGATAACAATTTTCCTGACCTACAAGCTTTCTTTGAAACAGATATCCAATCAGTAACTGATGTGCCTGTTGTGGCGGAGCTGAAACATCCCAAGATCAAAATTGAATCAATGTTGTCTCCACCCATTTTCGTTGACCAAATGAGGAAAAAGGAAATGAGGTAATCTCATAAAAGGAGGAAATTAAACTGAAGGAGGGAGGGGAGAAGGTGTTGAAAGAAACGTGGAGTGTTGTTGTTAGTGCGCTTTGGAGATGAGAACCGAAAAAGCCTCAATGGAAGCCGAACGCCATCTGAAAATACCCAAACGAACTGCTGGTAATATAGTTGAATGCCATTTGAAAGTACCCAATGAATGAACTGCTGGCTGGTAGTTGGATGGAAAATATTAAAGGAGAAGGAAGGTGTCTACACTTACCTGTGTGGCGATGACGTAGTCCTCTGCGGGAGAATGCTGTGTCTTTGCTGGAGTGGATGCTGGAGAGTGGACCGCTCTCCATGGTGATGTCTTCAGCGTGGAGTGTGTTAAACTCCCGAGTGAGCTGTTAACGATCGTCTGGATCCTGGCTGTTTCCGTTTACCACCAACACAAGTTCACCATTACTGAAGGTTGCGGCTTGCTGGATACGTGGCTGGTCTTTCCCCAAACACTCACACAATTCACCTCTGGACTTTCCACACCCACATTTAACCAGGTTCCTCTCAATATGTATATATATATATATATATATATATATATATATATATATATATATATATATATATATATATATATATATGGGTTATTTTTTTCTTAAACTTTTGACAGGGTTACTCCTGTCTGGCGCCCAAATTTAAGTTTAACCTATAGAGATATTCAACCATCTGTTCCATATTAATGAATCCTGACTCTCTAACACATTCTGCAAACAAAGACCAGAACTTGAGTAAAAAAAAAAAGGACTTATATTTTAAAACATCTTCCAACATAACTCACCACTTGGGCGCCGCTATGTCGGCAACATCCTATGGCGGGGTGACAGTTATTATACCTTCGAGACAGTCCAGAGATACTCGTGTGAGCCTCAAAGGAAAGACAAACACCCGCCTTTTTCACTTACAGCACGACGACACATTCCACACACACACACACACACACACACACACACACACACACACACACACACACACACACACACACACACACACACACAAACTTTTCTTTACACTCTTTAGGTAAGTCATTACTAAGATATGTTTGATAGGTTGTCTAGCCAGTTATGTGATAGTTATGATTTTCTGAGTTGTAACTTGGAAATGTTTTTGGAATTAATGTTCTCAAATAGAGTCATGAGTTTGTAGCCCTACTCCTGACCAGGTCATAAAACTTTATGACCCAACTGGGAGGAACAGAAAGGCCAGCTCGCTGGAATTCTTGTTAGAAAAGAGAAAAGTACCCTTTTAAAATGTATTCTAAATATATTGACTGTATTGCCTTTGTCTGCTTAGATGTTTTATCGTGTTAATTAAACTTTAAATGTGTGTAATTCTTTGACTGAAACATTCAAATATAGGAAAGTAATGTAAAATGTACAACCCGAATTCCGGAAAAGTTGGGACGTTTTTTTAAATTTTAATAAAATGAAAACTAAAGGAATTTCAAATCACATGAGCCAATATTTTATTCACAATAGAACATAGATAACGTAGCAAATGTTTAAACTGAGAAATTTTACACTTTTATCCACTTAATTAGCTCATTTAAAATTTAATGCCTGCTACAGGTCTCAAAAAAGTTGGCACGGGGGCAACAAATGGCTAAAAAAGCAAGCAGTTTTGAAAAGATTCAGCTGGCAGAACATCTAGTGATTAATTAAGTTGATTGATATCAGGTCTGTAACATGATTAGCTATAAAAGCTTTGTCTTAGAGAAGCAGAGTCTCTGGGCAGAAAGATGGGCAGAGGCTCTCCAATCTGTGAAAGACTGCGTAAAAAATTGTTGAAAACTTTAAAAACAATGTTCCTCAACGTCAAATTGCAAAGGCTTTGCAAATCTCATCATCTACAGTGCATAACATCATCAAAAGATTCAGAGAAACTGGAGAAATCTCTGTGCGTAAGGGACAAGGCCGGAGACCTTTATTGGATGCCCGGTCTTCGGGCTCTCAGACGACACTGCATCACTCATCGGCATGATTGTGTCAATGACATTACTAAATGGGCCCAGGAATACTTTCAGAAACCACTGTCGGTAAACACAATCCGCCGTGCCATCAGCAGATGCCAACTAAAGCTCTATCATGCAAAAAGGAAGCCATATGTGAACATTATCCAGAAGCGCCGTCGTGTCCTGTGGGCCAAGGCTCATTTAAAATGGACTATTTCAAAGTGGAATAGTGTTTTATGGTCAGACGAGTCCAAATTTGACATTCTTGTTGGAAATCACGGACGCCGTGTCCTCCGGGCTAAAGAGGAGGGAGACCTTCCAGCATGTTATCAGCGTTCAGTTCAAAAGCCAGCATCTCTGATGGTATGGGGGTGCATAAGTGCATACGGTATGGGCAGCTTGCATGTTTTGGAAGGCTCTGTGAATGCTGAAAGGTATATAAAGGTTTTAGAGCAACATAAGCTTCCCTCCAAACAACGTCTATTTCAGGGAAGGCCTTGTTTATTTCAGCAGGACAATGCAAAACCACATACTGCAGCTATAACAACAGCATGGCTTCGTCGTAGAAGAGTCCGGGTGCTAACCTGGCCTGCCTGCAGTCCAGATCTTTCACCTATAGAGAACATTTGGCGCATCATTAAACGAAAAATACGTCAAAGACGACCATGAACTCTTCAGCAGCTGGAAATCTATATAAGGCAAGAATGGGACCAAATTCCAACAGCAAAACTCCAGCAACTCATAGCCTCAATGCCCAGACGTCTTCAAACTGTTTTGAAAAGGAAAGGAGATGCTACACCATGGTAAACATGCCCCGTCCCAACTATTTTGAGACCTGTAGCAGAAATCAAAATTGAAATGAGCTCATTTTGTGCATAAAATTGTAAACTTTCTCAGTTTAAACATTTGCTATGTTATCTATGTTCTATTGTGAATAAAATATTGGTTCATTTGATTTGAAAGTCTTTTAGTTTTCATTTTATTAAAATTTAAAAAACGTCCCAACTTTGCCGGAATTCGGGTTGTAATTATTCTGGAATTACCTCTTGCTGGAATATAACTGCTGAATTCTGACAACACCATAAGTTACGCGAGTGGGTGTTTCCCCAGAGACAAAGGAACTTTTTCCCACTTTTCAGATCTCAGACGTCCATTGGTTGTTCGCACAAACAGAGGCGTGAACCAGTCTATCCATAAGAGAACTGACCCAGGAAGTTCTCGTCTCTTGTTCCCTTCTTCGCTTTTTGGTCTCAGCACTGCGTCTGAGAGAACAGCCTGTTCTCATGGCTCCTTTAGGGGGCTTTCATCTCCGTTTTTCTTTTCTTTTCTGTACTAAGTTTATTCTCATATTTGCCTCTCCCCACGAGGGAGATGAACTCTGAATCATTTCTGTAGTAACTTTATGTGCATTGAACCTTTGAAACCTTGTGCGAATCAGCTCGCCCCGGAAGACATGAGAGAACACGCCCAGCTCCAAAAGAACGACACACTGATCGCGCCTATTCTTTCTCACCTTGCTTTCTCATTCTCTCTCGCTCATCCTCTCTCTCTCTCTCATCTGTATCCGTTATGTCTTGTATTTGTTTTTACTGTTTGTATTGTCATACGCATATTTACTCTGTGTTCAATTATTAAAATCCAATATATATACATGATTGTTTCTGTCTAAAATGCTCACATCAAGAAGTCAATTAAATGTTTGATCTTAGCTACAAAGCTTATTTGTTACTTTTCAGTAACCTAAATTAAACAAAAAAGGACAGGAGAATAGTTTTATGGCCAGAAACAATGTTTCCTGAAATTATAAGAAGTGATAACTTTATTGAAAGTTGATAAGTTAATCTTACGGCTGTTTGCTGGACAAACCACTGTTCGATTTGCATTAATTCCCAGTAAAAGATATCACGATAACTGAAGTGAAGAATGGAATATTGACATTATTAATGAGTAAATTACAGTGCCTTGTAATGAGATATCGATATATACAATTTACCTATTTTTCATCTTCAATAATTTTTAATGTAACTGTCATATGAGATATATATTAATCATATTCCTGATTAATTATTAAAATTCCCTATATATCATTTGAGTTAACTTTAATGTACTACCCAGTGCAGCTACATTATTTTGGTGGAGAAACCCGGGCATTCCAAACTGTTTATATGGTTACTAATAATTTCTGCACGCCCGCTATGAAATTATGAAATTGTGAGATAAGTCGCAAGACGCGAACTCACTCCTAACTGACTGAGGCAAAAAGCTGATCAGTCAGCACATTAACAGTTTCTAGAAATACCTAACAATATAGTCACTGTTATTTTGCTGAAAGTTCACTGCAGTATAATGTTAAAAGTCCTGTTAAGAGACGACCAAGATCTCTCTGCAGTGAGAACATTTTAATATTAGTAACCCGCCTATTACAAGACGAAGAAATCTCTTTTTTAGGAAGATACGTAAATCTGAACATGAGCG